>NC_080464.1:4646369-4949399 GCF_028018845.1 Melospiza georgiana | reverse complement strand
CACAAAATGAACAATACCAGATGACACCGCTCTGAAAAAGGTGACAAAATCGGAAAGTCTCTTTCGGGGGTGGTTGCTCTGTTAGTCCCTCCGGCGCTGGGACAGCTGCTGCAGGCCAAACAGTGCAAACCCTCGGTGTTCCCAGGTCCCAGTCCAGAGCAGGTTCGAGATGGTCGAAGAAAAAGGAGAGGAGAAACAGTCCAGGAAGGAATTTGGACTGTTTAGCTAGAACTACCTAATAAGCAGAAGAAAAAGCAAGCAGAAGCGAGAGCAGAGAGAGAGCAAGCAAAGCAGAAAGCCAAAAGCAAAAAGTGAAAACAGCCCTATGTACTGCCCGCCTCTGTGTCCCTGATAAGAGAAACCCAAGCAAAACTCACTCTTCAGAGACAGTCTTAAAGGCACAGAACAGATGAATGGGGATACAAGCATCACCCCAGGACATTCCACCCCTTATCCCCATATCATCAACATACTACAACACATCATGCATTATTCATACAAAATTTCCATCTGTTTCTCCAAAATTTACAAGCAATACCCATCATGCCCTCATCACATCCCCATACTGGACCACTGAATCCAGGCCCTATACTACAGAGCTGCAGGATTCCCCCCTTTCACTTTACTCACTTAAAACTCCATCTATCACTTGCTCAGACCTTCAACACTTGCACATTTCCTTCTGTCTCATGTCTATATGGTTTAATGCACAGACAATGGCAGTAACATCCAATGAACAGTGATATTGCATACCATTCTTACCCCACAATCAGATCTCCCTGAGGTACACATCGTGTCGTTCCATCTCTTTGCATTATCCACCATGTGCAACCTGGTCCCTGAGCAAAGATAACCCCACAAATGGGTTTGTCTGTACTCGAGGCAGAATTGATCCACACAGTCTTCCCTAACAAACCTCTGATATGTACCACTGAGACTTTGTCTCCTTCTATTATATTCAGGGACTCAGACTGGGCAGGACCTGCGCGGTTGGTGGAACCTCGGGTGTTAACTAACCAGGCAGCCTTTGCTAAATGCTGCTCCCAATTTTTGAAAGATCCCCCACCCAAAGCTTTCAACTGGGTTTTTAGTAGTCCATTGCATGCTCTTATTGCAAAAAGTGTTAAAGTAGTAACTTTGTTTTGTGGATGGGAATTATTAGTGCCTGTTGAATGAGAGATACCTGAGGAACGGTAGGAGACCGCAGTTAAAGGGTGTCAAAACCAGTTTGCCTGGAAATTAGTTAAGAGAAAGTGATAAGGAAATAGAGGGCAAGACCAGATTTGCCTCTGTATTTTGCCACTGAGAAGATCAACTACACCTGCTGTGGGTTGCAACCTCACAGGCATGGGAGGTGGGCATATAAGCCATACTGGACCTCTGTTATTCCTGTTTCTGGCACTCATTTGTTGTCTTTTCCCTCTCAGGATACCAGCAAGATTGTGTCACAAATGCTACAGAAAGCATCATATGGAAAGAAACCAAAGTTCGTCTTTTATTACACACACCTATGTCAGCAGCCACTGTTGTAACCCATCCCAATTAAGAACCTGTAGGCAAAACGGAGTAAATTATTGGATTACAAGAAACTTAGGAAAAAGTGGTAATAGATTTGGAATTGAATGTTCAAACTGAGAGAGATGGATTTGTTTTACGTTTAATCTTGAAGATATGGTTCAAGATTTGGTAAAAAAACAAATAGTAAAAGAAAAGGTAAAACCAGCACAGCAATTTAACTCTGTATTGACCCCAAATTATCGATTGAGTTGTATTACAAGACTCCAAGCAGTTATAGAAACTATAGCAAATAAAGCCGCACAGGCATCATTAGAGTTAATATCAAGTCAACTAAGCCAAACAAAAACTGTAGTGTATCAGAATCGGTTGGCTTTAGACTATTTATTTGCCAGAGAAGGGGGTGTTTGTGGAAAGTTTAATATATCAGATTGTTGAAAATTGATGACCACAGAAAAGTCATTCTAGAAAAAGCAAAAGAAATCAAAGAAGAAAAATATATATGCATATAATAACCCAGGTACCAGTCCAAAAATTAGAAAACAATGTTAAAACCTAGCTGGTGGGGTAATGTATTAGAAGAAATTAAGATCTTTCATTTCTTCCTTGTGTAATCCCCTGTTTTATTTTGTCAGCATAGTCCAGAAGATGCAAGTAGATGAGAAATATTGCTCAAGCCAAATGATTTACAAAGAATAAGAGTGGGAATTGTGAAAAATGCATGTATTTTATGATTGGCTTTTTGCAAATATTAAAATGAATATTATATGTGTTGTGTTAGAAAGTAATGCTGTATTAATTCTCTTAAGTACTGTGTTAAATATAGTTTTAGGTTATAAAAATTGTTAAAATAGAAACGATGCTATGTAGGATACTTTTTTTAAAGAAAGGACTCGCAGCGAGATCGCAGCCACAGGACACCTAAATCTTTCAGAGAAAAAGAATTTATTGCCTTCTTATCAGAAGAAACAAACTTCTTCCTGCCTCGAAGGTGCTGTTAGAATTCGGAGGAAGAAGTTGACTATGACCAGACAGAATCCTGTATTTAAATGGAATTTATGCATCACGTATGAAGTGTATGAATATGCAACAGGCTATTGCTTTTAAGGGTTAATCCTTTGTTAACGGGTGTCCTTTTTCGGGCTCGTGCTACCCGGAAAGAGGTACCGGTACTCTTTGTATTTGTTGTCTCATATTGTCCTAATTCAAATTGTCCAAATTATTATTACTCTAATTGTATTACTATTTTTATAACCATTTTATTACTATTAAACTTTTAAAAACAAGTGATTGGCGTTTTTAACATCTCCCCTCGTCATCATTTTGACCCTAATTAGGAGATGCTATTGGCATTTTCTGATCTCCTGGGGGAAGGGGGGCTCTGCTGATTTTCCCTTTCACTTCCCAAGTAAAAATGCTTGGACCTAAGAATTGGTCTGTAGGGAAAAAGTTTCCTTGAGCAGCAGGAGCTGTTGATACCAAGGGAATGGGACCCATGGCAGGGATGGATGGAGGAAGGGGGTGAGGGGAGGAATTCGCAAAGAGTCTTGGTCCTCTAAGGGCAAGGAGTAGGTGGGGTCTGCTGCAGGAACAACCAGAGGAGAGAGGTCTTCCCGGGGAAACCAAACCAGAGCGTGGATAGCCCACACATGGCTCATGGCGGCTGGGCCGGCAGCTCCCGGAGCAGACAAAGCAGGTGGGGTGGCCCTGGCAGCTGGCACGGGCAGGGCAGCCGGGGATGGGATGACCTGGACAGACGGGACCCCCCCCCCGACGTGGTCAGCGCAGCGACCATGGACCATGGACCACGCAGCAGGAGGGACCCCCGGCATGGCCGATGGAGAAGCCGCGGGCCAGGTGTCCAGGACCGGGGCAGACAAACTCACCGGCAGAGCTAGAGCCATCACAGGGGCTGGATCTGGTAGTGCAGCCGTGAGTGGCAAGACAGAAGCCGGGACGGGGGCTGGGGGGGAGTGGTGCATCCGCGAACGGTGGAGGAGCAAGCAAGAAGGGAGGAAGTAATACTTGTAAAGGATTTTTCTCTTTTTCTTTTTTTTTTCCTCTTGTTCCAGCCCTTTCCTTTCCCCCTTTTTTAAAATTTTCTTCCCTTTTCTCTGAGATTTCTGATATTTTAAAGATTTTTATTCTCCTACAATCTCCCATCCAGCATGCGGCATATTCTCTTTCTTCTGGATTAAACGGTTCTTTTGAATTTACAAATAAATCCAGAGCCTGAAAAATCCAGACTTCTACTTGGATACTTTGAAATGGTCAACGAGCTAACTCACGACCTCCTAATTTTGTTTTTCTCATAACCTTTTTTATTTATCTTTTGGCAAGTTATACATTTTTTAGTTACTTGTTTTGCTAATCTAAAAATTCCAATGCACCCATAGTTCCCTAAAAAAATGATTGCACAAAGCCTGAGTACCCTAAAGGGTTTTCTGATGCATGTCTTCTAATATTTCCCTAGTAAAGGTTTTATTAAGTAATTGTCTTCCATCAGGAAATTTCCATTTCCCAGATTCATCTTGCTCTCCTCCTATCTTGCTTCATTCTTTTTTTCTCTGCTTCACTAAACTTTGGAATTTCCAATTTTTTTCCTTATTCGGGGTGTTTTCCGGAGAAAAGAAGAAACCTCACAACTTTATAAAAGTTGTAAAGCCCGGTATGCTTTTATTACTACGCGCGGGGGACACAAGCAGAGGAAATCCTCCTCAAAAGGCATGCTTACCCCTGGAGATCTCAGGTCTCCTTTTATCCCTCTTCCAAATGCATATGCATACAGTTTCACAATAGGTTCATACATATTCATTCCGTGTGACATTTATCGCCAGTTCTTCTTTATCAAAGGAATTCCTAGGTCGGGGGCAAATCGACCTTGTGGTCGCTTCTGGTTTTTTTTTCTCTGTCCCCTCACTGTCTCTGGCCTGCAGTTTTTCTTTCAGCTTTGGCCTCACAGACTTTTCACCTCTCCTAGACACTTCACCTAATTCAGAATGGATCTCTACTCTGTCTCAGGGGTTAAAAATAACATAACTCTTTTGGCCTCATTTTCTGCTGCATCTTTAGCTTCTTGATCTGCCAAATTATTTCTTCTTATTACTGGGGTCATTCCCATTTGGTGTCCATTAATGTCCTATAGCTATCTCTTCAGGTAATTTTCATGCCTCTAAAACCTCTAAAATGAGTCTTTCATGTACTAATCCCTTTCCTCTTGAGTTAAGTAATCCCCTTTCTTCCCAAATTTTTCCAAAGGTATGTACTACTCCAAAGGCATACCTTGAATCAGTATATGAAATAAACAGGGCAAGGAGACTTTCTCTCCTTTTAATGCCTTTATTAAAAGTGATCAGCTCAGGATTGGGCAGCTTGGAAGGGTCTGCAGCTTCCCGTTGTCTCTCCCAGGGCGACGGGGAGGAGGAGGATAAGCACAGCTCTGTCCACTAGGGGGAGAGCGGGGGGTTCGGTCCTCGTGGGAACCTTTAAGGCGTGGTGACCCCTTCTTATGTTGTTCCGGCCCCTTCTTGGCCCGGTCCGAGACCCGACTCGGGGGGGTCTCGAACGCAGGGTGAGGAACAACAAAGGTTTTTCAGCGTCTCTGCAGGCCCAGCACTCCGCTCCTCACGTCCAGACATCACTCCAATCTCTCAACTCTTAGGTGGCTCGTTGTTTTGGGGTCCTTTTTAGCAAGCTAGAAGCAGTAGCTTCTCATGGCATGCTGGTCCTTGGAGTCACTTTGCATAGCCCCCCCCCACCCTCTCAGGTCTCTTCACCATTCTGGGGAAAAGTACAACTTAGCCTCGGGCAAGGCTCTGCTAATACAAAAGGAGCAATTAGCCACAACGACCCGTGATTACAATAACAAAACAAGCAGAACTTCGGCAGCCACAGTGATAACCTCTTTCTCACAAAAAAAATGAGCAGAATTTTTGTTCATAACAGTATATATAGTTCATTTCTTGTGTTCTGCATACTCCAGTGCTCATTTTTTTTTTTTTTTAGAGCATGTAATTCATAAGTTTGAGCTGACCAGTTTAAGGTTAATTTCCCTTTTTCAATAGTTTGCATGTTTTTCCCATCAACTACTGCATACCTTGTCTTTTCTCCTTGTACAAGGATTTGTATCCCTGTTAGCTAACATAACTCCCAAAGGACTATCTTGGAGTATTTCTGCAGGTACCCTTTTATTTCCCTTTTTTCCTGTATCCAACTTACTGGTTTTCTGTTCCATTTTTCAAGATCTTACCTATTCGTCCCCTGCCTCTGTTTCCCACTTTCTCTATAAACCTAAATACCACCTTCTTCTCACAACAGAAAAAACCCCTTTTTCTCACAATACAATTCAATACAATACACCTCCCTCCAAGTAGATATAGTGAAGCTTAAAATAAGCAATCTATATTACATATATTTTCATTCGTCTACATTTACTCACTTTTATTTCACAATCATTCCCAAATATTTATTCACACTCTCAGGCCTGTGTGAGAGTGTGTCCGAATTTTCCCTTATCTGCCTCACGATCATCATTGGGAGACCAATGAAGAGAAGACCCCCTCCCCCAGCGTCTAGAATCTCTGGCTCTGAAGGAGAAAAGTCACACGCCAAAGGCCCTGAGACCTGAAAGCTCAGTGTTAAGTTATTGTTTTTACCGGTGTGTTTGCTGTATGCTAAGAAGGGGGCACCGTGCCCCATTTGCAACAATAGCAGCTTTGGAAGCTGTCTCACCTCTCGGCCTGGCTGGACTTCTCCTGAGTTTCAGGTGGTCTCCCACAGCAGACCCTCACCTGCTTTACAACCACTGTGACAGACAGACTGAGATGTAAGAAGCCTCTCCATCAAGGACTGAGACATGAAACTCCAAAAAGGCCCCTCTCCTCCTTCCAAGGACTGGGACTGAAACCCCCAGACTGGGGGAAGTGTGTGGGGGAGACAAGCTGACCAAAGTGAGATGTTTGCCTGCAGGTTGTGACCACTGGACCAAGAACACAATGGTTCTTGCTTGTTGCCTAGCTTGGACTCTGTGTACCCTCCTTTCTATCCTTTGTTTCAGTTGTGAAATTTATTCTCCCTTCCCCCAAACAAAAAAGAGTATAATTGGGGTGCAAATGAACTGTGCCTTAGAGATCTCCCCAGCGTGACAGGCGGATCCTCGACTGGACTGGACTGGACCAAAGGACTTCGTCTCTGCCTTGGTAGCTATATCCCTCTCTTTCTCTATCTTTTTCTCTCCCTTAATCCCTCTATCGCATTTTTGCTGTGGTTATTTCAATAAAACTGCATTTGTTTTGATTATCACTGCAAACCCCCTTGTACTGTGTTGGTTTTTGCACTCTGAGATCACTCCTATGAACCATCAGGTCATCCGTTCACTAGGACAGATCCTGACAGCCTGTACATTCATACTTCCTCAACTTCTGATTAGCCAAGTTTTTGGTCCTCGATGCCTCATCTGGACTATGTATGGTACTTTTTGTCGACACCCCAGAACCTTTAGTACTGATACTACGAAGTTTCCCCACTGACCTAGGTTCAGTACTCCCATTAATTTCCCTTTTCTTTTATTAGACAGACAAAGGAAACATTAGCAAACCTCTTAGACTCACACAAAGCAGACCCTTGTTGCCAGACAATCACTGGTCAGTATAGGCCCCCACACAACCCTGACCCCTTCCACCTCCCTTGAGGATTGGCTATCTCTCTTCCCTAGAGATAGACTCAGAGTCAGGGGTTTGGACTTCCGCACCTTGCCCAAGCTGGACTTCCCACCCCCGATACACTGAGGAATGGGCCACACAACCACCCTTCGCAGCTGCAGTGCTAAAAAAGGTCCTACAATACTGTAGCCCCCCCCCCCTCATTTTGGGGTTGGCCTCTGGGCTTCAGTATCTCCCGGCCTCTGGGAAGGGCCCTGAATCTGGTTGCCTCTGGTGCCAGTTCACCTGTGAGACTGTCTGCGTGTGACTCACTCTCTTCCCACAGTTCCCACATGCCTGGGGAACAATGACTTGTTTACGGGGTACATACATCTTTTGCCACAGATCCCCCCCATTCCCCATTCCCCCCTCCAAAGCTGAAACTGATTTTTCGTTACTCACTCGCACACACAACAAGACAACAATAAGGTACATTTACTTTCAAATTACTTGTGGCCAGCCCCAGATGCTCTTGGGCATCCCTCAATCTAGCTGTGCTGTCAAACCCTGGATGTTCTTGGGCATTTTTATCCCTCAATCCAGCTGTGTTGTCCAACTCCAGATGCTCTTGGGCATATCCTTAATCCGGCAGATTTTTGCTTAATCCTGGATGCTCTTGGGCATATTAATCCCCCAACCCAGCAGAATTTTTAGGCCTCTTCCCCCCTTTTTGTCCTGTTTCCTAGTGGATTGTGCTAGGAAACTCCTCTGCTCCCTTCCTCCGAGGGGTCCAAACCCTCCCTGAGACCCAGTCCCAGTTTCCCTGGGGGGGATTCTCTCACTCCTTTTATCTCTTGCTTCATTGCTTTACTGGCTGTTTTTCTCACAAAAAGACAGAACTGCAGCATGGGAGACTCCTCACATAGTAGGTCTGGGATAACCAGCCGCCTCTCATTCACACACACATTCTCATTTGCCCCTCGTACCAAAAAAGTATTTACAATCCTGTTTCCCGTCTTCGTGTTCACTACTAGTCTTAGGAGGCCAATTACTGCAGTTTTAGGGAGCCTTTTCCCTTTTCTTTGTTTTATTGTCTTTTTTTGTACACTGGTTGGAACCTGCATCTGCTGATCACGCCAGAAGGAACAGAGTGAGGCTGCCAAACTTGGCAGGGTGCACCTCCCTCATTTGGAATCCTCTGAGGCCCCGGCAGTGAGGTGTTATTTCCCAGGTTTCAGCACCAAATTGTGAAAAACGCCAATCACTTGTTTTAAAATATTAAAAGTTTAATAGTAATAAAAATTAGAGCAATAACAATTTGGACAATCAGAGTTGAGACAATAAAGGACAATAAAAAGCAAAGAACTACGGATGTCCTGATGCTTTCTGGGCACTAAGCCCCCAAAAAAGCATGGCTCGCTAACAAAGGATTAACCCTTAAAAGCAACAGCCTGTTGCATATTCATATATCTCATACATAAGCCAAAAATTCTTTTCAAAGGGTCTCTTCTGCTTAACTTCTGCTCTCCCCCTCATCTTGTAAATCAATTTTTTTTGGCTCCTAGGAGTGTGGAAGAAATCTGGTTCTTCCCGATAAAGAGGCAATAATTCTTCTCTTGCGATTTTGGTGTCTTGTTGCTGTTATCTCTATGCAAAGAATTTCTTAATTATCTTATCCATTCCTTGAGCTAGTTACAAAAAAATATCTTACATCACATAGTTTCTTTTATAATATTATGCTATAGCCTAAAAACTATAATTACCACACTACTTAAAAGAATTAATACAACATAACTTTCTAACATAACATATACAGTATTCATTTTAATATTTGCAGAGAACGAATCTTATAATATGCATTTTTCACAAGAGGTACAGACTTCCCGAATCGCCTGATACCAGAGATTTCCCTCCAATATATAACCCTCCCTTTTAATTTTTAATTCTTATGGAATTTAGGGTTTTTCCCCATTGTTTCTTTCATCTTTCAATGTCCAATTTAATTTATCAGCAAATCTAAAGTTTATTTGTAAAAGCAAACATATTTTTCCATTCATTAATCAGTGGAATCCTTCCCGCTGTTTATTTTATCTCTCAGTGCTGGTTTTATCTACCATCAGACCCACAGCGTGTTTGTAAAGACAAATCCATCATTCCTCTCAGTATCTCACAATAAAATCAGATTCTGATCATCGAGTCAGTCTCCCCATCTCTCTCCATCACTGACAATTGGTACCTCCATGTGAGGAAATGAAACGGCCTGACTGGTGGCAGTCGGTGAGCCCCTGGAACTGATCGCGATGGTGAGAGATCCCCATCTGGGCCCACGGTCTGCTGCAACTGACAGGTGAGCCAGGGGAACTAAAAAAGGAACTAAAAATATGGGAAGTGAAATGTCCAAAGAGAGAGACATCTATGAAACTATGTTCGCCCTTCTGGGCAGGCATGACTCCCCCATGCCAAAGCAGAACCTTAAGTCACTTTTACTCCTGTCCTGGAGAATACTTTTTAAGACACTGAAAAAGTGAGAGTGACCAGAAGCCACTGGACCCCTACCCTGCTCTGTGTCTCCTCCCTCTGACTCTCCCTACCCACTTGAACCACAGCCATCAACCTGCCCCTGCCCAGACAAAGGAGGGGAAGGCATCCTTTCTCACGGTCGCAATGACCTCGGTTTCGGCAAGGGGGAGGAAGGGGAGCCTTTCAATCCAGAATGGATAGATTCAGATTATGAGACTGATTCATTCCTTCCTGACCCTCATGATAAATGGATGCAGCTAAAGAAAAAGACTCCTAAGGAGGGAGACCCCCAAACTGGTGAGAAATCTCAGCATTTGAAAAAGGACTGTTTCAAAAAGAGAGAGGTCAGATCCAAAACTCCCAGTATTTGCCCTCGGTGCCAAAAGGGGAGTCATTATGTTATGAACAAAAACTCGGTTAATATTTTTTTATGAGAAAAAGTTTCAAAAAGGCAGCCAGACCACTGGCCCTGCCCAAGTTCTATGTGTTTTGTTATTGTAATCACGGGTCGTTGTCGTTAATGGTTGTTTTTGTATTAGTAAAAGCCCTGGCTGGGGCGAGGTAATGGTCCTTCTCCTGGGTGGGGACCTTGCCCGAAGCTAAGTTGTACCTTTCCCAGAATAGTGAAGACACCTGAGAAGGTGGGGGGGGGGGTTATGCAAAGTGACTCGCAAGACCAGAATGCTTTGTGGGACCCCCATCTCCAAACTCATGGAGAAACCCCAAAAACAACGAGCCACCTAAGAGTTGAGAGACTAGAGTGATGTCTGGACGTGAGGAACCGAGTGCTGAGCCTGCAGAGACGCGGAACACCTTCGGACCCTCTCGCCCTGACCATGGGAGTTGACCCCGGAGCTGAGACCAGGCCGACTGAGTGGGAGGGGCAACATCTGACGACACCATCTTATGGGATCAGGAGACCCAAAAGGCTCCCAAGAGGATCTGATCCCCAGCTCTGCCCCTGGTAGGCAGAGCTGCGCGTATCCTCCTCCTCTGAGTCGCCCTGGGAGACGACGGACGCTGCAGACCCGTCGAGCCGCCCAGTCCTGAGCTGATCACTTTTTAATAAAGGCATTACACAGGAGAAGAAGTCTCCTGGCCCTGTTTATTTCAGCTGGAGGCTCTCGTCCGGGATAGCCACGCCGCAAGAGGACTCAGGACTGGCCATCTTGGATCTTCAGAGGACAGCTGGCTACCAGGACCAGAGGGACCGGCTCAGGACAGCGACGCAGAGGAGCACCGGAGCACCGGACTGGTGAGAAACTCGGTGGCGGGAGCGGGAGACGTGCGCATGTGTGTGTGAGTGAGACGAGGGCCGGCAGCCGGACCTTCGAAGCGAGAGTGGACCCCTCATTACTGCGGTTCCGTCTTTTCGCGAGAAAAGCGGCCAGGAACAGGGGGACGCGAGTGGAATTAGTGTGAGTGAGTCGTCTCCCAAGGGGGAATAAAGGGCCCCCCCACTCCGGGCGTGTGGAGTGAATTACTGTGTATGAGTGGCACGCACCCCAAAGTCCTGACAAAGGGAGGTCAGGCACTTTTGTAAGTCTCGAGAAGGATTCGAGTAAGATTTGTCAGTCCCGAGAAGGATTCGGGTGGTTCACAAGCCCTGCAGGCAAAGTAAGTCCTGAAAAAGGGAGGTCAGGCACTTTTGTAAGTCTCGAGAAGGATTCGAGTAAGATTTGTCAGTCCCGAGAAGGATTCGGGTGGTTCACAAGCCCTGCAGGCAAAGTAAGTCCTGACAAAGGGAGGTCAGGCACTTTTGTAAGTCTCGAGAAGGATTCGAGTAAGATTTGTCAGTCCCGAGAAGGATTCGGGTGGTTCACAAGCCCTGCAGGCAAAGTAAGTCCTGACAAAGGAGTCAGGCACAAACCCCAGCGAAGGAGGCTGCGGTTTGCTTTTAAGTCCTGATACGGTGAAGCCTAAAAATTGGCAGGTTAGGCAAACTAAAAATCAGGCAGTTGTTTCTCCTGACTGAGGGTGTCAGGCACGACCCGGATTCTTGGCCGTGGCTTCGTGTGTTTAAGTCCCGATAGATGTAAGACCTGACGCTGGGAAGTTGGGCAATCAAGAGATTGGGCAGTTGTTTCAGTATAAAGTCCTGAGCATCAGGCAGTAAATTTGAAGTTCAGTGGAGGAGGCTGGAGCTCCTCAAGGAAGGTTTTTTTTGAAATTCCCGGTCAGTAGAGGCACCTTCGGGATTTTTTTATTGAGACTTGAAAAATGGGATGTTGTAGTAGTAAAAAGACTGGCAAGAGACTGAGGGATATACCTCCTAGTAGTCCCTTAGGAGAACTGTTAGTAAAATGGGATTCTATAGAGGCCACGAAGGGATTAGATAAAGTGAAAATGATCCATTATTGTATGGAAGCGTGGCCAGAATTAGAGTTGCAAGGAGGATGGCCTTGGTGTGGGACAAAGGATAAGTGGATGTGCCAACAATTAAATAATTATCTGACAGCTCGAGGGGATACTGATCCTGAGCAATTATTGTATGTGGCTTGCTGGTTAAAGAGTGCTGTTGGGGATGAAGGGGTGCGAATTTGTAAGGTACAGAGGAAGAAAGAGGGGAATGAAGGAGGGGATGATAGGACTAGTAAAAGATGGGACCCCCTGGATTATTTGCCTCCTTCTGCCCCTCCACCTTATAATCCTCTCCTTCAAGCACCTCAAATGGCAGGTCCGGTTCCTCCCCCGGCTGCCATCTCATTACCACCTGCTCAAACTCCTCCTTCTACCTCTTCAGCTTCTGCTATGATGAACCCAGTATCTCCTCCAGTTCCTTCTGCACCACCACAAGTGCCTACTCCACCTGCTGCATTCTCCACCCCTTCTCCAGCTCCGATTAATATCTACTCAGGTCCCTCTCCTGTTGCCTTCTAGTCCAAGGCAGGCGACCTGGTTCTGAGGTACAGCTCGACAGCCCTCTCTCTAGGGCCGTTCGGGCCAATGACATACGCAGACACCAATGTGGTGGACGGTCAAAAGGCGTTTATTACTTCTTCTCATGGGGTCTTATAGTCTTAGGGGTCTCTACGTCAAAAAGGGGTTTGTCCTTCTTACCTATGGTTAGTAGGGGATGGAAAAGTACTGGGTAAGGGATGGAAAGTTACTGGCTTCAGTGGGGCAACATTCCTATTGTTAGTGGGACCACATTCCTATGTTAATTTCTTATCTATGAGTACCTGAGGGTCTTATCTATGGGGAACCGAAGGTCCTAGCTTCCCGTGACATCGCGAAATCTTCCGCAGCGCCTCTTCCCTAGCTACCACACTCTCCCCCTCCTATTGCTGTCCTTTTACCTCCTTCTACCTGGGACACAAATGCCTCCTCGCCCAGTAGACAGCTATCAGCAAATACACCTGCTGATGGGCAGAAAGTTCAGGGTAACCCAGAGAACCCTGAAAGTAGTTTGGCATCTGAAGATGGGCCATACTGTAGCACCAGATCCAAGACCTCCAAGGCAGAGAGACTCTTTCCCCTCAGAGAGGTTCCTATGGGAGGAGTGGCGGGAGGTGTTGGCTTTGTGAATGCTCCCCTAACTGCTTCTGAGGTGAGGGGATTCAAGAAAGAGTTGGGGCATTTAGTTGAGGACCCAGTGGGCATAGCCAAACAAGTGGATCAATTTCTAGGTCCAAATATCTACACTTGGGGGGAAATGAATTCCATCCTGAGTATATTATTTTCCCCAGAAGAGGTCCAGATGATAAGGGCGGCTGGCATAAAAATTTGGGAGAAAGATAACAGTCCAGGACCCCAGGTGCCATCAGGTGAACAGAAATTGCCACTAACGGAGCCCAACTGGAACCCTAATCAGGAGGAGGGTATGAAGGCCATGAGGGAATATAGGTCTTTGATAATACGGGGGATCAAAGAGTCAGTTCCCAAAGGAACTAATACCCAATTGGCATTTGAGGGTACACAGGAGAAAGATGAAGCTCCTGCTGCCTGGCTTAATCGCCTAAGGCGGAACTTTCAGTTGTACTCTAGAATAGACCCAGACACCCCAGAAGGTCAAATGCTACTAAAAGTCCAATTTGTTACCAAATCTTGGCCTGATATACGGAGAAAACTGGAAAAGATGGAAGATTGGCAAGAGAAGAACATTAATGAGTTATTAAAAGAGGCACTGAAGGTGTATTTAAGGAGGGAGGAAGATAAAGCAAAGGCCAAGGCTAAGATCATGGTTGCTGTAGCTAGAGAAAGTGCAGGGTGGGCGGGTCCACCACCAGGAGGAGGCAAGGATAAGTCAGTACTGTCAGGTACAAGAGGGATGGAGACACCTCAAGGCTCTTTGAGAGAGCGACATTGCTCTTACTGTGGAAAGGCAGGACACGTCAGGAGGTTTTGTAGAAAACTCAGTCTTGATGAGGCAATAGCCAGGGAACAAAATAATTTAGGGAAGATCCTTAAAGGTGATGATTAGAGGGTCAGGGGCTTTACACTATAGGGGACCTGATGTAACATCTAGAAGAGCCCTTGGTAAACTTTGAAGTGGGACCCTTAAATGAAGAATTAGAATTTTTGAGTAGATACAGGAGCAGATAAGTCCTGTCTCAACAAAGTACTAAGAAGTATAGTATAGTATAGTATAGTATAGTATAGTATAGTATAGTATAGTGAAAAACATCTGAAGTTAGACAAAAACAGCTAGGTAGAAAGGATATCCAATAGCACCAAAACTGGCCAGTAATACTTAACTTGTAATAAGTGATGTGAAAGTAAAAGGTACCTTATTGTTGTCTTGTTGTGTGCGTGAGAGTGAGTCACAAAGTCAGCCTCAACTTCCCGGGCAGGTGGGAAGGGGGCAGTGGAAGTGTGTGTATGTGTGACCTGCAAACCAGGCTTGTGTCCCCCAGGCGGGTGGGGGCTGTGGCCAAAGAGTGTGTGTGACCTGCAAACGAGACTAGTGCTCCTCAGGTGTGTGAGGGAGCCGTAGCTGTGAGAGTGTGAGTGACACGCAGACAGCCTCACAGGTGAATGTGCACCAGAGGCAACCAGAGCCAGGGCCCTTCCAAGAGGCCCAGGGATACTGAGACCTGTGGGCCAACCCCAAGGTGAGGGGAGCCACAGTGATTTTCTAGCAATAATGATCCAGTTTGTGTCTTGAGGGTGTGAAGGAATGTGTGAGAATAAATATAGACAAATTAGAATAGAGGTAATGTAGATTGTGCATTATAAGTTTTACCACATCTCCTTAGAGGGAAGTGTATTGTGTAGAAGAATGGCGTAAGAAAAATTCAAGTGTAAGGGGTTGAAAGAAGTATTTAAGCTGTAAGCGAAAGTAAGAAACAGAAGCAAGAGATAAATAGATAACATCTTGAAAAATAGAACAGAAAACCAGTGAATTAAATACACAGAAAAATAGGGGAATAAAAATACTTTGGGAGTTAAGTTAGCTGAGAAATACAACTCCTTGCAAAATACAGAGTATGTAGAAGTTGATGAGAGAAACATGCAAGCTATGGAAAAAGAGAAATTAACCAATAACATTAAACAGAGAAACTGAGTTTTGATAAAATCATTAAATTGCAGACCACTAATGCCTGAGTTTGAAAGCCCATTTCAGGTACTCTTCATTACTAACTCGACTGTGCAGACCAAAAGGAAAAGGTTGGACTCACATCACTCTCACCCCCTGGCATTGAACCAGGATTCAACACCAGTTTTTTTTTCCCTCTGGCATTCTGGCATTGGACCGGACTGCACCCCATTCTTCCTCTGGCATTGGACCGGACTCCATCCCTTTGTCCTTCTGGCATTGGGCCAGAGTCCCAGTTTTTCCCTCTGGCATTGGACCAGAGTCCACATCACTCTCACCCCCCGGCGCTGGACAAGATTCATCTGCTTCACAAGTTAATTCACCTGAGTATACTGTGATTTAAAGATGACTCTCAGAAGGAAGAGTCAAAAAGACTGAACTGTGTGGAAAAAAAAAAAAATGGTATCAGAGTTCTAATATTGCTTAAAATGTTTTAAGACTGTTCTGTGTAAACTATGTTGGTAAAAAGTTTAAGACTGTAAATAAGTAATTCTAGTTAAGTTCCCCAATTTATTTCTAAAGACTCCAGGTTAATCCTCTACAGAACACTCCCCTGGGAGGGGAAACCAAAATTGGTAGGGAACAGACCAAGAGAGGTTTAACCAGAGAAACGGGTAGAAGGGACTCTAAAGAGCTTGGAAGCTTTTCCTCAGTAAAGTTCCCCAAGAGGCAAGGCCGGGTGGGCAGGCTGTGTGAGATGACCCATACCGGACTCTTGGGAAGGGTAGTGCTGATGGCTCTGATTGCTGGTGGTGCTCAGGGGAGCCCAGCTGAGCCGTGCAATGAATGCTACCAACCCCTCTGTGAGGAGGAAGTGAGCTCCTTGTCGAGAGTCCACATCAGTTCTAACCCTGATTGTGTTAACCTCTCCCAATTGGTCCTTTATCAAAAAAAAATAAAAGAGTGTATTGGATAGTATACAATACTGCCACTTTTAGGCAGCCACTCCTAGGAGAGTGCCCTATAGGGGAAGCCTGGTTGTGCTTTGAATGGGATGCTGCTGAAACAAGCTCAGCAGATCAAGTAAAAAGCAAAGAAATGGTGAAAATGGTAAGAAAAATTGTTTATTACAAGTATTTATATGAGTGTACTGGAAAAGAGATAAACTCCTTTAGGAACACATTTCAGGGGAGCCTTAAACCCCTAGATTTGATCTTGTCTGGCAGCTGCAACGCTAGAGTGATAAAACCAATTTTCTTATTACCCAAAGAAACTGGATCAAGTTTGGGAGTTCCTATATATAATAATTTGGGAGAAATTAAACAGAACAGGCACAGTGAAATAGAAATTGAGAAAATCCAAAATTGTAAAAGCCAAATTCGGATCCCAATATCTATGTTAAACAAAATTATTCGGCTCCAGGCAGTATTAAAAATAAAGAATTCAATTATTAGGAACATTTCAAACGAAATAAAAAGGTTAGCATGTGTAAATAATGAAGATCAAACTCCTACACTTGATCCCAGTGGGTGGGAGAACCTGGAGATTTTCAAAAAGGATGTGTGGGAAAAGGTAGTTTTTCTCGCTGTGTGTGCACTTGGAGGATTGCTATTTTTACTATGCTTATTTATCTGTTTCAGTAAAATAGTGTTTGCCGTGAAGACAAACCTGAAGAAACCAAGGAAAGTAACAAGGTTAAGTAACCGTGATTACCAAAGTGCACAAGAGATTTATAGTAGATTCAAAACAAAAATTAAGAGTTGATGCGAGCTTAGAGTTTAAGCTCGATCAAAGAAAAAGAGGGGGGACTGTTATGAACAAAAACTCGGTTAATATTTTTTTATGAGAAAAAGTTTCAAAAAGGCAGCCAGACCACTGGCCCTGCCCAAGTTCTATGTGTTTTGTTATTGTAATCACGGGTCGTTGTCGTTAATGGTTGTTTTTGTATTAGTAAAAGCCCTGGCTGGGGCGAGGTAATGGCCCTTCTCCTGGGTGGGGACCTTGCCCGAAGCTAAGTTGTACCTTCCCCAGAATAGTGAAGACACCTGAGAAGGTGGGGGGGGGTTATGCAAAGTGACCAAAGTGACTCGCAAGACCAGAATGCTTTGTGGGACCCCCATCTCCAAACTCATGGAGAAACCCCAAAAACAACGAGCCACCTAAGAGTTGAGAGACTAGAGTGATGTCTGGACGTGAGGAACCGAGTGCTGAGCCTGCAGAGACGCGGAACACCTTCGGACCCTCTCGCCCTGACCATGGGAGTTGACCCCGGAGCTGAGACCAGGCCGACTGAGTGGGAGGGGCAACATCTGACGACACCATCTTATGGGATCAGGAGACCCAAAAGGCTCCCAAGAGGATCTGATCCCCAGCTCTGCCCCTGGTAGGCAGAGCTGCGCGTGACGCTGCAGACCCGTCGAGCCGCCCAGTCCTGAGCTGATCACTTTTTAATAAAGGCATTACACAGGAGAAGAAGTCTCCTGGCCCTGTTTATTTCAATTATGCTAATCAATGTTGGTCCAAGTATGATTTTGAAAGGCATCCTATATCAGGAAACCGGAGCAGAAGTGCTGAGTGGCGCCATGTGAGACACAGATGCCCCAGCCGATGCCTCAGAGGGACCACCACAAGCCTCAGCCCAGCTGCCACCCCAAGCAGCCTTCACCAGACCACAAGCATCCCAGGCTAGACCATCACTGACCAGTCACCCCAGGCAGTGCAGGAATGGACCTGGCAACCTCCAACACAGCAACATTGCTTGATTCATGTGTTCACATGGTTCCCACAGGAGTTTTCAGACTACCTGGACAGCGTATGCATACTTTGTTTGTTCTCCCTGGAGCTATTGACTCTGACTCATGGCATGGACTCCACAGCTGCCCTGTGTAGTTCTGGTCAGGAGCAATATAGCTCAACTTATACCCTTTCCTGCAGCACCCCTGTCTGCATCCCCGATAGCTGATGAGAGGGAGGGAGGTTTTGGTTCCACAGGGATCCCACAGATTTTATGGACACAAGGTATTACATCTGAGCATCCAACATGCCAATGCAAAGTGACATCTCAAAAGGCCAATTGGCCGTTAATGACTGTGCCTCAGGTACTCTCCGGGCGTGGATGGAAATAGTGAAAGCCTGCAAAGCCAGCACTTGTTGCAAATAACAGGGCCTGATGGGTGGATGGCCACAGTTAAACTTTTTGTTCTGTCTGTGCCCCTGGTTTTGTGGGGGAGGGATGTATTAACACAGTGGGGAATTTTTATGCATTCAGATTTTGTATAGGAGTCATGAGGACACTCACACCCTCACAATGGTCCCTGGCTGAAGCGCCCCAGGCACTTTCAAGCACTGGAAGGAGCAGCCCAGCTATCAAAAGCCTCAGTTCACACAGATCTAAAGCCCTGAGGAACATCTAGCCCTGGTCAAACTGGTTATATTACCAGTTGCTTGTGGTTATTTAACAATGTATTTTGTTGTGAATTTTTTGGTACAGCTATTTAGTACTATATAACTAAATCTTTTTTTTGTTTTAACCTTCAATGTTTATATCCCATTACTCTTACTAAGCCAAACTTAAATCTATCCTACAAGCAATCTTTAAAACTGCTTCAGGGGGTGCAGCCACCCATACCTGGCACCAGTCACTGTTGAGATTGACCTTCTAATTTTAGTAACTTGTGATTTGTGATTTTTAACAGGATTGTTACTAGAAAAATTCAAAGGTGCTTTTATAGAGGTGATGTCTTTTTGCATATTAGTAACATAGCACAACTGCATAGTTCACTGTGTTATAAATGATCAAATCGATAGCCAAATTTATACAAAAATTAACAACGATTTATTGGGTCAATTACAAAAAATAGAATTTCGAGCAACCACCACAGCCAAGGCAGCGTCGTCCCCGGGAACAGATGCTGGGTGAAACCAGAGGTTCAACCGACAGAGTGACGGTTTCCCCTCAAAGGTTCACGCCGAATGTCTCCAGCGTCCAGCTCATATACAGTTTATTCTGCCTGAGGCATAGATGACCACATCTTTCTATTCACTTCTTTGAATGCAAATCCATTTCTACACATAGGCAAAGACGGGTCCCCGTTGCAGACAGAAGTCTGGGCACACAGGGAAGTTTGTTTTCATATGTAACAAGTTGGTATCGATTCATGAGTACCGCGATGAAGTCATGTCCCAGGTGAAATAAACAGGGCCAGGAGACTTCTTGTCCTTTTTAATGCCTTTATTAAAAGTGATCAGCTCAGGATTGGGCAGCTCGACGGGTCTTCAGCGTCCGTCGTCTCTCCCAGGGCGACTCAGAGGAGGAGGATATGCACAGCTCTGTCCACTAGGGGCAGGGCTGGGGGATCAGGTCCTCGTGGGAGCCTTTAGGGCGTGAAGTCCCCGTCAGATGTTAGTTCGGTCCGAGTCTTGCTCCCCTCCCAGACCTGGCCCGGGGGATCTCGAAGACAGGGTGAGGAACGATGAAGCTTTCCAGCATCTCTGCAGGCCTAGCGCTCCGCTCCTCACATCCAGACATCACTCCAGTCTCTCAACTCTTATTTGGCTCGTTGCTTTTGGGGTTTCTTCGTGGGTTTGGAGTCGGGGGTCTCCCACAGCATTCTGGTCCTTGGAGTCACTTTGCATAACCCCCCCCTCCAGGTGTCTTCCCTATTCTGACAAAGGTACAACTTAGCCTCGGGCAAGGCTCTGCTAATACAAAAGGAGCAATTAGCCACAACGACCCGTGATTACAATAACAAAACACACAGAACTTGGGCAGGGCCAGTGATCTGGCTGCCTCTTTGTAACTTTTTCTCACAAAAAAATATTAACCAAATTTTTGTTCATAACACCAGGTGCATGTCTCCTGCGCTCCTCCAGATATTCCATTCCGGGAAGGTCCAGATGGTATCTCCCGAATGCAGGAACTGGAGGAAGTCCCCCATAATAGCTGGGGACTATTCCATTCAGAAGGTAACAGACCTGATATCATCTTAACTCTGTCCGGGAATTGGTTATAATGTGAATAGGACTCTGCTCCCGGACAGGGTGGTTTTGCAAACATGGGTTTAGACTCTACTTAATATTTTATACATACATATATCCACTTATACCACATGAATTAACTACATTGCATATAACAACTGAGAGTAATTAGATAAGTTTTAAATTCAAGATTCTTTAGCTCACATTCAAGACAAACCTTGAACTTTATCTGCAGTAATAATTTGATACTTAACTCTACTGTCAGCTTTATGAGTGCTTACTTTTTACTCCATAGTTCTAACAAGGTAATTTTATTGCAAATATTTCAGTACAGTTGTTTACTTGCATGTTGTTTATTTTGATGTTTAACTGTTATATTTGATGCAGTTTCAAAATTCATTCCCTTCCACATCAAAAAAGATTATAATTAGAGTCCAGATGAACTGCACCCCTGAGATCTCCCCGGACATGACCTGGTGAACTCCATCAGCTGGACATTGAAGGACTTTGCCGTTCTACATTTGGTAGCTATATACCTTTTTTTTTTTCTTTTTTCTTTTTTCTTTTTTCTCCTCCCTATTTTCCTTATTTTTTCCCTTTTTTCCCAAATTCCTCCCCAACACATTTTTGCTGTGGTTATTTCAATAAAGGTGCATTTGTTTTGATTATCACTGCAAACCCCCCTTGTACCGTGTCGGTTTTCTGCACTGAGATCCCCCACCAACCATCAGGAAACCTGTCCGTGAGGACGGTTCATGACACGTGTCTTCACAAAGGCATCCAGCTTTCTTAAGTGGTTTAACTGCATGTCAATATTCAAAACTAGCCAGCTGATTGGTTCTGTTGGATCTGGAGGAAGCTGTTAGAAGTTCTCACAGAGAATCATTTCCATAACTGATAAATTTTCTCTTTAACTAAAACCCAAACTATTTTAATCATGGCACTAGTGCAGTTTTAATTAGTGCATGGTAGATGGTAGGATTGTGCTTCCACCCCTGGGGCAATTGGTTCCAGGTGCACTGCACTCCCCTCCAGGTGAAGGCAAACTGAGGCCTGCATTCTGCTGCCAGAGTGAAATAAACAAGAGGAATGGAGAAAAATGCATTGGCAATGTCTATAGTGGCGTACCACTTTGCTATTTTGGACTCCAGCTCGTATTGTAGCTCCAACATGTCTGGCACAGTGGCGCTCAGTGGTGGAGTCACTTCATTCAAGGCATGATAGTTCACAGTCAATTTCCATTCTCCTTCAGATTTATGCACAAGCCAAATTGGACTGTTGAAGGGTGAGTGGGCTTTACTAACTACCTCTTGGGTCTCCAGCTCACAGATCATCTTGTGGATGAGAATCACAGCATCTCAAGTTGTTCTGTATTGTCGGTGGTGCACTGTTGAAGTTGCAATTGGTACTCGTTGTTCTTCCCCCTTCAGAAGTCCTACTGCAGATGGGTTGATAGTCTAGGCAAGGTGTTCAATTGCTGAACACCCTCTGTCTCTATGATAGTGGAACCCTGGAAAAAGTTAAAGATAGAATCTAAAATGTTAGGCTTTGTGCTTTCCCAGATCAACTGCACCTGAGTAAGCAGTATGATAAATTATATAATTGTTAGATGTGATGATTGTTTAGTAATTAAATGTAATTATTATATAACCATAAGAAGAATAGTGAGAAACTATGTTAGAAATTCAGAGAGGGGCTAAATTTATGTATACAATAGAACAATATAAGTTTAATAATTAACATGAAAGTTATGTAACGATAGAGTATAAAACATGATCATTTTGGATGTATGGTCGGAGTCAGATTTGGGTTGAATATACCCCGATTCCCAGAGCTCTTAATAAAAAGCACCGCATATAATCGCTCTGTGATTATGTGTTTTTGAACGCTAACATCTACAGCAGCTATTTCAAAAGACCACCTGAGTCCCTTTGGGTCTTTGAAATACCCACTTCAGAGGAAGTCTGTGCCCAAAGTACATGGGGCCTCTGGGCCAGTCACAATAGGATGTTTCTTCCACTCATTTCCAGTCAGGCTCACATCAGCTTCCACCAAAGAGAAATCTTGTGATTCCCCTGTCACACCAGCAATAGAAACAGATTCTGTCCCCACATGTCTTGATGGGATTAATGTGCACTGTGCACCAGTATCGACCAAAGCTTTATATTCTTGTGGTTCAGGTGTGCCAGGCCAACGAATCCACACAGTCCAGAAAACACGATTTTCCCTAGCCTGTACCTGGCTAGAGGCAGGGCCCCTCTAAGTCTGGTTATCCTTCCTTCCCTGGGTGTATGTTTTAGAGTTTCCTTCAAGGTTATTGGACATGTCGTCATCATACCTGGCAGTTCAGCTATGGGCTACTGGAGCTGCTTCCTTTTTGATGGAGCTTCCTCTCTCTGAGTCTTGCTCTCTTTCAATTCACACAGCCGTTGTGCCAGAGCAGCAGTGGGTCTTCTATCCCACCTCCTTGTATTTTTCCCACAATCACGCAGGAAGAACCACAACTCACCTCAGGAAGTGTACCTTCTCTCCCTATTTAGGAGACGTCTGTTCTTGGTGTAGGAACCTCTGATCTGTACTGCTGAGATTTGGAGAAGGCCCTCTTTAATTTCCTCCTTGAGTTTCTTGTGATTCTCCTCTATCTTATCTTCTAATTTCTGGAGATGTGTTTCTACAGCTATGATTCTGGCATGTGTTGGGCCACATACAGCATCTGCATATGCTCGGAGCTTCTTTGCCATATCAAGCACTGTCTTCTCCCTGTCATCCCACTTCACTATTGCTAAAGCAGGAGCATATTCTTGTGGCCTGAGTTGCACAAGTTTTCACTACATCATGGATGCACATAGTACCACATCTGGATTCCTAATTTTTATGTCATCCGAGAAGACAATCTCTGCCACTGCCGTTTCCCTCAAGCATTGAATCCCTTCTTCTATGGTCTTCCACTGAGTTTGCTGCATATAGAGATCGTCTGCACACAGATATCTTTGTGCCACACTTCCCAGGACCTGTGCCCAGAGGCTGTGAGAGTCAGCCACCCATCATTCCTTGCTTGATAACTGGATCATGTGACAGGAATCTCAAATGCCTCACTTCAGTATCATCCAGAATTGTAGCCTCGCCTGCAGCATCTCAAAGATGGACTAACCAACAAATTATAGATACATCAGCTAGTCCAGTGTAATCCTTTCTTAAGCCATGAAGGTCCTTCAGGGAAAAGGACTCAATAGTGACTTCTGATTTTGAATCAGTTTCTGACTTTGAGGCTCCTTCCCCCACATTATCATTATCATCCACTGGCTGATCAGTTTTGGTTGTATGTTTCCCATCTCTCCTGGTAGGAGCAACAGCCATTGGTTGAGGCTCACTGTCTAGTTCAGCTGCTGGCTTAGGCTCACTGTCTGGTTTAGCTGCAATCTGAATGATTGGGGTATCTGATGCAGCCTGAATGACTGGGGTGTCTGCTGATTTATGTCCCTGCCCCTCTGTTTCTATCTACTGCCCTACAGTATCTAGCAGCGTGTGATAAGCATATGCCAAGACCCAGCTTATTGCAGTGATCTTTTTCTCATTAGAAGCATCATGGCACTTCTCTTCCAGCTATTTCTCCACCTCATTTGGGTTCTGAATTTGTTCATGTGAAAATTGCCAGGCTGGGGGATCAGAAAATTCCTTCAGGATTTGGCCCATTCTCCCTCATTCTCCACATCACTCAGGATTTTCCATGCCTGATTCTACTCCTGGGTCAGGGGTCTCATCAGCTTCTCTGGACATACCAACCCTCATTCTAGACACACTGCAGACCATACAGAGGAAGCTTATCAGAGAAAATATCAGGAAAGTGGTGTATTTAACATTCAGGGGAAATGGACCATTCTCAAAAAGTGACATAACAGATTCAAAGGAGAAGAAGGAAAGGAAAGGCAGAAAAGCCCCATCCCCTGCTCCTCCTCTAACAAACTGGATGCAATTACTAATAAACCCCCAAAACATGCTACTGGAACTAGGATGCAGGGTAGGATGAAGAAACCATAAACCATACATATCTTGAATAAACCTCAGTACCTCTGTAAACTCCCTATAAATCATTATCACCATGTCCAGCAAAATAGTTATTCTAATCTGTGCCCCTCTTCTGTAAAAGGTGAATATTAGAGACAATACTGGAGCTATCTCTGGATAAGAAAATAAACCTAAGGACCAGAAAGGCATTAAAACCTCAAACAGGGTTAGGGACCAGAGAAACATGAAGAACTCAACTCAGAGAGATAGTTTAAATTCAAGCAGCATGGCTACTGACTGCTTTATCCCAATACAGAGTAAGTACAAGCAAAATGCAATCAGTACAGGTTTTTTCCACTTTTCCAAGCCATCCACTGGGCTCCAAAAAGTATTTCACAGAATCACTAGGTTGGAAGAGACCTTCAAGACCATTGAGTCCAACCCATGTCCTAACATCTTAAGTATACTGTGGCACCAAGTGCCATATCCAATCTTTTTTTAAACACATGCAGGGATGGTGACTCCACCACCTCCCTGGGCAGACCATTCCAGTACTTTATCACTCTTTCAATAAAAAAAAAAAAATTCCTAATATCCAACCTACATTTCCCTTGGCACAGCTTAAGACTGTGTCCTCTGGGTCTGTCAGTTGCTGCCTGGAGAAAGAGACAAACCCCCATCTGACTACAACCACCTTTCAGGAAGTTGTAGAGAGTGATATGGTCACCTCTCAGTCTCCTTTTCTCAAGGCTAAACCACCCCAGCTGCCTCAGTCCTTTCTCATAGGCCTTGTGTTCCAAGCCCCTCACCAGCTTTGTTGATCTCCTCTGGATGTATTTAAGCATCTCAATGTCCTTCCTAAACTGAGGGGCCCAGAACTGGACACAGTACTCAAGGTGCATCCTCACCAGTGACGAGTATAGGGGAAGAATGACTTCCCTGGTCCCGCTGGCCACACTATTCCTGATGCAGGCCAGGATGCCATTGGCCTTCTTGGCCACCAGGACACACTGCTGGCTCATGTTCAGCCGGCTGTCGACCAGTATCCCCAGGTCCCTTTCTGTCTGGGCACTGTCCAGCCACACCATCCCCAATCTATAACGTTGCAGGGGTCTATTGTGGCCAAAATGCAGAACTCGGCACTTGGACTTACTGAATTTCATCTTATTGGATTCTGTCCATCCATCCAACCATTCCAAGTCTCTCTGCAGAGCCTTCCTACCTTCCAACAGATTGACACATGCTCCCAGCTTAGTGTCGTTTGCAAATTTACTAATGAAAGACTCAATACCCTCATCCATGTCATCAATAAAAATATTGAACTGACCTGGCCCCAGCACAGATCCCTGAAGGACACCACTAGTCATTGGCTTCCAGCTGGATGCAGCACCATTCACCACCATCCTCTGGGCCCAGCCATATAGCTAGTTCTTAACCCAGCAAAGAGCGCACCTGTCCAAGCTGTGTACTACCAGCTTTTCCAGGAGTATGCTGTAGGAGACAGTGTCAAAGGCCTTGCTGAAGTCCAAATAGACAACATCCACAGCCTTTCCTGCATCCACCAGGTGGGTCATCTCGTCATAAAAGGAGACCAGGTCAGTCAAACACAACCTACCCCTCTTAAACCCATGGTGACTGGGTCCAATACCCTGGCCATCCTGTAAGTGCTGTGTTTGTCCTGGTTTAGGGCAAATTTGGGAGGAAACCTCCAAAGAGGTCCCTTTAGAAAGCAAATTCAGGCAGCCCCTCCCCCCACCAGTTTGGGAGACATAAATCTCCTTTGAGAAAAGTGGAAAAAACCCATTTGTGTAATAAGCAAAGTATTCACAAACATGGGAAAACGAATAATATTGAACAATGGAACAACTCATTGTTCTGAAGATATGGTAAATTCAGAGACAGTCCTTTTCATGGGGTGCAGCTCGACTCGCTCAGCCTCTTATCAGTCCCTCCTGCACTGGAAAATGCTGGGCCCCGGTGGGCCACAGGCATGAGTTCCCAGTGTTTGTCTGGGTTTTTGGTCCAGAGCAGTGCTGGACAGTTCCAGAAAAAAACCCACAGTCCTGGGAAAAACTTTTCTTGCCATAGCTAGGGAGGAAAACCTGGCAAAAAAAGCAAAGAAAAAAAACTCTGTCTCTCTTTCACTCTGCAAAAGCTGAGAACTCTGAGAGCACTGAGAGCCTTATCTCTCTCTCTCTCACTTTCCAAGCTGGGTAGCGCAGTCTGTGAAAAAGAATGCAGTTTTTGTAGACAAACTGCGCGCTTCTTCTCCCCCTCTTCCCCTTTTCTCTCAGAACCAGTCTTAAAGGTGCAGAACTTATTTCTGGGCTAAACAGATGGATGGGGATACAATTCAGCATCATAAAGTTACCCTAGGACAGGAACAAAGGAATACAATTATCAATTTTACAGGATTCAAGAAGATTTCCCTGCAGGAGAAACCTAATCCCATTATAGTTAGAGGTCACAATGTGAAAGGATTCATATGCTTTAACATAACTCAAAATGTAAATAGAACTTGGAGTGCTGGATCTAGTCAATATCAGTATTATACCACTCCCAGATGCAATGCCACTATGAAACTCCATTGGCCTAATGGCACCAAGGACGCAACAGAAGAACGTGTAGGAGCCCTAGATCCATCAGTAGCACAACAGTGGGAAATAGGAAATCAGACCTTTGGTACTGGGAATGGGACCAAAGGATGTTTTGGTTCCTGTTTCAAAGCAATATTAATGCCTCCCTTTAGGGTACTTTGGCAACAACCACAAGGAAGAGTTAGGACTAAGAGAACATTTTCTACCCAAAGAGTGCCTTTGATTTCAGAAAGCAAAAGGTTATGG
Source organism: Melospiza georgiana (assembly GCF_028018845.1). Taxonomy (NCBI): domain Eukaryota; kingdom Metazoa; phylum Chordata; class Aves; order Passeriformes; family Passerellidae; genus Melospiza; species Melospiza georgiana. The sequence goes on along the minus strand of NC_080464.1, from coordinate 4,922,421 downwards.
TTCACCCTATGTCCCATGTGTGCTGCCTCATCCTATGGAGTTTACATTAACAAGCTAAATAGATTATTAGAAGTAGCAAGTGATGCTGTTAAAATATCAATTAGTACATCCTATAAGGTCCAGCAAACACAAATGGTGACTCTACAGAACTGCATGGCCTTAGATTATCTGCTTGCTAGCCAGGGAGGAACATGAGCTCATTTAGGACACGGATGTTTGACTTATATCAGTGATGAGTTTGAAGTTCAACAATTAGGAATCACCTTGATAGAAAGAGCAGTAGAAGAGGGGCAGAAAGAAGAAAATATTTCTTGACGGGATTGGCTTACTTCATGGCTACCAAATTGGAGGCTGCTGCAAAATGCATTTGCAGGGATACCAAAAAGGTTATTTCAATTTCCACTGTGTCTGTGAGCTTTTAGCAGAGAAGACACTGCGGAACTTTAGCAGAGAAAAAAATCATGCAGAAATTGCTATCCAAGCAAGGACATTGGAAGATAAAGAAGAGACATCTGGCTCAGGAATGCAGCTACAGCCAAAACAAGGACTGAGTTTGGGAACTTGGGGAACATGGGAAGGGTTTTTATAGTAATGGGCAAATTATAATATGTATGTAGTGACTGTATATTAGCAACACACGTGTAGAAATCAGGGGACACGTTAGGAGGAGCAATCCCCCATGCCGCTCCAGGCACCTGAATAAATAATGCCCTCTTTAACACTAAAGTGGTGTTAAGAAGCTTTATTCAACTGTTTTCAGTAATTTGGTGACAGTAATTGGCAACCCAGATGGGACCTTGGCCTCTGAGCGTCTGGCAGATCTGCAGTTGACAGATCTCCAGCCAGAGCCAAGGAATTCTCAAGACACCCTCTACTGCAGACCTCCAAGCAGCTTGAGGCAAGATCCCTGGGGTAATTAAAAGCATAATTTAAATCTTGGGGTTATTGACAAGGGGGTACAAACCCCCCACTAAGTTTCTAGTAACTCTGATAACTCTGGTAACTTTCCTAACTGGTTTTGAGCCCCCCGGCAAGATTTAAGGCCCTGTCTTGTCTGTTTGTTGCCCGATTGATAAATGACACAAAACTCGGATAAGTTTTGTGGGTGCTTTATTAAGGGCCCGGGGAGCTGGGGGACTCACGTCCCAAAAACCCGAGCCCCCAAATTCACGTATGGGTGCTTCCCTCTTATACATGCGATTCACAACAAAGTCTCCAAGAAACAGTTGCCCGTTCCCCTTGCCTAGTCTCCAAGAAACAGTTCCCCGTTCCCCTTGCCTAGTCACAGACCCCTTGTGATACATTCCTTGGTTCACAAACAAGATCATTAATCTTCTGCTTATCTTATTCTAAGAGCATTGTATGCTGCCTCCAGACAGGTTAGCATTCTTACTTTCCTGCACTAGTTTAAATATTTATTAAATCCCTAAGACTACCTGCTAGGTTACACACAAAACCCAACACACTTTCAACGGCTACAAAACTACTTTTTAACAAACCAGTTCACACACAACTCACTATAATTAAATATTTTGCTAAATTTCATTTCTTTTCCAACATTTCCCCCCTTTTGAGCATCCTTCAGTCCTGCTGCAAGGATGCTCAATCAACAGTATTGACAGTAACATCTTCATAACAAGGTGGGGAGTGTTCTTCATTCTGCCGCCCGCGGGTCATCGCCTTCAGCAACCGGAGAGATCGCTTCTTTTCCTTTTCGATCACACCTAAGAGGCATCTATATACAATCCATATAGTCACTAAAAATACTAAAAACATTAGTACATACTGTATAGCAGACGTAATCCAGCCAGACAGGTGAAGCCCCAAAGAATCAAATACTGCTCCTATCCAATTATGCTGTACTTCCTTTTCAATTTCCTTGGTTTTTGTTTCCACTTCTGCCAGTTGAGAAATATCTTTCTCAACTTCAAGTGTAACATTTGGAATGTGTACACAGCAATGATCTATTCTCCTACTCAGGTAACCACAAACTCCATGCTCTTTTAACAGTAGCAAATCCAATGCCATTCTGTTTTGTAGGGTCATTCTTGATGTAGCTTGCAATTGCAAATTTAGATCTTTAAATCTCTTCTTAGTAGCTGCTGCCAACCTTTCTGTCTGTCCTAACAAATTGTTGAGCATTTCCCTCTTTCGATATGTCGCTACCGGAGGGAATAATGACTCCAATATCCATCCAAATTGTACTCCTGAGCCAGGTTCATGCCACTGCTCCTCCAGGGATTCTTCCCTCTTTCTGAGTCCTTTCCTTTGGATCAATCTATTCTGTTTCCAGTATGGACACAATGTAGGAACTCCTAGGGTGATTTGTGTTACTGATCCATCTAGACGTAAATGTGTGGTCCACTGTCCGTGTCCCAACACCCAGACTAGATTTCCAGGACTGTGCACAGTAGTATATCTGCAATCTATAGGTCCATCCATGGACTCTCTGCTAACCGTGTGATCATACCCCCTACACTCGCATCCCCACTTTAATGCCATTTTCACCGGTACCAATCCAATTCGGTCTTCCGGTGTATCACATGTAAAAACCTCAGTACAATTCCAATCCTCTTCCTGTGGTCTGAACTCTCGGGAAGGTGTAGACGTGATAAGGGCCCTATAATGTGACTGATTCTTTACTCCTGACCATTGGATGCACCATTGTACTTCCCCAAGGTAATTATAGTGTTCCAAAACACTAGGTCCCCATAATGTCTTCCAACTATTCCAGGTGTCAAAATTCTGTGTGACATTCTGACAACTCATCTCATTTCGGTGGGATTTCGTTCTTATTCGTACTGTATTGCATGGCTCATCTATTGGGGTTGCAATTAAACACCTCCTGGTATTTTGAATCCAACCATAATGATTGGATTTCTTTTCACATTCCTCTCTAGTCATAGCCCGAATGGTCATACACAAATCCCTCCATACATCTACTGGTTTGGGAACTGACTGGCAGGACCATGAAACATTCTTGAATGTTTCAGGCATTTTGGTTACCGGTATTATTCCCCAGGGAATTGGTTCACCTGCAGCCTGTGGTAATGGCAGGCAAGCTGTTATTTTAGTCACATTCTGCATGATTCCAAAATCTCTGATTAATCCTACCACTAAATTTTCCTGCTCGGTATTTCGTTCTATTGTATCATTAACCTCCCGTCTACTCCTTCTACCGTGTCTCTGTAAGGATAACATCATTCTGTCATGCCTCCACCATGCATTTCCTATTCTAGGATTAGTGACACTCGACCACTCACAACCTTTGCCTTCCTTCTCTTACCAACTGGTCCCGTCCTCTATTCTGTCCCAAGTCAGTTCCCTATTTTGCTTCCACCATTTGACCCAAAGGTTCCTTTGATATCTTGATCTTACTAGGAAGGAACAATTTATTCTGAGAGGTGGCCCATCCCACATGTCCACTGCCATTGATACTGGATTAACCTTTATGTTTTCAGCACGATCCCCTGTCCATGGCAAAACCCTCATACTCACTCTTTTGTAATCAAAACTATCCCGTATTTTGACCAAACATGTATATTCTCCAGTATCGTTTGTGGTTACCTTGGTAAGATTCAGTACCGTGTTTCCTTGTTGTTTATCCTGATCCCAACCGACTCCTATCTTGCCTCGGCTTCTTTCAGCCCCCCGTTGCCATATTGCAATAACTTCACCGGCCTCAACTTTCTGGCTGTCAAATATAACACAAGTTAATTGAACATCCATCCCTTCCATGACTGTAACCTTTGTTTCTTCAACCTGTACTAGAGTAGACCCTTGAACGGGTACTAGTCTCATGATCACTAGCAGTAATATAACTAAGAAGGCGGCTTTGCGCGGGAGATCATCCGGGTTGGAGACACTATCTGGGTTTCCCATTGGAACGGTGCCTTCTTTACCCTGATGTAATGGATCCAAGCATCCATCCCCTGGACCTTCACCGCCGTGTAGGTCATCATCATCACCTGGTGAGGTCCCCTCCATGATTCCCGTAGCGGATCCGTGATCCACTTCTTGACGTACACCTGGTCCCCAGGCTGAATGTCGTGGACAGAATTCTCCAGCGTGAGGTGTCTATTCCACTGTAACGTATTTCTTAAAGAATTCAAGATCTTATTAAGTGACATAACATACTATGCAATCGCCTGGTCCCCACTCACATGTACCTCCCCTTTTAATACAGTTGCATGATATGGTTTGCCATATAATATCTCATATGGACTTACGCCTACCTTTTCCCTTGGTTTAATTCGAATCCTGAGTAGGGCCAAAGGCAAAGCTTGAGGCCAGTGCAGTTTAGCTTCCTGGAAAATCTTTTTGATTTGTCCTTTCAGGGTTTGATTCATCCTTTCCACCTGCCCACTAGACTGAGGTCTCCAGGGGGTATGCAAATTCCAGGTTATATCTAACATTCGTGCTAATTCCTGCACTACCCCAGCTATAAAATGCGGACCCCTATCTGATGACAATCCTAAAGGTACTCCAAATCTTGGTATTATTTCTTTTAACAAGGTTTTTACCACCTGCTTAGCCTGATTAGTTCTACATGGAAAAGCTTCCGGCCACCCTGAGAACGTACATACGTACACTAACAAGTATCTGTATCCCTGTGCCCTAGGCAATTCAGAAAAATCAACTTGCCAGTAATCTCCTGGTTGTGGCCTGACTTGCAACTTTCCCATTTGTATTTGTCTCCTAACTACTGGATTATTTTTCAAACATACCAGGCACATTGCATTAACTCTTTTTGCCATTGTTAACATCTGATTAGAGATTATCTCATTCTTCAAAAATTTTACCAATACTTCTGCCCCCCAACGACATTATGTTCTGATTCCAAAATAAATTTCATTATGCAGGTACGTACCACTATTTCTCCCATTGGTGTAACGTACCACCCAAGTTGATTCCTCTGTGCCCCTAGCAAGTTTATTAGTTTTCCATCTTCTATTGAATATTTGGGCTCCTGATTCAGGTATGGGGTAGCCGGATTTGTTCTTACCGGTACCAGTGCCATTTGAGTCCATACTTCCCGTGCCGCTTGCCGTGCTGTAACATCAGCAAATCGATTTCCTCTGTAAACGTCTCCTTCCGCAGTCTGATGTCCTCTAACATGCATTACTGCAACTGCTTTGGGACTGTGTATCGCATCCAGTAGCTGTAGCACTTCTTCCCGGTGCTTGATGTTGGTTCCCTGTGAATTCAAAAGCCCCCTTTCCTTCCATAACACCCCATGTACATGAACCACACCAAAGGCATATTTAGAATCTGTCCAGATATTAACCCTTTTGTCCTTGCTCAAATACAGGGCTCTGGTGAGTCCAATCACCTCTGCCTTCCGGGCCAAAGTTCCAGGTAACAAAGCCTTTGCCTCTATTACCTGATCCAATGTTACCACTGCATACCCGGCATAGAGAGTCCCATTCTCGACAAAACTGGATCCATCAGTGTATAGTTCCCATTCAGGTTCTTCCAATGGTTCATCCTTTAGGTCGGGTCTGCTGGCATATACTTGTTCAATTACCTCTACGCAATCGTGCACCAGTCCCCCAGCCTCCTGGTCACTGCGTAAAAACTCTGCTGGATTAACATGATTAGTAGTCTTTATTTCAATATCATCCTGTTCTCTCAGGATAGCCTGGTATTGCAACATTCGACTGCATGATAGCCAGTGACCCCCCTTTTGCTCCAAAACGGCCATGACCATATGGGGAACAAACACTTTCATTTTTGCCCCCAAAGTCAATTTCCGGGCCTCTTGAATAAGAATTATTGTTGCTGCCACGGCTCGTAAACACGAGAGCCACCCGGAACTTACCGACTCCAGTTGTTTAGAGAAGTATCCCACTGGCCTCTTCCAGGATCCCACCTTCTGGGTGAGGACCCCCAATGCCAGTTTTTGCCTCTCATTCACATACAACTGGAATTCCTTGGTCAGGTCAGGGAGTCCTAGGGCTGGGGCCTCCTTTAGTGCCTGCTTCAATTCCTGGAAGGCCTTCTTTTGCTGTGTCGTCCACTCCAACCGATGCTGCTTCAAGGCCTCATACAGTGGCTTGGCTAGGAGACCAAAATTCATGATCCACAGTCGACACCATCCCACCATTCCTAGAAAAGATCTCAATTCCTGATGGTTACGAGGCAAAGGAATAGAACATATTGCCTCTATTCGGTTTACTCCCAAACGTCTCTGCCCTTGTGTGATCTCACAACCGAGATAAATAACGCTATTTTTGACCAATTGAGCTTTTTCCTTAGAAACCCGATACCCTGCTTGGCCAAGCATGTTGAGTAATTTAATTGTTAATTCCATACACATTTCCCTTTCCTTAGTAGCCAGAAAGATGTCGTCCACGTACTGCAGGACTACATACAAGGATGGGGATATTGTTACCTGGGTTATCTTCCATTCCTCCAGCTCCTTGGCCAGTTGGTTTCCAAAAATAGTAGGGCTGTTTTTAAATCCCTGTGGGATTCTGGTCCACGTAAGCTGCTTCTTTCTCCCAAAATCAGGACTCTCCCACTCGAAGGCAAAATATTTCCTACTCTCTACTGCCAGTGGGATGCAGAAGAAGGCATCTTTAAGGTCAATCACTGAGAACCATTTAAACTCCTCCGATACAGATGTTAACAAGGTATAAGGATTAGCAACAACTGGATGTATGTCTTTCACTATTTCATTAATAGCCCTTAAGTCCTGTACCAAACGGTACTTACCATTAGGTTTCTTTACTGGAAAAATTGGAGTATTATACTCCGATTCACATTCCTGTAATATTCCTTGAACCAAATATTGTTTAATTAACGGGGCTACTCCCCTCCTTGCCTCAAACTTCAAGGGGTATTGCTTTACCCTCACTGGTCGGGCCCCTTCCTTTAGTTCCACCTTTACTGGCTGCGCAGCTTTTGATTTTCCGGGGACCCCTGACTCCCATACCCAGGGTACTACAGCCTGCTCAATTTCTTCTGGAATAGGAGAGGCATCCACTTCCTTGATCACAAAAATGCCTGCTATTTGTTCCTCAGGTATTTCCAATTTCACCCTTCCTCCCTCAAATATTATTTTCACATTAAGTCGGGACAACAGGTCTCTGCCAAGAAGGGGTGTGGGGCAATTTGGCATATACAAAAATTAGTGATCTAATTCCTTCCCCCCAAACCTAAGATTTAAAGGTTGTAAAAATGGTTGTTCCTCGTCACAGCCGAATCTCCTCACGAGCCTTTTCTCTAGTGGCTCTAATAACCATTTCCTTTTCCGTGGAATCCGTTATCGTATCTAATAATACCTGTAAATCATTCCAGTCCGGATTCTGAGTCTTTATTACCATTTTAACCACCCTTGCCACCCTTTCAGGATCCTCCCCGCTGATTGCTTCCATATTACCAAATCCCCGGGGGAGAAAGGCACCTTTATAAGTATCCTTTCTCCCTGTGGTCCCACAGCTTCCCTTAACGGCGCAATTAACTGTGGCCCCTTCTGCCCCTTCCTTCCCTGGCAAGTCCGCCCTGCTAACGGAGTTCTTTTAACACTCTCATTCTTTTCACCATCACCACCATCACTATCACTCTCACTAGATCCCGTTTTTACAGCTATATCCGCAGGGGGAGCAGGGGGCACATTAGGAGCAACCGGAACCCTCGGAGGTGCTATACAATAAGACAAATCTTCCTCGACTGAAGGATACAAATTACGCTCCTTTCTTTCTTTACATCCCACACACTCCCTCTCATCATTCACTTCTAAAACCAAAATACCGCACTCCTTTTGCCATTCCTCTTTCCGGTACAAAATGAAAAACAAATCCAAATATGGTATTTCATCCCATTTCTCATTTCTTCTTAAAAATTGCATCAAAGATTCCATTATCCCCAATTCCAGTGTATCATTCACCAGCCATCCCGCTTCCCCAATCTCATATTCAGGCCACCAATGATTACAATAACTATCATTTTACTTTTATCCAATTCTTGATAATACCCCTCACTTTCCCATCATTTCAATATACAACCTAATGGTGTATTTCCAGGTATTTTACCATTGGCTTGCACTAAGGTTTTAAAAGTTTTAAAAGACATCATATTACAGCCTTTAATTCTACCTTTAATCCCAATAAACCAATATACCTTAAACCAATATACCTTCTCGCTGTCCTTCCCTAAAAAAAACCAGGAGGCGAGTTCCGGTCCTGCGTCCTTAGACGTCTTATGGCCGGAGCCTAGGCTTTTTTACCAACCATCAAATCCAATTATCACCTTTTTCCAATATAAAGCACCTTCGGGCTTACCTTGGCAGTTGTCCGACAGGCGCGGGGTCGGGCACGACCGATGTCTCCCCGAGAAGTGCTCGGTGCCGGCTTGGAGTGGATCGGGACGCGAACCGTCCCAGCAACCTTCGGAGTCCTGCTGCGGTCGCCAGAAAACTGTTGCCCGATTGATAAATGACACAAAACTCGGATAAGTTTTGTGGGTGCTTTATTAAGGGCCCGGGGAGCTGGGGGACTCACGTCCCAAAAACCCGAGCCCCCAAATTCACGTATGGGTGCTTCCCTCTTATACATGCGATTCACAACAAAGTCTCCAAGAAACAGTTGCCCGTTCCCCTTGCCTAGTCTCCAAGAAACAGTTCCCCGTTCCCCTTGCCTAGTCACAGACCCCTTGTGATACATTCCTTGGTTCACAAACAAGATCATTAATCTTCTGCTTATCTTATTCTAAGAGCATTGTATGCTGCCTCCAGACAGGTTAGCATTCTTACTTTCCTGCACTAGTTTAAATATTTATTAAATCCCTAAGACTACCTGCTAGGTTACACACAAAACCCAACACACTTTCAACGGCTACAAAACTACTTTTTAACAAACCAGTTCACACACAACTCACTATAATTAAATATTTTGCTAAATTTCATTTCTTTTCCAACATGTTGGTAAGCTTACTGGAGGTTAAAGTCCCCCAGGTCTGGGGGACCTGATAAGGTGTTTGATTCCCCTCTGAAAGCCTTGTACCTAGCTGAGCAGCTGTAGCACCTTGGCCGTGTCTAGATAGGAATTTCAGTCCCTCCTGGGAACCTGAGGTATTTTAGCCGGTCAAGTGTTTCCCCATAGTCATGCCCACAGTAAAGAGGAAAAGAAATAAAGGGGAGAGAAAAACTGTTGTCCGTGCGTACTGTTCTGTGCCATGCTGCTGGACCCCCCCCTCCACTGCAAGCACTGTGTGCCAAACTCCCAGCGTAGGCGAGAGCAGATGGGCAGGCAGGCACTCTCCCCCCAGCAGTGGCTTAGCCATAGACTGAATCCCTGCCACTGCAAACCCATGAGGCTTCCCTGCGGCACTCCTGACCATGCCTGGGCAGCCCCCCCACTGCCACCGCAGCCCAGAAAATGGACTGAGAGCTTAGACAAGTCCTGCCTTTGACTCAGATTTCTGGCAGTAGCTCTGTTTGAGGTAGCCTGCACCCCAAATGGCTCTCACTCACAAGGTCTTAAGAATAACTGATTAGGTCTACTATAAAATGAATTATTTATTGAATAGACACAAGATTAACAGACAGAAGACTTTAAACAAGCTACTTACTACACAGGACAAAACTAAAACCTAGTATAAATCCGGTGCACAATTAAAGGTACCTATATTGCAGCTAGCAAAGAAATAGTATAGGTTAGGAGTCAATGTAGCTTACCACCGAATTGATGATGGAACACAGAGTCCTTTCACTCAATTTTCAGAAAAGTAACCATGGAGTTTTCATCCAAACTTCAGGGAGAAGCCCTACACATTTCCAGGGCATGTGTAGGAGACTTCTGATTTTGTGGAAGTTTGTGTGTAGCTTTTATAGCTTGTAAAGTGAAGTGTCTATCAGTCAGAAATTCCAGCAACTTATCTCCCTACATTTTGCTCTCATGGCAAGATGTTTATTGTCAGTTGGAGATCCCAACTCTCTGACAACAGAGATAACTCCCTACCAGACAGATGTTCGGCCTGGGTTATCTCACCAATTCATGTGAGGAGGAAGATGCCTGGAGCTATGGCAGCAGCTGATAGAACAGATAAGCTCTTCTGTGGTAGGGGGGAAGTCCTGCCACAAACGTGATTTCAAATTATGAATAGGCAAATACAGGCAAATACTACATTAATGTTATAAAACAGACTGGCCTTAGATCTATTGCTGGCCAAAGTAAAAGGGCTTTGTGGGTATTTATAATTGGATAGAGATCACTGTTGTGGACACATCCCAAATGTAACAGAAGATCTCAAAAAACAACAAAATGTAGCAAGTTGCCAAGGATAGCAATGCTATCCAAAAGGCCTCTGAAACTAATTGGCTCAATAAAACTCTTCAAAGAATAGAGGGATGGTCCCTGGGAGGATGGCTGGCTGGAATGCTGGAATCCAACATAATCATAATTGCAATTGTAGTAATTATTTGTTTTGCTTTTAGTTGTGTTTATAGAATAATCACCTGTGATCATGTGAGAATGTATGTGACTATAAATAGAAACCGAGTTGAAATTTCTTTAATTCCTTAAGGCAATTTGATAAGTTTCAAAGGGGGTGTCTCGGTTTAGAGACAAGTTTAGGAGAAAACCACTCTAGAATGAGTGTTTCCTCTAAAGAAAAGGGTTTCAGCAATCTTTTCCTACCGATAGAAAATTAATATTAGTGGATGAAAGTGAAACAAAACAACCATTTATTGAAAAACAGAGCGCCCACACAGCATGGAAAAAAAATTATTGAATGCTAGATATTGAATTGTCAGAACCTTACCCCACATACACATACCCCCACACCAGAACAAAAAAACACCTCAAAATGCCAGGGAGAGAAAAGAAACCACAATGGCTGGCCTTGTAGCTGGGAGAAACAAAATGGTGCCAGCTTCTGTCTCGGAAGAAAAAAACCCAAAAGGTTCATGCAGCAGCTCGGGTGAAAACAGATGGGAACCTGGTGAATCTCTGATGTTGGTCTCCTCTTCACAGCAGATGAAGCTGGCAGATTTAGTGTCTTTTCTTTCACTGGGTGGGCTTTTTGAAGGTCTGAGGTTGTGATGAACACATATTATAGTTTTGGCTTTCACAAATATTAAAGTGGATGCTATGTACTGTGCATTATAATATGATGTTACCTTTTGCAGAAGTAGCTATAGTTGTGAAATAAAAACTAATGCTTTTATTTTTATAACGAACTGACAATAATTAAAATAACTCAGACACATTTGTGAAGTAGCTGATGTTGATTTAGAGTATTTGTAGTTAACTTGCAATAACTGAAATAGCTAAACTGTCTGCACGGTCAGATAACATTTGAGGAACGGGCGTGATGAGGACCCTTGCCACCGGCACTTTGACTACCAACAACTATCACCTGCTGAAACCATGGAACAGGGGGCCGTTGTGGGGGGTGACACACAACCCTCAAAGCCACATCCAAGATTACTGCACATGCTCTAAAAAGGTGGATCAGATGAGGAGCCATGCAAAAAAGTTCCTGGAACATGTAAACAAGTTCGAAGAAATGTTTGAATAGGTATAATAATTTATGAATGTGTATTTGACCAATGCAATGGAAAGGGTATATAAAAAAAGTTGCTATGGTTAGCTGGTGTGCCTCTGGCTATGGCTATGCACCCGGCACTGTTACTTTTGCTTTATTGATTTTGTCCCCTATTTTCCTTTATTAAATTTTTAACTGAGGAGTAGGCTTCATTTATCACAGAGGCCGAGATGGAGCAGTCCCTCAACTTCCCGCCAGTTGTCGCAGACATCTTTTCATTAAAATCCTTTCTTAGGATTTTTCCTGCTGAAGCTGAGAAGTTTCAGCAATAAATGTAAACAATGGTTATCTGCTGCTGTGGAATGCAACAGGAGGATCCGTGACTGGTCTCCTGTGGATGTTTGGATTTACTGACCACTCACGGCAGAGCTGGCTCTCACTCTCTGCTGAGACACAGATCTTTGTTATTCATTCTTTTCTATTCTTAGCTTAGCTAGCCTTCTGAGAATTTTTCCTTCTATTTCTTTTTAGTATAGTTATAATGTAGTATATATATCATAAAATAATAAATCAAACCTTCTGATCATGGAATCAACAGTCTCGCCTCTCTCTCATCCTGCAAACCCCTGTGACCACGGGGTTTGTCTACCGTCAGTAGTTCTCTCTGGCCTTGGAGCAAACCAAACCAAACCAAACCGTTCAAGAAAAAAAACCCAAAACACTGAAGGATAGCTGTTGCAGTCTCCAAGGGCAGGGAAAGGAAAAAAAACTTCTTGTCTAAGCTAACAAAAAACCAAGCTAGATAAGCAACAAAGTAACACAGTCTGCACGGCACCATGGATGCCTGAGAGTGAGGCATTTAAGAAAGACCTTGCAAGAGCCCCAAGGCTCCCCCCCATCCCCCTGACCCACCTTAAAGCTACAGTGACCATTTGTGGGCATAAGGCAGATGATCAGGGAATAGAGTGTCATCAAAAAATCACCCCAAGACAGAGGTATTAAAAATGACCAGATAATATTGGCTTTTGAATTGATGTATTAGCTTTTGCATGTTGTTATTGATTATAAGAATTTAGATATAGTGTGACCGTGTTCACAGGGGTCCAAGGAAGAGGGAAGAGACAAGGATCTGACTCCATGTTTCAGAAGGCTTGATTTATTATTTTATTATATATATTACATTAAAACTATACTAAAAGAATAGAAGAAAGGATTTCATCAGAAGGCTAGCTAAGAATAGAAAAAGAAAGAATGATAACAAAAGCTTGTGTCTCGGACAGAGAGTCTGAGCCAGCTGACTGTGATTGGCCATTACTTAGAAACAACCACATGAGACCAATCACAGATCCACCTGTTGCATTCCACAGCAGCAGATAACCATTGTTTGCATTTTTTTCCTCAGGCCTCTCGGCTTCTAAGGAGAAAAAATCTTAAGGAAAGAATTTTTCATAAAATGTGTCTGTGACAGATATAGTAAAAATTATAACTCTTTTTAGCTGTTTGTTAATATAATATAATCAGTTAAAGTATGCCCTGTATTGTTCATAGAAATAGTACTGCAATTAATTTAATTTCTATGTATCACTTATGGAACTAATAGTGTGATGAACCTATTGTACTATAGACCTTAGCAAAACATAAGATGTGAAAAGGCTTTTGTGTAGCTAAGAACAGTGTAAGGCCATCCACTGACAGACCTGTCCAAGTGATAAGATAACCATGACACAAACCAGAACACTGGAGGACAATTAGACAATACCATGGTAAATTTAAGGAGGACATACTAAATCCTTATCAGAGGATGTGAAACAGCAGGATGGAGACACAACAAGAAATAAAATATATTGACCTGACACACAGGATGTCATGCAGATAAGCCCAAGTGTGAAGAAGCCAAACAGAGAAGTTCCTAAAACATCAGAAAGTTTACAAGAATGTTTGAATAATGTATGAAACACATGAATATGCATGTACCTCAGCAACCCAGATAATGATAACACTGTCTGTATGTCCCAGTGTGTTCTTTGGCTGTTTGCCAGGAGCACCCCAGCACTGGATTTTTGTCTCTTATTTTATCCCATATGAAACTTTACAAAAATTCTTTATCTTGAACTCTGTTTTTTACAGAGAGGAATTGATACCAAAAGGTTAATTCAATTTTTACTCTACCTCTGAACTTTTAGCAGAGAAACAAGGCATGCAAATACTGCTTTCCTAGCAAGGAGGGTTGGAAGATAAGAAGATGACATCTGGCTCAATAATGTAGTAACAGGCAAAACAAGGATTGAATCTAAAAACTTGGGGCCAGTTTTATAGTAATGGGTAAATTGCAATATGCATGTAGTGACTGTATATGAGCAACACACTTGTAAAAGCACATGTGCACGTATGGTTAGGAGTATCCCCTGTGCAACCTCAGGCCTGAATAAATGATGCCCTCTTTAACATCACATTAGTGTTAAGGAGTCTTACTCCAATATTTTGGAGATTTGGTGACATCCTGGTGATGTCCCATACCCAGGCACCATGAAGGCAGCAGACTTCCCTGTGGGATGGGTCTGGTCAACATAAAGGGCCTCCTGCTCCCTAGAGCCTGTGAAAAACACCATTCACTTGTGTTAAAATTTTAGAAGTTTAATTGTAATAAAGGTAATAGTAAAAATAGTAATAAAAATAGGACAATAATAATTTGGACAATCAAAGTTAAGACAATAAAAGACAATAAAAAGCAAAGAATTATGGACTTCCGGGTGCTTTGCTCTGCCACAGACCACACTTCACTAACAAAAGATTAACCCTTAAAAGCAATAGCCTATTGCATATTCATATATCTCATACATGATTCAAACATTCCTTTCAAACTGGGGATTTTTCTGTTTATTGTCAACCTCCCCCCCTCATCTTGTAAATCAATCTTTTGGCCCCTCAAAGTCTGGGCCTTCCCAATAAGCAGGCAATAATTCTTCTCTTGTGATTTTGGTGTCTTGTTGCTGTTCTCTCTATGTGAAGAATTTCTTGATTATCCTTTCCATTCCTTGAGCTAGTTATAAAAAATCTTACATCACATAGTTTCTATTTTAATATTATGCTATAGCCTAAAAACTATATTTACCACACTACTTAAAAGGATTAATACAGCACTATTTAAAAAAGATTAATACAGCATAACTTCCTAACATAACACATATAGTATTCATTTTAATGTTTGTGAAGAGCCAATCATATAATATGCATTTTTCACAAGCCTTTTTAAATGGCATGCAAATGAGCTGGAGATCACTCCTCACTCACCTGAAGATGCCACAGTCATCTGATCAGGAGAGAACAGAAACTTGGGAAAATCTCTGACAATATGAACACGAAGTAATGAACACAGAAACCACACACTGGGATAATAAATGAAGATGTGGAAGGGTTGCTACAGACATGAATTTTGGAAGGGTATGTTAAAAATGACCATATAATATTGGCTTTCACATTTATGTATTAGCTTTTGCATGTTGTGATTAAACATAAGTATTTAGATATGGTACATTTTATAGCTCCTTTTAGCTGCTTGTTAATATAACATAATCTATCAGTTTAAGGATGCATTGCATAGCTCATAGAAATAGTAGTGTAATGAATATAATATCTATTTATAGCAATGTCCTGGGCTGGCTATATGATGCATGTTTCCCCAGTTGTCTGTTCTGTTTATGCTGAATAATAAGTTTTGCACCTTTGAGACTGGTTCTGAGAGTGAAGGTGAGAGAGAAGAAGCATGGAATTTGTTTTCAGAAACTGCACTCACTCCTCCACATTCCTGCTCCTGGGCAGTGTTGTCTGCAGAGAGACAGACAGAGGGACAGAGCCCTTCTTTGCATTTAGTTAGGTTTTAGCTAGCTGAGGCAAAGAAGTTCCCTGGACTGTGTTTTTTTTCCTTGTCTTTGGACCTTTTTAAACCTGCTCTGGACTCAACACGCAGAAGAGCGCCGTCAGCTCGCACCTGTGGCTGCAGCATTTCTAGCACCAGGAGTACTGATAAGAGACTGAGTGATCCAAGCTACAGCCCACAGAGGGGAATTTTCTGAGTTTGTCACCTCTTTTGGAGCAGCAAGAGATTTTATGGTTTCATATTGTTCAATTTTGTTTTGGTTATTTTTTATTTTTTTGGGGCTGCTGAATGCTTTGCCTGTGAAATAAACAGTTTTTTCTGATGTTGTGTCCTGATCACGGGAGGGACAGTTGCCCACGCGCTTTGATCTCCTTTTGCTTTCAGCGCGGGCGCCAGGAGTGGCCACGCCCCACCTTTGCTGCCGGCAGGCAGAATCGCGGTTCAGCCACTGGCTGAGATCCTGGACCGCCAGGAGCAGCCGATAAATGTGGACCCATGTCGAAGGATCAGAGCAAAGGAAAAAGGAAGGACTCTTTGCTTGCTTCTCTGAGCTGCCTTTTTTTTTTTTTTTTTTTCCCGTGGCGGAAGCAGCGCTGAGGCTACAACGCCCTGCAGAAGCAGGGCAGGTGACGCAGCATCGGGCGGGTGTGGGCAGAGAGTGGAAGCAGCGCGGCTCGAAGAGGGATCAGTGGCAAAGAGCAGGAAACAAAGAGAAACAGCAGCTTTTATGGAGGGGGGTGGATTCCCAGGAGGAGACCATCTAACTAATCAAGGGCTAGATAGGAAGGGTCTGAGGGGACAAATGTAAACATAAAATGGAGCGGGAAAGGTACATACCAATGAGAGAAGGGAAATATCATAGCTGGCAGCGAATTTTCTGGATAAATGGGTGTAGCAAATTATGACAGACAAGCTGCAGGGGCAGGATTTTTGAGGATAGACAGGGAAAAATCTGGAATTATCATAACTGCCATGGGCAAAAGGCAGGAAGACAGGTTGTCAGGGAGAGACTAAACATATAATCTTCAAACCCCCACTTCCACAATTCCCCCTTTTTTGTTTAATTTTTATGATAGTGTTGAGGGGATGATGGCAGTGGCAGTTAATTAAACTTCAGATTCTTCCCACCATCACTGAAGGGGAGAAGGTTTTCGACTAGAGCTAGTACCGGTTTTAACAAACAGTTTTTTACAAATGCCAGTTACGACAGAAATTTTAAACAGAATTAAAACAACTAAACAAATGTCTTTGATGACAGATGACATTCATCCCAACAAACCCCATTCTTTAAAGACATTAGAAAACCAGTCTCTGGTGTCCTCTTTTATCTTTTGCACAAGGTCTCTCATCTTACTGGATGCTTTGACTTTTGTCAGTGATGTTGAAGCAACACAGTCCCTCAAACTCTTGGCACCCACGCCCATGTGCCAGCAATAAAAAATCAATGGCTGCCCAATTTTGTAAAGTTGCCTTCTTAGTCACCTCTTCTTCTAGGAGGTCGCTGATTGCTGTCGATGTTAAGTTGGCCTGTTTTACCACTCAGCATTTGAGATGTCCCAATTCCCCGAGTGCTTTTGCAGCTGCTACCCAAGGCAAAAATATAGACACAGCTGTCTTTGTTGGTTTGAACCAGGTTTCTACCTTGGGATTGCAGTTTTCATCTAACTGTATTGTTCTGCGTTTACCTTTTTGAGGGGCCAAATTATTTAATTTAGATTTCCAATCAATAATTTGGGTCTGGTTGGGGCAAAACAGGGACAGCTGACCAAGAGTACAAGGACCTCCTATCAGACAAGAGGGGATCTCAGCCCAGGCTCTTTTCCCACAAATAAAGAAAATTCCCTTTGGGAGTTTCAGGGGTGCAAGGTGCCCACTGGAATAGGAGAGAGGTAGCTGGATAATAGATTTACACCACGAGGCTGCTTGAAATTCTTTACAATACATCTTAACAGAAATATAAGTTTTGGGGTGAAAACGGGGCTTATAAGGGAAATGAATGCAAAAAGGGGCTATTGTCGAACCTAACAATTCAAATTCTATGGGCTCTCTTTCCAGTTGGGGCAAACTAGAGGACCATTTATTCCACAAAACTAAAGGATTTTTGATAGGGAGGTATTTCTTGAGATTTGGGGGAGGGTTTTGGTTTGTATTGTTTACAAGACACCGGAGATGTGAAGGGTACTGATCTAATGAAAGTGGGACCCCTACTAGGCAGGTCGACATCGGGTCAGCAGCTGAGGCCATTGATAGACATAGATGGTCTTGCTGTAGCACACGAGCAAGGGTTACCCACACATTTTGCCTCGGTTGAGGGACAATCCACACCTCAAAAATCCATGACTGGAGGAACACCAGGAGTAACGTGATCAGCTATTTCCACGTTGTCTGGTATGGATGCCACTTGAACATAAAAGAAGAAAAACACATTAGGGAAACTTAACAGTAACTTTCATCAGGAAATAAAGAAGAGAAATATGGGAGGTCTGAGTTTTCTTGTTCCTTTCTCTTCTTTTGGTTGGAGGCTACAGCAACATCAGCTGGGTCCTCTAACGGCGATGGGGTGATAGTTTGGTGGTCTCTTTCTTTCTCAGCTAACAGGTATGGCCTGACCCATTTGCGCAGGATCCACTTGGGACCAGAGGGCACAGGCACACAAGTGTACCCACACCCCCAAGTGATCAAGTCAAAGGGCCCTTGGACTTGCTGCAACTCGGGATCTTTTATTAACACTGGCAGTTTTTCTTTGAACTTTAACATGTGATTTTGGTTAAAGTGTCTCACTACTGGTGGGTTTAGACTTTCAAAGGAACAGTTCAAGAAGTTGAGGGTGAACAGTGCCTTTGACAGCCTGAGCTGGGGGGATAACACTTTGGCATCAGCCCTCTAATGTTCTAGGGTTCGTTTCAGGTTCTGATGAGTCATCTCTATTATTGCTTGGCCAGTGGAGGAGCATGGAATTCCAGTTTGATGTTCGATTCCCCATTCAAGCAGGAAATTACTGAAGGCCCTGGAGACATAGGCTGGCCTGTTTTCAGTCTTCATGACTTTTGGAATCCCCAACACGGAGAAGACCTGTATTAGGTGTTTCGGGGCATTCATTGCCTTCTCCCCTGTGTGGGCTGAGGCATAGACTGCACCAAGAAAGGTATCCACGCTAACATGAACATATTTAAATCCGCCAAATTGGAGCACATGGATTGCATAAGTCTGCCAGATTTCACAGCTTTGGAGATCTCTGGGGTTTATTTCTTCCCCCAGTGAGGGTAATATGGACCCCTGGCATTGTGGGCATGTGGCCACGATTGCTCTGGCCTGGTCATGTGGTAGATGGAATTGGCAGACCAGACCAGGCACATTCTGATGGAACTGCTGATGGCTAAGTTTGGCTCGATGGAAGACGTTGCCTTGGGCAGCCAGCTGTAACGCTGCAGCCAAGGCATCAGCTATGCGGTTGCCTTCTGTGATGAAACCTGGGAGATCAGAGTGTGATCTCACATGCATGATGTAAAAAGGTTGCTCTCGGTGGGAAACCAGCAGTACTAATCTTGAGAGCAACTTGTAAATCACTGGGTTTGAGACTTCTTTGAGCACCGTGTGCTCGGCCCTAGACACGACCCCTGCCACGTAAGCTGAACCAGTTAGGATGTTAATAGGTTCAGAAAAGTTTTCAAAGACTCTAACAACAGCATCCAACTCAGCTACTTGAGGGTAACCTTCAACAATCTTAACATCGGCTTCCCACCACTGAGTCTGGGGGTCTTTCCAAGTCATTACAGACTTGTGGGTACTCCCGGAAGTGTTGGTGAAACTGTTTAGAGCCTTAAGGGGCTTATGACTTTGAATTTTTTTTGGCACTAGATGCAATTCACTGTTAAACAATTTATGACCAGGTTGGTGAATGGTCCATTTCCCAGGGTAACTGTCTAGGACAAACTGGAGGTTCTCATTCTCTTTCAGTAGATGTTCTAAAGTCTCATTATTTAATCTTCTGATGGACAGCTGAATTGGTATGTGAATGCATGCAAAATTGCACCCTGCAAGCAACCACACGCGTGCCCTAGCCTTACAAATCAGCTAGGCCATTAGTTCTTGTGTCCTAATGATGCTTTTGGAAAGATTATGGCCAAGGAACACCCACGCTGTAATCAAGATGGGGTCCCTCTGACCTCCGTCCCACTGAAAAATCAACCCATGCAAGTGCAGCAGTTTCCCTAAAATGATGAAATTGAAAGGGAGTTTGGGCCAGCAGCAGTGGGCCTGCTGACTTTCCAATGCTAATTGGATCCTTTCTAATGCAGCCCATGCCTCCTGGGTTAATGTCCTCAGGGCATCCATCTCCTCCCCCCCTTTAACATATTGAAAAGAGGAGATAGATCACCTGTGGGTAGGCCCAACCAAAGCCTCACCCAGTTTAAGGTTCCACACAACTGTTGGAGATCTCGCAGGGTTTTGAGCTCATCTTTGATCACCAACCACTGTGGTGTTATCATGCGGTTGGTGATTTAGAGGCCTAAACATCTCCAGGGTGGCAGCCTCTGCACCTTTTCATAATTTAACTCCAATCCTGCCGTCGACAAAGCAATAATAATATCATCAAGAACCTGTGTGTTGTCATCAGGGCCACATATGAGTACATCATTCATGTAATGATAGATTATGCTCTCCCCTGCTTTGGCACGCACTGGGCACAAGACTGGCAACGTAACATTGGCAGATGGTTGGAGAGTTCTTCATTCTTTAGGGAAGAACACACCAATGGTAAAGTTGCATTGAGGCTTCTCGGTTGATGGAAAGAACAGAGAAGGCAAAATGTGGCGCATCGGCTGGGTGTAGGGGAATTTGGAAAAAGCAGTCTTTGATGTCAATGACTGCTGAAGCAAAGTGAAAAATTTCCAGGATAGAAATCCATTTTAATTTAGGTGAAATGTACATTTTTGAGTTGAGTCTGTGGTTAGAAATCATAGTTATTTAGCCAGACTGCAAGGCCTAAGCTCAGTGAAGTTACTTCAGCGAAGGACAGAGATAAAGGGGAGGAGACAGAAGATGATAGAGAGTGACAGGGACTGCTGTAAGGGCAAGTCAACCTGACCTCAGAACCTCAGAATTCTTTCTGATAAAAAGGAACTAGTGGTAAAAGTCACACAAAACCCATAAAAATGAGTATGTATTAACCTATTGTGAAACTGTATGCATATGTATTTGAGAGGGGGATAAAAGGAGATCTGAAGTTCTCAGAGGTACGCATGCCTTTTGAGGAGAGTTTCTCTCCGCATGTGTCCGGTGCTGTAATAAACATACCGAGCTTTACAACTTTTATAAAGTTGTGAGGTTTCTTTTCTCCGCAAAATGCTGCCAATTGCCAGTTTTGAGGGAGCATCCATGGGGATGGCATACCCAGCTGGAGAGACCCCATGTCGTTAATTACATCATTAATTTTTCTCAAGTCGTGAAGGAGCTACCACTTGTCTTTCCCTGGCTTTTTGATAATGAATACTGGGGAGTTCCAAGGGCTGTTGGTCTCTATGATGTGTCCTTTGACCAACTGTTCCTCCACGAGTTGATTGAGCACTTTTAATTTCTGTTTACTGAGTGGCCACTGATTTACCCAGACTGGTGTTTCAGTTAGCCAATTTAACTTCTGAGTAGGGTGCTCTTTTTCGGTGGCTGCTGTTTAAAAACCCAGAGGGGTCGGCAGTTCTAATTTGGCCCCCAATTGTAACATGCAGTCTCTCCCCCATAGAGTAAACTTGGTGTTCAACACGAATGGGCCTATATTAGCTAATTGCCCATCAGGCCCTGTAATTTGCATGATGATCCTTGATTGTTTTGCGAATTGTGTGCCCCCTACACCTAAGACATTGCAGTCTACGTCTTGTAATTTCCATTGTGACGGTCATTTGAGTGGTGGAAGGACTGTTATGTCTGCCCCCGTGTCCATCAACCATTGAAGTTGGACGTCGTGCCCCTCGCTCTTAAGGCTGCACCATAAAAGGGGCTTCTCCTCTCCCACCACTTCAGTATAGTAAACTGAAGGTCCTGGTCATCCCATAAATACTGTGATAATGGAATGGCCTGGGCGACGACCTGGCCCTTTGGTAGGAAGAGGAGGGGATGGACACAGTGTGCCATGAGAATGAGACACTCCGGGATAGGTGGTAGAAGTCCCGGCGCAATCTCAGTCTCGCAGGGTGTATGCTTTGTGTCCCCTATGACAAGGTACTCACATCCCTGATGGTAGAGAGACTGGACCCATTTGCAGAATGTGATTTCCAGCTCCGGATCCACGTAAAGTTCTTTCCAGTCCAAGTCAGTAAATGCCACAGATTGGGTAAGGTGTAGCCTAAAAGGCTCAGTCACATCCTGGGTAGAAAACAAGCCAAAGGGGCTATTATTATGATATTGTTCACAATCGTCCTCCCAGCTCCCTGCCTCATTTATTTCCTCACGCAAAGCAGTATCGCGCTAGTGCACCAGATTTTTGTTGGTTATTTTCTCCACGCTCCCTTCCTTCCCCCCTTCTTGGTGGAACTGGGGGGGGCTTTCCCCAGATAGAGACAGTCTCTTATAAAATGTCCCTTCTTGCAGTGAAAGCATGGATATAGTCTTGACACTCATGGTGAGATGGGAGGTAGTTGAGTGTCTGCCACTGCTGTTGCCCATTCTCTGATGGTGACCTTCTTCGGTGCTTCTACTTGAGGAAGTCTTGCTTTCCTGGTGCATTCCTCCATAATTAAGTCTAGTGATGGTGGTGACGATGAAGGAAGGCTGAGAATGGCTCTTTTGCAGTCTTCATTTGCACCTTTGGTTACGAGGTCTATGATGATGTCATCTTGGGTGTCTGATCTAGGGTTTCTCCTTCCCACAACTTCTCTGACCCTGTCCACAAAATCTAGAAACGCTTCATTGGGTCTCTGCTTTAAAGAGACAAGGCTGGGCAAACGATCTTTAGTGGGTCAGAGGTTAAAAGCTTTTTCTGCCTCTACTTTAATAATTTCTAAGATTGTCTTAGGAATTTTTTCAGCTTGAGTTGTGGGTTGCTCCCATTCACCCTCCCCCACGAGATGTCCTATAAAAAGGGGTTTGTCATCTTCATCATTTGCCGTTTGTTCATTGTCCCATAAAGTTGGAAGCAGGTGGACGAGCCATTCCCGCCAGGCTTTCATCCACAGCCTATATTCTGAGGGACCATATAGGCTGGAAAATATTTCTTTCAGGTCCCTGGGAACTAGGACATTTGCTGAAAGGGTGATCCTTAGAAAGCCTTTAAAATATTCACTTAACCAACCAACCTCCTTCTGGGTTTTGAATAATTCTTTGATGTCATTGTAGGGAAAAGGTGCCCACTTGGGACACTTCCCCCTAGAACTGTAAGAAACGGGTGCTGTGAAGTTGACTGGGTTGTCATCCAACATCCGGTCTTCCACTTCGTCCTTCCTTTTTTCCACAGTACTGTGGGAACTGGAAGGAGGAGCGTGGTTAATTGGAGGTGGGAGGGACGGTCCCGAAGGGTGAGGGGCAGAGCCAAGGCAGGGATCGGAAGCACCGAGAGGGGCAGTGGTTTGGCTAGAGGGCGGAGCAGAGGGAGATACAGGGGGCAAAGCCAGGGTATTTTGAGGATGGGGAGAAGAGAAACCAGAGCGCAATAAAGTGTCTTGGGACAGGGGAAGGGAACAAGGGAGAAAGGGATTATGGGAAGAAGAACCATAAAACGGAGGCAAAGCCATGTGGCATCCTCTACTCTGTGACTCTGGGTGAGGTGAGGAATCTGGGAGACGACCTACAGGTTTTTCTACAGGTAAAGGAAGTGAGGTATTAGGGTCTAGGGAAGGAACTGTGACAGGGTGATCAGTCTTGCCAGAGCCAGAGGGGTACCGAGGAAGATGTGGGGACACCCACAATGTGGGCGCAGCTGTGCACCTACTACAGGTGGTGTCTTGGTTTGGAAAGACAGGAGTCTGCTAAGGAAGGCAGGAGCTCCCCCTGAAATGGGGAATGTAAATCCTCCCCACCCCTCCGAATTGCTATCAATTTTAAATTAAGGGGCTCTTAGGCAAAAATAGGGGAGCAGGAAATAGCAGTTCTTTAATATGGAAGGAAAAAAAAAAGATAAAATAAACAATGCAGTACACTAGAACAACACTGACAGAGTCAGAACTCAACCTGACACCCTGTGGGTCGGGGTGTTCATGGCAGTCCAATTCGAAATGTGGCTGCAGTCCTCCTGAAGTGTCAGGTGTGGTTCTGTTGGAGCAAGGGGGTTGTGTAGAGAAGGATGTATTCTTCCTCCAAAGATCCAGTGGAAGAAGAGACAGCTGCTGTTCTTCTGGGGAATCCAGTGGAGAAAGCCGTGCTGGTGTTTCAAAACCTCTGGATTATATCTGGGAAGCAATGCTTGGCTCCTCCCACTGGGCGGAGCATCTCACAATGGGATTTTTTAGTTCTTATCAGTCATGCAGTGACATTCAATAGCTGTTATCAGCAGATGTCTCCTCCCAAGGGAGGAGTGATTGTGGTCACTCAAAGAGAGAGATAAGGCAAACTGCTCACTTGACAAAAGATAATCTGCCATACAGATGGTAATAGAAAACATCTTGCATTGCAATCTGGAACCGGAGGTTTGCTCCTCTTAGTTCACCTGGTTCAGAAAGCTGGGGGTTAGGGACACAGGGCACTGGAGCAGGGGTTTCAGGAGGAACTGAGGAAGATTTATTTGTTTTTTCTTTCACTTTCTTTTCTATTTCTAATGTGATAGTTTTTTATTTTATAAAGAGAGGCTAAAAATCACCTTTTAATTCACTATCTATGAGTGCATCTTCTCCAAGTTTAATTCTGATTTTATCCCAAAATCTTAGTATTTTTACCTCATCAGGGGTAGTTGTTTGAAAATGAAAATAAATCCACTTAACAATCTCTTAACTTTTCCCTTTGCTAAACGAAATCTCCCTCCCACCAGGGAACCCACAACTTGGTCATAAACTTCCTTTTCCCGAGCAGACAATCTTCACAGAATCATAGAAATTCTAGGTTGGAAGAGACCTTTAAGATCATCGAGTCCAACCCATGTTCTAACACCTCAACTAGATCATGGCACCAAGTGCCACATCCAGTCTTTTTTTAAACTCTTCGAGGGATGGTGACTCTACCACCTCCCTGGGTAGATGATTCCAGTATTTGACCACTCTTTCTGTAAAATACTTCCTCCTTAATTCTAGCCTGTATCTCCCTTGGCGCAGCTTGAGACTGTGTCCTCTTGTTCTGTCTGTTGTTGCCCGGAGAAAGAGACCGACCCCCAGCTCACCACAGCCACCCTTCAGGAATTTGAAGAGAGTGATAAGGTCACCCCTGAGTCTCCTTTTCTCCAGGCTGAACAACCCCAGCTCCCTCAGTCGTTCTTCATATGGCTTGTGTTCCAAGCCCCTCACCAGCCTCGTTGCTCTCCTTTGGACACACTCAAGCATCTCAACGTCCCTCCTAAAGTGAGGGGCCCAGAACTGGATGCAATACTCCAGGTGAGGCCTCACCAGTGCTGAGTACAAGGGAAGAATGACCTCCCTGCTCCTGCTGGCCACACCATTCCTGATACTGGCCAGGATGCCATTGGCCTTCTTGGCCACCTGGGCACACTGCTGGCTCATGTTCAGCTGACTGTCAACCAGCACACCCAGGTCCCTTTCCACCTGAACACTGTCCAGCCACACCATTCCTAGCTTATATCGTTCCAGGGGGTTATTGTGGCCAAAGTGCAGGACTCGGCACTTGGACTTATTGAACTTCATCCCATTAGATTCTGCCCATACATCCAACTGTTCCAAGTCCCTCTGCAAAGCCCTCTGTCCCTCTAACAGATCGACACACGTTCCCAGCTTAGTGTCATCTGCAAATTTGCTAATAAAGGACTCTAAACCCTCATCCATGTCATCAATAAAAATATTAAACAGAACTGGCCCCAGCACAGACCCCTGAGGGACACCACTGGTGACTGGTCGCCAGTTGGATGAAGCACCATTCACCACCACTCTCTGGGCCCGGCCATGCAGCCAGTTCTGAACCCAGAAAAGAGTGCTCCTGTCCAAGCCACGGCCTGCCAGTTTGTCTAGGAGAATGCTGTGGGAGACAGTGTCAAAGGCCTTGCTGAAATCCAAGTAAACAACATCTACAGCCTTCCCTGCATCTACTAGGCGGGTTACCGGGTCATAAAAGGTGACCAGGTTGGTTAAACATGACCTACCCCTCCTAAATCCATGCTGGCTGGGTCTGATACCCTGGCCATTTTGTAAATTTTGCGTGATGGCGCTTAATATAAACTGTTCCATTATTTTGCCAGGTACTGATGTCAGGCTGACTGGTCTATAATTACCAGGATCTTCCTTTGCACCTTTTTTGTGAATGGGTATCACATTGGCCAGCTTCCAGTCATCTGGAACCTCACCAGTGAGCCATGACTGTTGGTAAATGATGGAGAGTGGCTTTGCAAGCTTGTTTGCCAGCTCTCTCATTACCCTGGGGTGGGTCCCATCTGGTCCCATAGATTTATGAATATCCAAGCATTTCAGTAGTTCTATGACTGCCTCCTCTTGGATAATGGGGGGACCATTCTGCTCCCTGTCACCATCAACCAGCCCAGGCGGGCAGGTGTCTTGAGGGCAAGTCATCTTCCCACTAAAAACTGAGGCAAAATAGGCATTAAGCACTTCTTCCTTTTCCTCATCTTCAGATACTAAGTTCCCTCCTTTGTCCAATAAAGAACAAAGGCTGGTCTTACCTTTCCTTCTACCATTAATGTATTTGTAAAAACATTTTTTATTATCCTTTACAGAAGTTGCCATTCTAAGTTCAAACTGAGCTTTGGCCTCCCTAATTTTTTTTCTGCATGCTCTAGCAGCCTTCTTGAATACTTCCTTAGAGACCTGACCCTTCTTCCAATGCTGATACATCCTCTTTTTATTCTTAAGTTCCTCCAAAATCTCCTTGTCCAGCCAGGCTGGACGTTTACCCTGTTGACTGATCTTTTGGCACACAGGGATGGTCTGTTCCTGTGCCCTCAAGATCTCTGTTTTGAGGCATGCCCACCCTTCCTGAACTCCTTTGTTTTTAAGGGCTGCTTCCCAAGGGACGCTCTGAATAAGTCTCCTAAACAGGCCAAAGTCTGCCCTCCGGAAGTCCAATGCAAGAGTTTTACTGGTGCTCTTCCTGACTTCACCAAATATTGAGAACTCTATTATTTCGTGATCACTCTGCCCCAAGCGACCTCCAACCACCACATCTCCCACCAGCCCATCTCTATTTGCAAACAGCAGATCTAACATAGTCCCTCCCCTGGTGGATTCACCCACCAGCTGCAACAAAAAGTTGTCCTCCATACATTCTAAGAATTTCCTGGACTGCCTCTTTATTGCTGTATTAAGTTCTCAGCAGATGTCTGGTAGTTTGAAGTCACCCACAAGAACAAGGGCTGATGATCTTGAAACATTACCTAGCTGCTTATAGAATAAGTGATCTACCTCTTCTTCCTGGTCGGGTGGACGATAACAGACTCCCAGTATGGTGTCAGCCTTGTTGGCCTTCCCCTTTATTCTTACCCATAGACATTCAACTCCATCTTCCTTAGTTTCAATTTTGATGGCATCAAAAGTTTGCTTAATATAAAGGGCCACCCCTCCACCTCTTCTTCCTTTCCTGCCTCTCCTGAAGAGCTTGTATCCATCCAGTGCAGTACTCCAGTTATGTGAGTCGTCCCACCATGTTTCCGTGATGGCAACTACATCATAGCTCTGCAGTTGCACCATGGCCTCCAGCTCTTCTTGTTTGTTGCCCAAGCTGCGTGCATTGGTATACATGTACCTCATCTGGGCTACTGACTTCACCCCTAACTCAGCCTTGCAATTCTTGGGCCTGTTTCCAGATAGCTCAGCTGGTTCCCCTTCCCCCTTCAAACCTAGTTTAAAGCTCTCTCAATGAGGTCTGCCAGTTCATGAGCTAAAAACCTTTTGCCCTTAACAGAGAGGTGTACCCCATCTGGTTCCAGCAGAGAAGATGCTGTAAAAGTTTCCCCATGATCAAAGAATCCAAAATTTTGCCGATGACACCAACCCTTAAGCCACTTGTTGATGATGCGGATTCTTCTGTTTCTTTCGTCATTTTCCTCCGCCACCAAAGGGACTGAGCAGAACACTACCTGTGCTCCTGCCCTATCAACTACCTGACCCAGTACCCTGAAGTCCTTTCTAATTGCCTTGACACTCCTCTTCTCAATCTCATCACTGCCAGCCTGGACTATCAGCAGTGGGTAATAATCAGAGGGCTGAATCAGCCCAGGAAGTCTCTCAGTGATATTTTGTACCCGGGCCCCAGGGAGGCAACAGACTTCCCTGTGGGATGGGTCTGGTCGACATATGGGGCCCTCTGTTCCCTTCAGGAGGGAATCACCTACTACAATTACCCTTCTTTTCTTCTTGGACCCATTGTGACTGAGACTATCTGCTAGGTTCTTTGCCATCCATTCTCCGAGGTAAAATGAAAACTAAATGGAAAACACCTGAGAATCGCCGGTGGGGGGGGGGGGGGGGTTTAACATTGCATGCTACGTCTCCCCTAATCTGTGGGAGTGCCCTGCACCCAAAACCCAGAGTACCCTAGTCGGGTCCTTCCTGACCACTGGAATACTCACAAAACTGAAAATTTTGGAAATGAAAGTCTCGGAGGTGGTCTCTGATCCAGAGGAAAGTTCCTCTCACGTCTGGAACTGGAATGGAGGGGGTTAACTTTCCCACCTGTCACGAGCCACGTCAACCAAAAGGTGCGCTGTCTCACCAGCGGAGCGTGATGGTCCATGAACTTTACGGGGCATCCACGCACCCTGGAGACAGTTCTTTCCATGGGATCTTGCTCGCGCTGTTTCCATGGTGAGCGCCAATCTGACATTGCGTCCCACGCGCTTCAATCTCTTTTTGCTTTCGGCACGTGCACCAGGAGTAGCCGCACCCCACCTTTGCCGCCGGCAGACAGGATTGTGATTCGGCCACTGGCTGAGATCCCGGACCGCCAGGAGCAGTCGAAGGGTCAAAGCAAAGGAAAAAGGAAGGACTCTTTGCTTGCTTCTCTGAGCTGCCTTTTTTTTCCCGTGGCGGAAGCAGCACCAAGGCTACAACACCATGCAGAAGCAGGGCAGGTGATGCAGCACCATGCGGGTGCAGGTGGGGCACAGAAGCTGTGTGGCTCAAAGAGGGAGCAGCGGCAAAGAGTGGGAAACAAAGAAAAACAGCAGCTTTTATGGAGGGGGGTGGATTCCCAGGAGGAGACTGTCAAACTAATCAAGGGCTAGATAGGAGGGGTCTGGGGGGACAAATGTAAACATAAAATGGAGTGGGAAAGGTACATACCAATGAGATAAGGGAAATATCATAACTGGCATTTTTCCACTTTTTTCCAAGGAAGTATTTTTCCCAAACTGATTGGGGGAGAGGCTGATTGAATCTCATTTCTAGAGGAACCACTTCAGAGGTTCTGAAGCATGGACAGATGAGTCTTCAAGTAATTAACTTGAAAAGAGGGTATTTATTACAGTGCTGGACACATGCAGAATCATTTCCAAAGGCATGTGTCAAAAAATCACAAACTCCTGCTCTCTATTTATCCAAAAAGGTTTTACATATTCAAATGGTTTCCAGGACAGTTTCGATTATGATTATTACATAAACATTAGCTCTCACCTAGTATTATAATTAGCTGAAGATCCTTTACGGCTACGCAATTGTCCCCTTTAATTGGGTCAGTGGGCTTCTGGGGAGGAAGTAAGATGTCTTCCTCATGTTAAACTCTTCACCTGTGTCAAGTTGGCAGGGCTCCTTGACTTGCTGGTCACAGTCCAAACCTCCTCTCATTCTTAGAAGTCAGTGGTATTTATGGCTCCTGCACTCTTACAATACTTCATAGATCACCTGTCACTCCCAACTTTGTTTCAGTTATCCCCACCTGGTATCAATTAGTTTCCTTGTTAAGCTCTAATCACAGTATATGATCTTTGCTTACTACATTTCTAACTTAACCCCTTGACTCAGTTCTCT
This sequence comes from Melospiza georgiana, assembly GCF_028018845.1. Lineage (NCBI taxonomy): Eukaryota > Metazoa > Chordata > Aves > Passeriformes > Passerellidae > Melospiza > Melospiza georgiana. The sequence continues at coordinate 4,892,991 of NC_080464.1, read as the reverse complement.
CCCAAATTTCCCCTGAACCAGGACAAGCTTATAGAAATAGTGGTGTGATGAACATTTTATACTATACACCTTAGCAAAATATAAGATGTTAAAAGGTTTTTGTGCAATAAGACAACAGTATAAAGCAATTAGTTGACTGACATATCCTAGTGACACAAACCAGAGGACCAGAGAAGGACTTGGAGCAGAGAAGAAGGACTTGGAGCAGAGAAGGACTTGTAGAAGAGCTCGTTAACTCCTCTTATCAGAGAAGTGTGAAACAATGGGGATGAAACCACAGGAAGGAATAAAATATATCAACTTGATTACCAGGATGTAATGCAAATAGGATGTAAAAACCAAAACAAAAGGAGCCCCTGCAACATCAAAAGCTCTCAAGAATATTTGAATACTATATAAACTAATTGTTATAGACAAGTAACATAATATTTGACTTTCACAATTAAGAGATAGATATTATATAGATTTATAGTAATGTTATTGTAAGATGCCATTCCATAGTCGTCTTTCCCCTCCCTTAGCCTTGGTAGGGCATTTAGGGGGTGGGCAAGCTTGTTACTAAGAGACACAGCATGGCAACACCTGACCTACAATTAAGTTACAAGAAAGCAGTCTTCACCAATGGACAATGATGAAGAGTTAACTGACAGACTTTGGGAGGGCCTAGGGTTACATGATGCAGCACCAAGGGTATAAAAGGTGGAGTGGCCATTTTGTGAATCAGCCACGTGGCTGTAAAGCCATGGGAGGGGGCAGGCTCCCAGCGCTGTAATTTCTTCCTTATTCAGTCCTCTGTTGTAATTTTTGTCAAGGTTTAATAAACCTTTTTCTAAAATTTTAGAAATGAGGCTTGTTTCTCACACTAATGAATATGCATGTAATCCCAGCAATGTAACCATATATAGAGAACATGATTTTAAGCTAGCAATGTGCTCGTTGGCCATTTGCCAAAAGCACCTCAGCACTGGTTTACTTATTTGTCCTTTTTTTATCCTTTATTGAACTTAAAAAAAAAAAATTAAAGACTGAACTTTGTTTTTCACAAGCAGGTGTTCCAGGTGTTACACCCCAGACACTTAAATCCAGGGGTTAAACCACAAGTTCATTTACTCTAGTTTGGCACAAGGAGAAATCCTAACCAGACATTCTCAAGAGGTCACAAATCCATAAAGTTCACTGGAAAAAATATAGAAAATAAAGGAACTTTGGCAAAGGAGTAAATAAAACACCAAATTCAACATAAAACATGTATTATATTGTGTTCACAGGGGTTTTCAGGTGAGGGAAGAGACAAGAATGTTGACTCCATGTTCAGAAGGCTTGATTTATTATTTTATGATATACATTACATTAAAACTATACTAAAAAGAATAGAAGAAAAGGTTTCATCTCAGAAGGCTAGCTAAGCTAAGAATAGAGAGGAATGAATAATAAAGGTTTGTGTCTCGGACAGAGAGTCCAAGCTAACTGGGCTGTGATTGGCCATTAATTATAAACATCCAAGATGGGCCAATCACAGATGCACCTGTTGCATTCCACAGCAGCAGATAACCATTGTTTATATTTTGTTCCTGAAGTCTCTCAGCTTCTCAGGAAGAAAAATCCTAAGAAAGGATTTTTAATGAAAAGATGTCTGCAACGTCACCTTTTTTTATTTAGTTAAATTAAAAAGAAAAATGTTTGTAATTTTCTCTGCTGGGCTCATGCAGAGGAAAGTACAAACACTTGACAGGTTATCTGTTGCCAATCAAACCTCAACCAAGTGCTGGTGTGGAATTGTGCTGGTTTGACCAGGAAATGGGAATTCTGGGATGCTGTAGTCAAACCAATGGGTGCTCAGATTTTAATATTGGCACCTGATGTAGCCAGTGAGGTTCGGACACACCTCTGAGAACATACAGGGGTTAAAAACCAGAGCTGTGCCCCTGGCAAGCTCTCTTGGCACTTCGTGGGAAAGATGTCGGATCTCCCTCCCCCGTTCAGCTGCTGCTGCTGGGCGGGGGAGGGGCAGCCCTGAGGTAGGCATGGGCCTGGACAGAGATGGGGAGTGAAGAGGCCCTTGAGGATGGAAGGGTGGAGGAGCAGCAAGAGACATCGGGCAGCCACTCCCCCCCCCCCCGCCCAGAGGAGAGAGAGAGGGAGAGTCGGTGTCTGAATTTGATAGCGGCCGGCCCAGGAGGAGAAGGGGGGAGTGCAGTGAAAAGGTGCCCATCAGGGCAGCATGGGAGTTCCAGAGCTCTGGAACAGGCAGAGACTGAAATTTTTAACCCTTTTCCTGCATGATAGAAACCTTGAAAATGCTGATCCTCCTGGAGCTGAATGAGAAGAGAGATAAGAGATGAGATAAGAGGGAATGGGCCATGAGGGAAGTGCAGAAGACTCTTGAGTGGGGGGAGAGATGATGGAGTGGCCTTTTGGCTGGACTTTTCTTGTGTGGCCATAGACGGAACCATTTTTTTTTTCCTGTGATGCAGAGACTGCATTTAGGGGGAGGCAGTGCCTCAGAACCAGGAGGGTTCAGTGTGGATACCCCTCGGCCCCAGGGGGTGCAAAAATTTGGGTGGAAAGATGTCCCGAAGGAGAGACTGTGCCTTTTTTTGGAGTGAGACAAGGCATCCTTGAAAGACAACCCTAGAAGCAGCTCTGGTCCATGCACAGTGGTGAGAGCACTGGGCATGGAAGGAAGATGTCACAATAGCAAAAGGATTTTCCAGGCGGTGCTGAGTGACATGGAAGCAAACGAAGTTTCAACGTGTTTCCAGGGGAAGCCTATGGTGCAAGGAGGACTCCTCTCCTCTTCATGAACTGAAGATTGAGTATTCTAAAGGGTGGTGCTGGACTGAGAGTTGGTGATTTGGGGGAATGTATTGCATTGGGAAATGTGGTGGGGGGGAGGAGGAAAATGCTTTTGTAAGGATTTCATTTTCCTTGGTTTTTTTTTTTTTCCCTCCTTTACTTGTAGTTTGGTTAATAAAGTTTTCTTTATTTCTAAGCAGGAGCCTGCTTTGCTTATTCCTGGTCACATCTCACAGCAGACACCAGGGAGAGGGTTTTCTCATGGGGGCACTGGCATTGTGCCAGGGTCCAACCATGACAGGAATGAACAAAGAAATTCTTCACCTGTAGAACATGAAATTCTATCATATCACTAAATCAATCTTACAATATAAGAAAATGCAAAAACAATGCAAAGAAAGTCCAAGTCCGAACAGCTGAGTTTCAGGAAAAGTCCATGGACTGAAGATGTTCCTCTTTGACTACTCTGAAAGTCCCTTTTGGTCCTGAAACAGGCTTGCAGAATCCTGAAACAACAAACTGCTAAAGAAAAATCCATCAATAGTTATCAAAAATCCATTGACAGTTACCAAACAATTTTGAGAAATTTTCTGGAATGTCTTGGCCACTGCCCTTTATTGAGCAACTTGGGCTGAAGGCTAAGTTTTTGGCTCTTCAATGCTTTTGAGCTGCTGCCTGCTCTTTCAACCCTTTTTATTTAATTTAATTTTTTTTTTTTTTTTCGGAAAGAGCAGCAGGAGCAGATGGCCTGAGAGACCCTGGGGGACCCTGGCCCTCTTGGAAGGATCAGAAACCCCAGACCTGGCCCACAAAACGGTGGCCCAGGACCTGATGGGGGAAGCAAAACCCCCAAACCCAACAGCCGGCCGGGCGGTTGCCCTGACCCAGGGAACCAAGCCAAGCGGCCCAGACCCAGCCCGTGAGGTGGGCTCTGTGTTGTCACAAACCAGCACCCTGCTGCCAGTGCAATGGCAGAATGAGTGACCAAACGCTTCCTTCCCCCCGAACCACCAACACATATTGGCAGTGGGGGAATAGAAGCTGTCCTGAGAATCTTCATCTCAGGTCTGGGAATGTTTTTTCCCCACAGCAAGCGAGCGATGATCGCTTTCCGCTGTTTCCTCTACCTCTGCAATGCAAATGCAAAAGGTGTTCCCGCCTCCTGCCCCACGGCACCATGCCAAACCCCTCTGGGCCAGGGAATGGAGGCAGAACCCCCGGGAGCCACCTCCCCCTCGCCACTGGGGCTCGCAAGGGACGGCAGGGACCTCTGGAACCCCCAAGGGGAAACTGCCGACCAAACACGCACCAACCTGCCAAAAACACTGAATTTAAAAGCAGGCAGCCAGGCTGCACCCGCACTCAGCTGTCGGGCCATGCCTGCTCCATGGAAGGAAAGGCAAACACCCCCTTCCCCTGTCCCAGCTGCCCCTGCAGGGGTGGCCCCGGGACAACCCGAAAAACTCGGGGAGGAAGTCACACTTGTTGCAGGAAGTGTCGCAGGGGGTGGCGGTTAGGGTTAGGGTGACTCTGATGAGGGTCCCACGGGCTCGATGCCATTGTCAGCGTCATCCCGAACCCAAACCGGTTCGGCGGAAGGCGGCGAAACCAGAGGTAGTGCCTCCCCCGGTTCGGCAGCAGCCGCGTTGACTCTGGGCTCCGGAATCTGCAGCGCAGGCACAGACTGCAAAAGCGGCTGAGCCGACACGAGACATGGCGGGACAGCCGGAGGGGGTGGGGAGCAGCGGTCGGGGCAGTGCGGGGTCGGCAGCAGCTTCTGGCTCTGGGATTGGCCACGGAAGCGCAATCGCAGAAACCGGCTCTTGGCTCCATTGGTGCTGCAGGCAAAGACGGGGCTGCCACGGCCGGAGCCCCCACAGGTTCTGCTGGAGGGGCGACCACGGGAGGGGCCGTGGGGGGAAGTGCCCGCACCCGTGGGGCGGGTTGGGGGGGCCCCGCGGGCTTGGGAGGCGGGGCCCCGGGGACCAGTGCTGCCCGCAGCGCTAGGCAGGGCGGGGTCCACGGGGCTGGGCGGGGCGGTGCCCGCGGGGCTGGCCGGGGCAGCGCAGCCCACTCCGATACCCCCTGAGAGCAACGAGGGGGGGGGGAAAAGTGACTCCATCTGAGCATACTCCAAAGATGCAGAAGAAAAAAAAACTCCTTCGGCTGTGGGCAATACTTCGCCCCCCGCTGCGAGTCAGGGGGGCTAGGAAGCAGCAGATTGTCTCCCTCCAAAGGGTCTTCTCCCGTGGGAATTGGAGGAAATAGCGCCTGCCCTCTGCAATCAGCAATCCACAGAAAGGAAGCTGCTCTCCGTTTCAAGACTGGAAAAAGCATCCTGAATGATGGATGAATCTGAGGATATCCAAGACCACGGTCCAAGGCGGCTTCGAAAATGGATTCCATGCATTCCCATATGAACATATCAAGTGCATAGAGCATATCTGTAAAAAACCCATAGAACTTTGCCCATCAAAAAAAACTCAGAGAAATGTCTCTTCACCATAGGAATACTGTCCTCTTCACCCCATTTTTGCCAGAGGGCAATAAGTTTCTCCTCTGAGGGGGAGAATTGAACCTCTGCCTCTGTGGGGACCATCCTCCACATGTGCAGCCACAATCTGAAAAGGGCAGCATCTTCAGGAAGGGAAAAGCCAACAGTACCTTGTGACAGTGTCCACCACGCTCTGGCTGACTGCTTGGTGCTGCTGAACTTTCCAGACATCTTCTCTGGAGGCTTTTCAAAAGGTTCTCTTTGTGGTCAGCCTTAGCTGTGAACTCTGTCCAAATCAAGATCTTCAGTTCTTCAGCTCCTGGCTAGAATCCACTTCTGTGGTCACTTGTGAGGTGACCATCAATGACACACACTCGGGGTTTACCCAGTGTAGCAATGCTCCTCTGGGGTCTCACCAAGTGATGAATCTTCCTCATTCACTCGAGGGTCACCATCTGTGATGGTGTTCACAGGGGTTTTCAGGTGAGGGAAGAGACAAGAATGTTGACTCCATGTTCAGAAGGCTTGATTTATTATTTTATGATATACATTACATTAAAACTATACTAAAAAGAATAGAAGAAAAGGTTTCATCTCAGAAGGCTAGCTAAGCTAAGAATAGAGAGGAATGAATAATAAAGGTTTGTGTCTCGGACAGAGAGTCCAAGCTAACTGGGCTGTGATTGGCCATTAATTATAAACATCCAAGATGGGCCAATCACAGATGCACCTGTTGCATTCCACAGCAGCAGATAACCATTGTTTATATTTTGTTCCTGAAGTCTCTCAGCTTCTCAGGAAGAAAAATCCTAAGAAAGGATTTTTAATGAAAAGATGTCTGCGACATTATAGCATTACTTAGCAATAATTTAGTATTAACTAAGCATTCAACCTAGGAAGGCTTTAAAATCTTGAGACGTCATGTTACCCTGATACAAAAAAGTTAATTCAATTTCTAATGTAACTGTGGGCTTTTAGTCAAAAGACACTGTAGCTGTGAACTTTTAGCAAAGAAGACAGTGTCTGCAGACCTCTTTAGCAGAGAAACAAGGTGTGGTGGTTTTGCATGAGAAATGGGAGACCTCCAGGGGCAAATATGGAAAAATGTCCACAGAAGCCCACCCCCCAAGGGTTAATACAATTTTATAGGTTTAGTAAATTCGCATATTTGAAAATAATCACCAACTAGGAGCAGAAGTAGTGATGCAATTCCCCCCAGTTCAAGCCTCTTCTAAATCCTCCCCCTTCAAATGAAAACTGAATTTGTTTATGACAATTATGTCCTGAAGAGCTGATTTTTGGCCTTGGTTCCTAAGGCGAATCAAGATAGGATAGGGGCTTTGGAATATGTTTTGTCTTTCTGCCTATCAGGGCAGGGAAAAGTACTGGGAAAACTAGTTATGAATACAATAACAGGTTACAGAGTTACTGTCTTGGTTGATACTGGCCAAACGCCAGGCATCCATGAAAGTCTTTTGCTCATCCTCTTCTGCTGTAGTTGAGCAGAGGAGAGGGGAAAAAAAAATAATGAAGGGCTCATGAGTTAAGGACTGGGAACTGGGAAAAAACACTCTAAGGGCAAAACAGGTTCAAATTTAAAGGTATAAGGTAAATTTATTATTAACAGAGTCAGAGGAGGATAATGAGAATTAAGACTTTAAAACATCTTTTTTCCCCCTAGTCCCTCCCTCCTTCCCACCGACAGTGCAGGGAGACAGGGCATGGGGGTTTTGGTCAGTTTGTCACTCGAGATCTTTTTCTGCTCAATCAGAGAGGGGGAGTCTTTTCTGTGCTATGCTGTGGGGTCCTTCCCATGAGCAAACAGTCTTCCCAAAACTGTTGTGGCATGGGTCACTCATCCACGGGGTGAAGTCTTTTAAGGATAGACTGCTCTAGTTTGGAAGTAAGGGCTTTTTTCTCTATTTCTGGAAGCAGGGGCCCTCTCTCTCTATTTGGGTCTCCCACTGGATCTCAGCTTTCTCTGGCATCCACCCGCTCCAGCGTGAGCACTTTTCCCACGGGCTGTGAGTGGATCTCTGCATCCCCCGTGGACGTCGTGGATTACAGGGGGACAGTTTTTTTCACCATGGTCCTCACCATGGCTTGCAAAGGAATCTTGTCTCCAATGCTTGGAGAACCTCCTCCCCTTCTTTTGTTCCACTGGCCTTGGTGCCACCATATTGTTTTCCCTCATATGTTCTCACTTCCTCCTCTTCTCTGACTAGAAGAAAAACTGCTGCTCATAGGTACCATTGCCAACAAGTTTCACCAATCCAAAGATTCCTGCAGGATCCCACAGTGCTGAGACATTGATTTCGTCTAGTTGCTCACCATGTTTTTGCTGCTGGCCATGCGGCCCCACCACCACCAGGCAGGCAGTGGTAGCTGCCGCAATTCTGGCGCTATTTAACACCTCTCCTCATGCGGGACGCTGGGAAGGAGAAGCTGCTGACACCATCCCTGCCCTTCTGCCTGTGGTGCGGCTGGCTAGGGGTGGCCAGGCAGGAAAGACTAGCCACTGGTGGGCTGTACCAGGATGGCCCCTGGTAGCCATTCCTCCCCACCCCTGGGGAAAAAACTTTGCATGCACTGATTTGATTTTCTTCTTAAATATGTCAGCCCAGAGGTGTTACCAACCTCTCTAACTGGACCAGCAGCATGTCCATCTTCAGAGCCATTAGAGATTGGCTCTGTCAGACATGATGGAAGCTTCTAGCAGCTTCTCACAGAAGCCACTTTTGTGACACTTTCCACCACCAAAAACCAGGCAGTGCCAAATCAACACAGCTGCCAATATATGCGTAAATAATACAGAGAATATATAAAATAAAAAAGACAAAAATCATTAGGCAGCAAGACAATGCCAGGATGATCCCCTTGGAATAGCAAAAAAAAATCTGGGTAATTCTTAAAGCCCTGGGCCCTGATTGGGAAGATGTAGATCTAATGCTAGATGCTCTAACAGACACCAGGAAAGAGCTAGTGTTAAAAACTGCATGGAATTATGGAAGAACTAGGCTATGGTTAGGAGAAGATATAGAAGAGGCATGCCCTCTCACAAAACCTTTTTGGGATTACAATAATTCCGATCAGTATCAACTCATGCAGAGGTATCGGGAATGGGTTAGTTTTGGGTTGGAAAATTGTATCCCTAAGCTGTAAATTGGGGTGCACTATATGAAGTAAAACAAGGCCTCATGAAACTATGACTGAATTTTTGGACTGATTGCAGGAAGCCATGCATAACTATATTACCCTAGATCCGTCAGATGATTATGGTTAGAACCAGCTTGCAGAAGTGGCTGCTTCTGGCTGACATTAACAAGCACCTTTTTCCTATGAGAAAGTGCATACCAAACATCATCTGCAGCCATAAATACTGATGTGAGAATGTTTTAATTAAGCAGCCAGATCACTGGGCAGCAAGCTGTGTGAGATGTGTGAGAGTGTCCGAGATAAAAGAGCAAGAAACATCTGCTCTGCCATTTGCATAATTGGTTAGTCTCCTAATCACTGACTGCATAGTTTGATCCTAAACTTGTACACAGAGAAAGCATATAAACACTCGTGTGTGCTTAATAAAGATATTCTGTCAACTTAGAACAGGATTTGTGTTTTTTCCAATCGCTACACAACTAATTTCTTTTTTCCTGGGCCAATCCTCTCATGATATCAGAAAAAACTACAAATGTTGGAAACAGAAAACCAAACAAGCATAGGATAATTGCAAGACGAAGCATGCGTGTTTATAGAAATCATAGTCAGGTAGAATGTAAGCAACTAGAAAGGACAATCATCAATGCTACAATTGCAGCCCAAGGCTCCTTCCCAAGACAAAGAAAGGCCTGAGATGGGAGGAAATGTAACCCTAAACTTCAGACCACTCAATGTGCCTATTGTAAGAAGGAAGGACACTGGAAGAGGAATTTCCTGCAATTCAAACCCAAGGTGATTGCAGAGCTTAACCAAAGCTAGGGCTGACCAGAGGGGCTGGCCCCAGAAGACCCACTGGTCAAAACAGAGCTGGGGGAAGATATGGAAACAATGTAATGTTTGGTAGATACAGGTGCAACTTATTCAGTATTAAATAAGAAATTGGAAGAAATTGATCCTGGTAAAATTGTGAGTGTTATTGGAGCCACAGGTAAACAGCAGAAGGCATTGTTTTGAAAGTCATTATCTTATAAATTGGGAAAAACAGTAGGAATACATAAGTTCTTGTATATGCCCATGGCCCCAAAAACCCCTCATAGGGAGGGATCGACTAGAGAAATTACAGGCAGAAAATAAATTCACCCCTGAGGAGTTCAGATCAAAGTCAATTAGGAAATACTGGAGGAAGTCCTTAATCGAGTTTATCCTAAGGTTTGGGTGGATGGGGCCTCAGGTAAGGCCAAATCAGCACAACCTCTAATTATGAAACTTAAGCCTGGAACACAACTGGTAACAATTAAGCAATATCCACTTAAGGTAGAAAACATAAGATGTATTAAGCCCATAATAGACAGCTTTTTGAAATATGGGCCATTAGTGGACTGTGAATCTGAATACAATACACCCATTTCACCTATACAAAACCTGATGGTACAAATTATAGGCTGGTTCAAGAACTGCGAGCCATTAATAAAGTAGCTGAAGATCTCTACCCAGTGGTTGCAAATCCATATATCTTATTAATCAAATTGACGGATGAGTACAACACAGAGCACAACACAGTACAATAATACACGACTCCATCAAAAGGGTGCAAGAGAGAGATTTATTAGAGCAACATTGCTTTTATAGTTCTTCCAGATATTTACACCCATCTAACACACATACAGTGCCCATTGGCCATAAAAGAGAAACAAAGCTCCCAGTAGGCAACAAGGGAGCCATGTCACTCTGCGAGCCAGCCAGAGTCCATATCTCTTAACTTTCTCTCCTTCCTCTGGTCTCCATGGTAACAACCTTGGTGTTCCTTCAGGAGAGATATGGGGCTTCTCCTTATCTTCAGGAGGCCCTGCAAGCTCACAATGACAGCACAAAAATGTCTTTCCTATAATTCCCCCTTTTTGTATTTGACCCGCAAATACAAGGCTAAGGACTTCTGCAGGGCCCTTGCAAAAATCCAAGCAGAACGAGGATCCATTCTTCATTCACTTGCATATAACCAACTTCTATCAACTTCACAACACACACCCTCACAATCTTAAGGTTCATATACAAACAAAAGACATAAAAACAGATCTTCAAATACTGTTACAGACCTCACAATTTGCAGCTGACACATTTGTAGCAGAATGACACCTTCACCTCTAGTCAAATAACTTTCTCCCACACAGAGTCAGAGACCAAGTCATCTGCCTAGTCACCACTCAGAACTAAGTAGCATCCACTTAACCTTGCAACTGGTTGCTGCTATCATAATGGGCAACCAACCTAGTTACTCAAAGTGTGGACTTCAGCTACTAATTCAATCCCTATGCAAAGGCAACACTTCTCCCTTAGGTACATCAAGTTCCCCTATTTTGAGACCGTCGGTGCCCTGCAAAAGGAGATGGTACCAGGCACACTTTTCAGTACTACCAACCTCTCTATAAGAGAATTCAAGGAAAAAAAGCAAAAGTAACATCCACTAACTTAACTTTTGGAATTTCAGTGTAAGCCTATAACTACCTTTACTCTGTCTTGAATTACCATCTTTACCACACATTCCTTGAGGGTCCATGCTTCCATCTACCTAATAACCAATGCAATTACCTATTCATTTTGCTCCCACTGTAGAACCACTTATCCCGTCCTTTGCTGTGTGCTCCAAATAAGGTTTTACACAACGGGCAGAGACCCATCGAGGGCCATTCTCTGTTAAAACACATGCATATCCTCTTCCCCATGTTACTAATTCTACTGAGCCAGTCCATTTTCCCGTGATTAAATCTTTTACCCAAACCTTAATACCTTTCTTAAAGTCTGGCTGTTTTGAATTCAAAGATGAAAAATGGTAGAATATTGGAGAGACTTGTAAGTCAGGTAAAGGACACAAAAAGTTTAAGACATAAATGGCTTTGTCTAATCTCATTTGAGGCGACTCCCTCTGCATTCCCCCTTTTTCTTTTTGTACCTGGTGCTTCAACACACCATGAGCACGTTCAATAATTGCTTGGCCTGTCAAAGCATGAGGGATAACAGTAGAATGACCAACACCTCAAGCACGAAAAAACACATTCAATTCCTTTGAAACATACGCCGGGCCATTATCCGTCTTTACATGTCATGGAACGCCTCAGATAGAAAAGGTGTGGCAAAAATGACGAATAACATCCTGAGCTGTTTCATCTGCCATTGCCGAAGCAACCATGGCATCAGAAAAGGTGTCAATTGTGACGTGAACATACTTTAAACGGCCAAATTCAGGCATTTTTGTAACATCTGTTTGCCATTCTTGCAAAGGGAGTAAGCCTCTAGGATTAGTACCGTAATATTGTGAGACATGAGACATATGACAATCAGGGCAAGAAGAAATAATTGACTTTTCTTCATTATGTGATAATTTAAATTGCTGCCGTAGTGCCTGAGCACCCTGATGAAAAAATTGGTGAGATAGAACAGCTTGCTGTAACACATTAGGCACCGTTTTTACTGCTGAGGCAGCCACAAGGGAATCCACATAGGCGTTACCTTCCACAAAGAATCCAGGTAGCAATGTATGGCTATGAATATGCATAATCAAATAAGAATGCTTTCAATTGTGAATAATGGTCCACAATTTCAACAACATGACAAATAATGGTTTCTCCTTTACATTGTACAACACAGCTTGATCCAACTGCTTCACTAAATTAGCAACATAAACAGAGTCAGTAACTATATTTATGGAGCTAGGAAATAAGGTAAATGCCAAAAGTACGGCACAAAGTTCAATTAACTGAGGAGACCCTTGTTGAACCATTACTTCATGTTCCCAGCGTTCATTTTTCTTCCAAGCGAGAGCAGCCTTTCCAGTTCTTCCAGATCCATCTGTAAAAACGGTTGTGCCTTCCACTGGTACTGAAGAGCAAAGTTGTTTTCCCTGAAAAGGAATCCTCTTAGTAAAATTTGAAATAGGATGAGAAGGTAAATGATATGCTATTTCACCTTTAAAAGAAGATAAAGCAGATTGCAGCTCATGATTATTTTGAAAACATCACTCAAAATACCATTGTTGTACTGGTATGACAATAGTTACAGCCTAAGATTTCATGGCAGCATCTGCAACCTTTGATAATGATGTTTGCAAAAAGCTCATAAAGACTTGGAGAGGTTTTTCAGGACCTGAAAGGCAAAAATATCCACTCCAAAATATACAATTTATCTTCCCATTTGTCATTCCAATGGCACAACAATCTCCATGGTATTTCATAATCTCTCAAAATTAATAATTGCACACCAACAGAAACATCTATCCTGGTAACAAATTTAGATGTTAAGGCCAATTCAACTTCTTCTACATCCTTTTTTGCTGCAGCAGTCAAATGTCTCTCATCGGTAGAGGAAGTTATCCCCGACACTAAGTCATATGAAGGTTGCAGATGATGATTGGTTATCCCCAAGGTTGGCCTAAGCCAACCTATTGCACCAACCAATTTCTGCACATCAACAGCAGTTTTAATATCAATGTCCGATTTTACAGGTTGAGGCACAATTTGTGTATTGGTGATTACCAACCCCAAATATTTCCAAGGCATCTGTCTTTGAACTTTCTCCGGGGCAATAACCAAACCAAAGGCCTCTAAATTTTTCACAGCACATTGTTTGAGAGCCAACAATTGTTGTTTATTTTCAGATGCCAACAAGATATCATCCATATAATGATAGCAATAACAATTGCTAAATTGCTCTCGGACCTTAGATAAAGCCTATGCCACAAACCACTGACAAATACTTGGAGAATTTCTCATTCCTTGATGCAAAACCATCCCCTGATGTCTTTGGGCCGGTTCCTCATGATTTAAAGAAGGCACAGTAAAGGTGAATTTTTCTTTATCCTGATCAGCCAATGGAATAGTAAAAAAGCAATCTTTCAGATCAATGATAATTATTTCCCATCCTTGTGGAATCATTGTTGATGTTGGGAGACCTGATTGTAAAGCACCCATTGCGGCCATCACAGCATTTATCCGCCGCAAATCGTGCAAAAGTCTCCATTTACCAGATTTCTTTTTTATTATAAACACAGGTGTATTCCATAGGCTAAATGAGTTTTCAATATGTCCAGCTAGTAATTGTTCTTTCACTAAGCTTTGCAGGGCAAGAAGCTTTTCAGTAGGCAGGGGACACTGCTCAATCCAGACAGGCTTATCTGTCAGCCATGTCAGGGACACAACCAGACATTTAAAGCCCTGCATCCCAGTGGCCCCCACTAAAAATCCGTGGTAATTTTAACACCCCATTGGGTTAAGCAATCACATCCCCATAAATTAGCCTGAGCATTAGTAACATATGGTCTGATGTTTGCTTGTTGGCCTTCTGGATGTGTTACAGTGATCGCGATCGCAGATAAAGCACCAGCAGTTGACCCACCTAACCCAACAACTCCAAAGATTGATTGAGTGAGGGGTCATGTTGGAGGCCAAACAAGCTGTGAAATTATAGTTACATCTGCTCCTGTGTCAAGTAAACCTGATATTGTTATAGTTTCTGGGTGATATCCCTTAGCAGTGACCAAACATTGCATTACTGAATGCTCATCTGTCACCTTTTGCGTCCAAAGAACCTGAGGTGGTCCTGTAGATCCGAAACCTCCAGTGCCATGACTCTGGTCCAGTACAGTTGGAACACAACTCATAAAAGGAACAAGTTGAGCAATACAAGTACCTTTTTTAATAACAACAGGAGGTTCACTAACAGACACCATAGCCTGAATTCATCCCACATAATCAGAATCAATAAGACCCAAATGGACATTAATACCTTGAATAGTGCTACTAGATCTTCCCATCAAAAAAGCACTCAAACCTTGGCCTATAGGACCATAAGCATCAAGAGGCATTTTACATATACCTCTGGTCAAAATAGTCACTTTGTGAGCTACCGGTATATCAATCCCTGCCGAGCCTCTTGTGGCCCCTGTGTATCGGTCACAAATGGAAAGTTTTGCAGTGCTGGCAGGGCTCATGATTTTCGTCAGGGTATTTGTGTCTCCACGCGCCCCTTCGCATTCCGCTTCCAGTTTCCCTGCACTTGTCGACTGCCTGAAAAAGATCTTAACCTACAAAATTTAGCAATATGGCCAAAGTTACCACAACGATGACAAGGCACTTTACTGGCCCAAACTACCCTAGAGTGTGCACATCGTCCAGCAGTTTGAGGGCATTGGGTCTTCACATGCCCTGATTCTTCACAAGCAGAACATCTGGGTGAGGACTTCATGACTCTTGCTAAAGCAGCTATTTTATGTTCAACCGAACCGACCTTTGAGCAAGCAACTACAAGATCAGACAGCGAGGGATCTCCTGGTAAAGAATGAATAATTATCCTGCAATCGTCATTCGCATTTTCTCGTGCTAGCTGTCTGCATAAATTTGCCTCAACTTATCATCTTCTACTTGCTTCTCAAGGGCTGCAGCAACCCTCTCCACAAACTGCAGAAAAGGTTCCTTCACCCCTTGCTGGATGGTCATATACCTCGGTTTAGGAGCTGCCATCTCCATTGTCTTAAACAAGGCACTCATACCCAGCTGCTGGGCCTGTGCCAGAACCAGGGGGTCCCATCTTGCCTGAAAATCTGGGTTAGAAAATGGTCCATTGCCCAGCAAGGCATCAGCTCCCACAGCGTGATGTGGATCCTGCTGAGGTAACTGCATATTGTCAAAAGCTACTCTTTCAACCACTTGTTTCCAGGTAGCTTGAAACACACCATACTGCACTGGCTGAAACAGAATCGTAGCAAGGTGAACAATATCATAAGGTGCAAGTACATCAGCATTTAAAACACGAATCACTTGCATCACCTGAGAAGAGTTAACACCATACTGGTCTACTTTTGACTGAAGGTCCTGTACAACCCTCCATGAAAAAACCTGATGGCTATCTTGTTGTCCTGAATTAGGAGCAGCTTTGAAAACAGGAAAAGCCACAGGCCCACCAGAAGCAGCAGCAGTCATCCCCATCCTTCTAGGTGGACCTATTTTCTCTAACAAATTCCAATCTCCTACTTCAGCTGCTTTCATTCTTACATGCTCCCAAAAATGCAAAGGATGTCGAGGAGTTACAGCCACTTGGCAGGGAGGCAAAGTCCAAGAAAGAGCAGGCTTGGATCGTCTATGAGGTTTAACAGAAACAGATTCCTGTGTCTTTTTAGGTGTACTTATAACTGGCATTTCATCGTTAGAGCTATCACTAGACAGGGAAGGACACAATGTTAAAGATTGCATTTGTTCTACTATTTCGGGGGGAGGGGCAGACGGCTCAATGGGGGGTGGAGCAGAGGCAGACTACTAGAAGTGGGGCAGAGAGGGGGTGGATGGCTCAAGGGAACATGGAGAGAAGGCAGACGACTCGGAGGAGGGCAGAGGAGGGGCAGACGGCTCAAGGGAAAGCCAGGGGGTAGCAGCCAAACCACGGGAGGGTGGGGGAGGAACAGCTGACAGAGGGACAAGTACAGGAGGGGCAGCTGACCTTGGGGAGGGTGCAGGGGGTGCAGCTGACTGAGACGAGGGAGAGGGGGGAGCAAACGGCCCAAGAAGAGACAGAAGGGCCGATGACCCAGCCTGTTTTTCACTTTGCTTCTTCTGTGACTTCATTTTTGCTAGTTGCTGTGCAGGCGTGAGATACATTGGTTTAGCACTCAGTTCAGCTTACTGTTGAGCAGGCGAAGTATACACAGGTTTAACATAGTCTTTTGGAGATAAATACCGAGGAACAGTCTTAGCCTGCCGTTTGATTCTCACGATAGTAAACCCTGGGGGGAGCTCCACAGCAGCTGCAGCAACCTCCTCAGGGGGAGATGCATCAACAGGCTTAGCCTCATCTTCCTCCTGTTCCTCTACTCCAGTTTCTTGTCCTAATTCCTGCTCCTCCAATTTCTCCTCTCTCTCTCGTTCTACTTTCCATTCCTTCAATGCCTCATGCAACAGCCTCCAGGTAGCAGCCAAATCAACAACGGTCTTATACCCCTTAGATACCACTTCCCATAGTCTCTTCTCAACCTTTTTCCATGCCCGGACACTGAAGGCAGTGTCGTCATCAGCTTCAAAGTCCTGTGATTTGCACCATATCAGTAAACTACGAAAAGTATTATCAGAAGTTTGAACATTTTTCTTTTCAGTAAAGTTTTCCACGTGGACAAAACAGTCATTTCCTCCTTTGATAAATTATTTCCCATTATTTTTCCCAATCGCTCACCTCAAATCAGATGTCTGAATTAGGTCCGGACCTTCGCAGCATCCCTGCTGCCTTCACTAATTTTTTAGGGTACCCTTCAACTTTTTCTTTTTTTTTTTTTCTCTTTACAGTCTGTTGTAATCACGGAGCATGGCCACCAGATGTCGCTATAGAGCGTGACAAAGTACAACAATACACAACTCCATCAGAAGGGTGAAAGAGAGATTTTATTGAATCAACGTAGTTTTTATAGTTCCTCCAAATATTGACACCCATCTAACACATATACAGTGCCCACTGGTCATAAAGAGAAATAAAGTTCTCAGTAGGCGACCAGGAAGCCACGTCACTTTTGAGCTAGGCAAGAGTCCATATCTCTTAACTTTCTCTCCTTCCTCTGGTCTCCATGGTAACAACCTTGGTGTTCCTTCAGGAGAGATATGGGGCTTCTCCTTATCTTCAGGAAGCCCTGCAAGCTCACAATGACAACACAGAATGTCTTTCCTACAAGTACATGTGGTTCACCATTTTAGATCTCAAAGATGCTTTTTTCCGTGTACCCCTGAATCCTGGCAGCCAAAATGTGTTTGCCTTCGAATGGGGAAATCCAGAAACTGGAAGGAGGACTCAACTTACCTGGACTGTATTACCACAAGAATTCAAGAATAGTCCAACCATATTTGGAAACCAATTGGCTAAAGATCTGGAAAGCTGGGTAAGTCCCTGTCCAAATGGAATTTTGTTACAGTATGTGGATGATCTCCTTATAGACACTGAAACCAAAGAAGACTGTATGGAATGGACCATAAGCCTATTAAATTACCTGGGACTAAGTGGATACAAAGTATCCAGAAATAAAGCTCAAATAATCAAACAGGAGGTCACTTACCCAGGATAAAAGATATCTCAAGGGCAGTGACGACTAAGACAGGAATGCAAAGAGGCCATACATCCAACTTCACGCCCTACTAACACCAAAGAACTGAGAATCTTTCTAGGAATTACTGGATGGTGCAGACTCTGGATTGTTAACTACGGACTGCTGGTTAAACCACTATACCAACTGTTGAAAGACAACCCCAGAGACCTGAAATGGATATCCGAAGGTAAGAAAGCCTTTCAAAAGCCGAAGAATTGAAAAGATGAAAAGAGTACAAAGAGCACCTGCTCTGGGCTTGCCAGATGTCTCAACACCATTCCAGCTTTTCTCTTATGAGAGGCAAGAAATGACATTAGGAGTACTTGCTCAAACAATTGGTCCGTATAAGACAGCAGTAGCATGCTTTTCAAAATAACCAGGTGAAGTAAGTAGGGGATGGCCCAGCTGTCTGCAAGCAGTTGCTGCTGTTGTTTTAAACATCCAAGAAGCCCGAAAATTCACTGTAGCTCAGCAAATAACTCTTCAACTCACATTAGGTGGCAGCAGTTCTTGAACAAAAGGGTGGGCATTGGCTCTCACCTTCCAGGTTTCTCAAGTACCAAGCTATCCTAGTTGAACAAGATGACATTACTATATTAATATCTTCTCTAGTTAACCCTGCAGCATTTCTGGCAGCATGTCAGATGAACAATGAGCCTTTACAGCACAATTGTATTGAAACCATGGAGTCCACATATTCTAGCCATCCTGATCTTAAGGAAACTCCAATTCCAGAGGCGGGAGCAGTTTTGTAAGAGCTGGACAACGTAGGTCAGGATATGCAATTACCACTGAGACAGAAGTAATAGAGACTCATCCTCTTCCACCTGGAGCTTTGATTCAGAAAGTAGAAATAATTGTGTTAAACCAAGCCCCTCAGCTGGCTCAGGACAAGATAAATAATACATGGACCACATCAAGGTATGATTTTGGAACAGTACATGCCTATGGAGCAGTTTGGAGAGAAAGAGGGTTATTACCAACCCAAGGGAAACAAATTAAACATTCTGAAGAAATCGTAAAGCTTCTGGAGGCAGTGCTGTTACACAAGGAAGTCACAATTATGCACTGCAAGGGACACCAGAAAGGAGAAATGGACCATGAAAGAGGTAACAGTTTGGCTGACCAGGCTGCAAAAAGGGTAGCAGAACAAAACAATGCTGAAATTCAGGCATTAATTCCTGAAGGTAAGGTGCAATATGACAGTAATATATCATATACTCAGAAAGACTTACAATTAGCAAAGTATTTATGAGCAGAACTAAAAGGTAATGTTTATGTAACTCCTCAGGGACAAATAGTAATACCTGAAAGAGCATTATGGAAATTAGTTAAGGATGAACATAATCATGTACACCGGGGATGAGATGCCTTACACAATTATTTGATAAGGACAATAGTGGGATGCAACCTGTACTCTACCCTAAAGCAGGTAACCCAAGGATGTGATATATGCCTTAGAACCAAGCTACAAATAACAGAGTTGAGTTTGGCAAAATAGACAAGGGACAATATCCAGGACAACACTTGCAAACTGACTTTTCTGAACTCCCAAGAAAAGGGGGGATATAAATATCTGTTAGTATTGCCTGATACCTTCTCAGCATGACCTGAGGCATTCCCAACTCAAACAAATAAAGCCAAAGAGGTTGTCAAAGTTTTGTCAAATATTATAACACCTTGGTTTGGAGTACCTTTAGGCATTCCCTCTAACTGAGGGCTGTTACGAAGCCGAGCAATTCAGAGTCCCCAGGCAGGTGCAAGAGAGAGCTTTATTGCAAAAATCAGGCCTTTTTAAGCAGTTAGCCCATTATCAGGCACATAGCTTTATAACATAACAAACATAATCCAACCAACCACCATACACCACAATGTGAACACATGATGGCTAGATAACTTGTTTTTCTACCTCTAATTCAGCTGAGTCACTTTCCCATAGTCCTCTTCCACTTAGGCCAAAGTAGCAGGCCCAAGCCATGATTTTACAAGTGTAACAAGGCCCTTATTTTGCAAAGTTTTACCTACACTCAACAGAGGGCCACATTTCATAGCAAAGATTGAACAGCAACTTTGGATGTCCTCCAAATCAACTGGCACTTACACATGCCACATTGGCCTCAGGCCAGCGGCCAGGTAGAGAAAATTAATCATTTAATAAAACAACAGATAGTCAAAATTGGACAAGAGACCAACAGGTCTTGGCCCCAGGCCCTACCTTTGGCTTTATTACAAATTCAAGTAAAACCAAGAAAAAAGAAAAGCTGAGTTCCTTTGAAATATTATATGGGAGACCATATAAACATAATTATCAAGGGGAAGATATTGTACAAGTTGAGGACGGGTATTGTTGCAGTTGAGATGGACACAACACAACACTCCTCAGTTCCTGCAGCAACAACAGCAAATTTTATTGTTTACAGTTTTCTTTTATAGGGTTTTCAAAAACCTCACATTCAGTCCTGATTGGCTACAATTTGGTTACCACCCAGCTCACTGGCCAATAGCTGCCTGCTTATGTGCTCGTCTGGGATTGGCTGGCATCTGTTGTCTGCATTTGAACTTCTCAGCCTCTCAGTGCCTTCTTTATAGAGATGTTTACTTCTTTTCCTTTACCGGTATAGGCTGGTGAAGTTAAGGTCCAGGTTACTTATGATTGTGAGGCCTCCAAGTCAGCTGTTGGCTGTCACGGGATATCCCCAAGACAGTGTTATCCAGCTAACACAACAATTGCAGAGAATAAATTGACATGTTTTGAGCACATGAGGAAGAGGATTAGATGCTCCTCTCTACAATATCCAACTTGGAGACCAGGTGTATATAAAAGCAGTTGAGGGAAATTCCCTTATGCCAAAATGGAAAGGACCCTATTTGGTACTTCTAACCACTTATACAGACTTTACGCTTAAAGGGCTAACTTCTTGGATACATTATTCCGGAGTTAAAAAGCTTCAGCAAGAGACAAGTGGAACCCAAAAATGGACCTTGGAAAGAAAAGCAGAAAACAAAATGTCTTACACACTGTATTGCTTTGGCATGGCCAGGTTTCTGGTAGCAGAGGGGCCACAAAGATGGCTCTTGTGAGAAACTGCTGGAAGCTTCCCACCATGTCTGGCAGACCAATGGCTGATGGCTCTGAAGATGGACATGTTGCTGGCAAAAACTGGGCCAATGAGAGAGGTTGGGAATGCCTCTGTGATGACATATTTAAGAAGAAAATTAAAACAAAGTCATGGGGGGTTTTTGCTCCTAGTCAGAGAAAAGGAGGAGGTGAGAACATGTGAGGGAAAACAACATGGTGAGACCAAGGTCAGTGGAGAAGGAGGGGGAGGAGGTGCTCCAGGTGCCAGAGCCAAGATTTCTCTGCAGGCCATGGTGAAGACCATGGTGAAGCAGGCTGTCCCCCTGTAGTCCATGGAGATTCACAGGGGAAGCAGAGATCCACCTGCAACCTGTGGGGGAGGTGCCTGTGCCAGAGCAGGTGAATGCCTGGAGGAGACTGTGATCCAGTGGGAGACCTGGTGGAGAGAGAGGGCCCTTGCTTCCATGCTGGAGCAGCCTGTCAATGGAGGACTTCACCCTGTGGAAAGAGAGCCATGTTGCAGCGGTTTTGGGAGAACTATCAGCCCATGGGGGGGAGTTAATGTTTCAGCAGGTGCGGTATGGCTGCTGCTCATGAGAGTAGACCCACTCAGGAGAAGTTCATGAAGAACTGTCTCCTGTGGGAGGGACCCCACAGTCTTATAAGGGAAGGACTCCTCTCCCAGAGCAGTAGAAGAAAATCTTGATGATGAATTGACCAAAACCCCCTTGCCCTGTCTCCCTGCACTGTCAGTGGGAAGGAGGGAGGGGCTGGGGTGGGGGATTGGTGTTTTAAGGGCTTAAGGGCTTATTTTACTTTTTGTTATCCTCCTCTGATTCTGTTAGTAATAAATTTCCTTTTGCAACCTTAAGCTGAGCCTGCTTCACTCTTGAAATATTTCCGGTCCTTATCTCACTCATGAAGCCTTCGTTAATATTTTTTTCCTTTTTCCCTGCTCTGCCCAGGTGGGGGGAAAGGAGGGGGGGGGGGAAGTGAATGACTCTCGTGAGTGCCTGGCGTTGGGCCAGCATCAAACCATGACACACACAATCATAGTCTTCTTGATACTTCTAATCGGAATCCAAGCCATGGTAAATGACTGCCACTATCATCAAGATATCCTTGGCCTGCAAGATCCTAGTGGATGGAACACTCAAGCATACCCAGGACCTAATGGGGTAAAAGGGGCTAAAACGGTAAAAACTATTTATACCATTTTAAGAATTAATAACTGAACGGTTGAAGACTGGGGAAGACCTAATTTCATGCCTGCCTTTCTTACCCCATCTGAAAGTAAGATGTCTATGGTTTGCAAATTTGAAACTCATAAACATCTTGTAGATAAGTTTACTGCAGTGACCATGCGCATCTATGACCCTCTTAATGAGCAGTGTGTGACTTCATTTTCATGTGATTTTTATCAGGATTTTTCTGTTAACCAAATTGACCTAACACAAAATAGTCCCCTTCTTCCATGATGCATAGGTTGGGTAGGTGCATGAGCATCATATAGAGATGTAATAATTGAGCCCAACGATAATTCAATCCAACCAATGTTACTTCCAGTAGCTAACTCTCCTGTAACTAGATTAACAGATTATATTGGTTGCATGCTTAGTACATGGAATGGATCTCATGTAGAACCTGCTTTTAAGAATATAATTTCATCTTTGGGATACTCTGGGCCATCAGGAACATTGACTAGCCCAGCTGGAGGGGTAGTTCAGAACATAACCACACTATTAGGATATATAATGCCCAATTCTACGACCTTGGAGAACGGAAATGTCCATGTAAAAAAACTTAAAATACTGGGACCCGCGGCTGGTCAGGCCAAGTGTCATCTTCCTCGAGATGGAGCCCATCTGCCCACAGATGGTCCTCAGGTGGTGCGGTGGGCCCCTCTTCATCCACAGCCCCCTCAGCCTCCGAAGAGAGGTACTCCATCTCAAGCGGCTCGTAAGTTTCCTTACAAGTCTCTTGACCAGTCCGTGGATCAACGTAACAATGACCAAAAGCAAAATCAAACTTAAGATAACCTACTAAAAAAACAAAAGAGAACAGTAAAAGTATGAAGCAGTCAAACAGATGGTTCTGCCCCAAATAATAGATCGAACTCGGGAGGAGGAGAGGAAGTGGGGGAGGAAGGTCGGGACTCGAATACTAGGGGTAGCTCTGGAGGAGAAGGGGAGAGGGGAAGAGAGGACTCAGCGTCAAGGTATGGAGGGGGATCAGAGGAGAATGGTGATGTTTCAGGAGAGAGTTTCCTCCTCCGCCGCCAGCACGCTACCTGCACCTGCGGTACAGCCTTTTTCTGTTTCCCCTGCTTCGGGAGGAAGGGCCTGACCCATTTAGATGGAATCCATTTAGGCCCTGAGGGAGTGGACACGCAAGCGTATCCCCTCCCCCGGGTGACTAGGTCAAATGGCCCCTCCGTCCGCCAGATCTCCGGATCCTTGATAAGGACCGGGGGCCTGGCCTAAGGCTGTAGCTGCTGGTGGCTGCCAAAGTGTCGGACCACTGCAGGATTTGGGTTGTCAAAGGAGCAGTTAAGGAAGTTCAAGGTGTACAGTGCTCTCGACAACCAGATGTGGGGGGTCTCCACCTTCACAGCCGCTTGTTTTCTTGTTAGTACCTTCTTCAGGCTCTGGTGGTCCCTCTCCACCGTGGCTTGACCTGTCAGGGAATAGGGGATGCCGGTCTGGTGTTCTCTTCCCCATTGCTGCAGGAAGCTCCGCAGTTCCTTGGAAGTGTACGCAGGGCCGTTATCCATTTTGATGGCCCTAGGGATGCCCAAGACAGCGAATGCCAGAAGCAGATGCTTCTGGACATCCGCAGACTTCTCACCTGTGTGGGCAGAAGCGAAGATAGTGCCAGAGAAGGTGTCCACTGTTTTGCGGAGAAAAGAAGAAACCTCACAACTTTATAAAAGTTGTAAAGCCCGGTATGTTTATTTACGACACGCACCGGACGCAAGTCCCCCAACAAGGCATGCGTACCTCTGAAGACCTCAGGTCGTCTTTTATCCCCCTCCCAAATGCATATGCATACAGTTTCACAATAAGTTCATACATATTCATTCCACGTGACATTTAGCACTAGTTCTTCTTTATCAGAGGAATTCCCAGGTCTGGGGCAGATCGACCTTGCGGTAATTTCTGTTTTTCTTTCTCTGTCTCCTTGCTGTCTCTGGAATGCGGCCTTTCCTTCAGCTTTGGCCCTACAGACCTCTCACCTCTCCCAGGCACTTCACCTAATTCAGAATGGATCCCCACTCCGTCTCATTCCCCCCTTTCCTAGGAAATAAGTAAATTCTTTTACTTAATGAAAACCTTCACAACAGTAAGTGTCTTTTAGTGTTTCACCGTGTGCTTTTGACAAAGATGTTAGTACAGCTATTTGTTGTAGCATTCTCCAGTATCAAATTAACAATATAATAGATAGTCCTAAACTTATCCCAACTAATATTAGTAAGACTACAATGGGGTGACACAACTTATTAAAGATTCCATTTGCAGTTGGTGACCACCCAAAGATCACATCCAATAATCTTAACAAAATTACAAATACAGAGATTAGAATGGTTTCTACTAGACAGAATAACATCATTGCTATCAATTTGTACAGCAGCACAAGCAGTTCTCAAGCATACCCCCTTTTCCAGTATATATGAGCACAGTTCTCTGGTCAGTGACTGGATGGACTTCGAAGTGACAAATACTCTGTTCAGTGTCCAAACACACATCCTGAGCATTAATAGTATTGCTTTCGCAAATGAATCCCATCTGTTCTCTAGTAATGCAGGATTCCAAGTTTACTGTTTGCCACTTTCCATTCATCTTTCGTGCCCACACTCTATGTTCTGAAGGATAGAGTATTGTTTTTTCATGGTTTAATCCTAGGGCAATGATGGGATGGATAACATAAACAGTGGCATTATGTATGGTAAGCACAAAGGCAGTTGCCACATTAGAAACAGGATCACAGGTGAAATTCACCATAGTCTGCCAGGATTGAAAGTTCCTTTCAAAATCAATTACATTATCCAACACAATTTCTTGAATTTCAGCTGGAAAATTACCTTCACCCCTTTCCCATATGATCAGAGCTGCTGTTGCTTGTATCCATAACTGTGCTTGTATACAACTGAAAGCTAAAGACACATTATCTTGAACTATACTAAGTGCTTCTACTATCAACTTGTGGTCTTGGTCCCCGGCCTTTTCATACTTCCTTACTTTGGCAGTACTTTTGAAATCTGTCACTGGCTAGTTCCTAATGCCAATAGAGATTACTATAAAGGCTGCTTCAATTTTGTTAGGCTACCTGCTGCAGTGGCCAGTTTATTCACCAGTATTTCTGAATCAATTCCATTTAAAACTCCTAATCTTGTCCCTAATATGCCAGTTAGATGTTTGTTATGGGGAACAGGAACTGCTTTCTGTTTATGACCATCCCTCCCTGCCAGAGGGATGTGCTGGGCTCACACTGCAAATTCAGACACACTTCACAAGTGTATCTGACAGAGGTTTAGGTCATATTTGAGGCAGATGTTTCTTCTGAAATGTAGAGACCTCAGGAATCTCCTTCCCCCTCCAGAGCACCTGATTTCCCAGATGTGTGGCAAGCAGGAATGTCTCTCCTGGTCTACGAAACCTCACCCACCTTGCCCTTAGCTTCAGGTCCAAGCCTCAAGTAAATAATGAAGGGGAAGTCTAAGAGAAGAGCCTAAATTCATTGCAGTGCCTCAGAGGAAACTGGGATCAGGTTTCTGCTACTTGAAACACTCAGCACAAAAGTGATGCTCAAAATCCTACAGCCTGCTGCTGAGCTCTGAGGGGGAGTCTCTCTCTACCTCTTTTAAGCAGAATCCAACTGCCTCAGACTGGGACAATCACTGATCCAAATCTCAGTAGGAAAAGGGATAGCTATAAATAAAGAAAATCACCTTCCTTGCTTGGGTTAATTCACCACCTGCAGTTCAGCACCCTTTACCAGTCATTGCCTGAGTGTTCCTGCTCTTGCCATTCTTGCTCCTCACATACCTGATTCTCGTGGATTACTACAGTAGATATGTTTAAATCTTTTATCTCAGAAGGTTTTCCTATGGATCCAGTATACTGATTAAATGCCAGGGACCAAGGCCATTTAGCATTACTTTGAACAGAGGTACTCTCAAGTTCTGAAACTTCAGTTATGATTACACACAATACAATTCTACAAACTAAAATATGAGCTACTCCCGACCGCAATATACTCAGTTTGCCCGAGTAAGTTTTAATCTCAGTTCATTGTCTCCTGGCGTCACTCCTGAAGGGGTTTCTGGGCCTTCTTCACCCGAGAGTGATGGATCCAGGCATTCTGCTCCTTGATTTTGATTGCAGTGAAGGTGGTGAGAAGTACTCGCAGTGGTCTGTCCCACTGTGGTTCCGAAGTCTTCTCTGTAAGAGACTTAACATATACATCATCCCCAGGCTAACTCCCTGCTCCGAGTTCCAGCCACATGTTTCTCAATTACTCTGAACTGTTTGCTTAATGCCACCATGTAGGTGGACATTCTGGACATTCCCTTTGTATTCTATATGGTCTTCTATAAGGCATTCCAAAAGGACTCAGCATTCCTTTAGCTCAAGGTTTAGTTTGAATTTGCAATAGTGCTAGTGGAAGAGCTTGGGCTAGGGTAGATTAACTTCTTGCCCCAGTCTTATGATTTGCTGCTTAATCAAATGATTCATTCTCTCCACCTGGCCGCTTGATTGGGGGTGGTATGGGGTGTGAAGTTCCTGATCTATGCCCAGATGGCTACTAATCTGTTGCACTATTTTGGAAATGAAATGTGATTCTTTATCTGAGGATATCGTGGCTGGAACTCTGAAGCGTGGTATTATTCCTTATAAAAATAATCTGGTCACCTCTTGAGCTTTCACAGTTCTGGTGGGGAATGTTTCTGGCCACCCTGAAAATGTATCTATCAATACCAGTAAATACTGATACCCCCCTTTCCTTGGGAGTTCTGAAAAGTTAATTTGCCACTGCTGTACAGGCCCATGGCCTCTCCCAGTCTGACCGAGTTTTGGCCGGGGGCATATTTTGGGGTTAGTCTGGAGGCAAGGATCACATTGTCAGCTTACCTGAGTGATAGTGGCATATAAATTCCTGACAACGATACAACAATTGTTTCAATCAGATGTGTGTTCTAGAAAGCCTGTGGAAATTACTGCTTGAAAGTCAACACTTCATTTCAATGCACTCTGTATCACTCGCAGCCTTGGTTATTTCGAAAAGGAGCCACACTCTATAAAAGGCCTCTAAGTAGTTAGGCCCTAGTGTGTTTTCTAGTGCTCTTCCTTCACTAGTAACCACGAAAATTGGAAGGGATTACTAGCTCTCTTTCAATGGTAGCCCACCCCTTGCAGATGTACGTCTCTTTTGGTTAGTATTATTGTATTATGGCTTACCTTCAAGGAAAATCTGTACCTCACCCTTTGCTGCTTTCTTTGCCTCTCCATCCGCCAGCTCATTTCTTTCCTCCAATTTTAAGCTCACTCTCTAGTGTGCCTTAATATGCCTTTTCAGGTAGCTGAACTGCTTCCAGCAGCTGGATTGTCTCTTCTTTCCCTGTGAGGTCAGCAGTCCCCTCTCTTTCCAGATGGCTCCATGTGCATGTATGACTCCAAATGCATTCCTTGGGTCTATGTAGATGGTTATTCTCCTCCCTTTTGCCCTTTCCAGGGCACGGGTCAGGGCAATTATCTCAGCCTTCTGCGCAGAGGTACCTGTTGGTAGGGGTCCAGACTCGATTACCTCTCTGCAGGTAGTCACCGTGAACTTTGCAATGTTGCTTTCCTGTCAGTGAACCAGGTCTCTGCATCATCCGGAGGAGTGTCCCTTAAGTCTGGGCGGCGGAAGTAGGTAGCTTCGGTGGTCTCTAGGCAACTCTGGTGTCCACTGAGAAAAGAAGCTGAGTTGACAATATTAGTCACCACTATCTCTACATCGTCTTGCTCTACCATGATGGCCTGGCATTTCAGAAACCTCTGTGGTGAGAGCCAGTGGCCACCCTTTACTTCCAGTGCTGCGGACACTGTGTGGGACACTAGCACAGTCATTTTTGTCCCAGGGTAAACTTGCGTGCCTCTTGAATATTCAGCACAACTGCTGCTACAGCTCTGAGGCAACCTGGCCATCCTTTGGCTGTTGCATCTAGTTGCTTAGAGAAGTAAGCAACTGCCTTTCAGTAATGGTCCAAGTCCTGAGCCAGTATTCCCTGGGCAATTCCTTGTGTGGGAAAAATAGAAAGAATGGTTTACTTACATCTGGAAGTTTCAAAGCTGGAGCTGACATGAGGGCACTCTCTCTAGCTGGCGAAAGGCCCATGTGGTGTCTTGTGTCCACTGGAGATCTCTGTTTCCATTGGCAATAAGAGCATAGAGGGGTCTGGCGAGCAGTTCATAATTATAAACCCACAGCTGGCACTACCCTGCCATGCCTAAGAGGGTTCGGAGTTCTTTCGTTGTCTGGGGTTTCAGGGTTTGGCATACGGCTTCCCTGCCTTAAAGCCTGCTGCTCAGCACTCACTTCTTACCCCAGGTAGATTACCTTCTGTTTCACTACCTGTGCCTTTTCTTTGAGACTCTGCGTCCTTGGAGTCCTAGGAAATTCAAAAGGCTTACCGTCCAGGCTTCTCTTGCTTCCCTCATCCGAGTGGCTACTAGAAGATCGTCCACGTACTGCAACAGCCTCCTTTCCTCTTGTGGAGCTTCCTGGGACTCTGGGTCTTTGCAAACTGTTCTCCAATCGGAGTGGGGAATCTTGAAGCCTTCAGGCACATGGACTATGTGAGCTTGTGTTTGAATGCAAATTTTTCTGGCTGGCTTCGTGGATAGGGAGGCAAAAGAAGGCATCTCTTAGGCCTAAAACAGTGAACCAGGTTAGCTCAGGTGTTAAACAAGTCAGTAAGGTATATGGATTTGCTACCACAGGGTATAAATTCTGTGTTATCTTATTGACAGCCCTTAGTCCAGTACTATCAATTATTGGGCTGATTCCTTCCTTATCTTCCTTTTGAGGGTACTACTCAGTTCTCACTAGTTGTGTTCTTTCCTTAAACTTGATGCTCATGGGGGAGCATCTTTCACTCTCGCTGGTACAGCAGAGGCCCATACCCTTGAAAACACTTGTTTACTTATTCTAATATCTCCTTACTAATGTCTTTCTTAATTTCAGTGTCTGGTAATGTTAAGCCTAACATCTTTATATCATTTGCCTCCAGAGTAACCTTTCTCATTTGAGAATGTTTAGCAAATTGAGCGAATTGTACAAAAGCTTTTAGGTACACATAGTACACATATTACTTTAAAGGTTTGCACAAGGATGCCTTCTCAGACTGGCCAGTTGTTCAGTTGTTCCCCACACTGCAACATAAACATTCTCCACAGGTACTAAAGCTTTATTTAAAACTGAATATATGGCTCTTGTGTCAACAAAATTCTTCCCTTTCGGGGAGGTCATTTTACCCTTCCTCCCTTACCTTGGGAGGAGCCTTTAGCAAATCATATGTACTCATTTTGTGAACTGTGATTGCTTTGCATTTCAGCACGATAACCCTTGCCTGATTTCATACGTTGCTATCTTATGCTGCATGCTGAACAACATGTTTGATTTGCTTTCTCTTTGCCTTGTATTCCCTTTTCAAGAAAGCTGGGTGATTTCTTAAAACACAAAGACATTTCAGCATACAAAACTCTATCCCATTTATCCTCCTATTTTAAAACAGTACTAACAGCAATGAAGTATTATAAATCTTTTTATTTTCTGAGCTGCTCCTACTGGCAGCCTTCTCCCAGTGAGCCCCTCTCAAAAGGGGCTAATTTAGGAACCTCTTTGCTCTGGTCAGTTCTCATTATTTATTTCTCCTTGCCCTATCTCGCTTCCACTCAAACCTTTTTACAGACCTTCACAGTAGTTTCTCAACTTTCCTCCTATACACACAGCTCCTTAGGTTCTGAATCCGCTTGACCAGAAACCTCTAATTTACATGTGCCCTGACACTTATTAGAACAGCCAAACCAGTGTTTCTCATAAACGCCGCACTGCAATAATAACTGCACATCCAGCTTTTGCTCACAGGCCATTCCCGTGTTCCCTGGGGAGACGGGGCAGCCAGAGCTGTCCCTGTGCCCAGGGGACAGCCACTGTCACCTCACACAGCATGTTAATCAAAAACGTGACATAAACACTATATTCTGAGCAAACAAAAATATCAGTCTTTTCTAGTTCTCTTCTTGCACAATCTAATTAAGCCCTGTGTCTACTTACACTTGTTTTACTGCTTTGCAAAAAGGCTGTGCTAGTCACAGCCGAAATTCTGATATGCCCTCAGACACAAACACTCGCACCCGCACCCCCCCCTTTATCTCAAATTCGCTAGAGCCAAGGCTTGAATTGCTGTGAGGGGGGGGAATTCTTGGAATTCCTTTAACTCTATCGTAATTAAGCATAAATCACCGTACTATAGTTCTCCTATGTAAAATGCCACTCTTGTTGCAACAAAATCTTAAAATCTCCACAAACACTACTATACAATCTGAGAATCAAATTACCACAATGCAGTGGAAGAAAATCACCACACAAAACCACTGGGAAAGGGCATATCTCTCAAAGTGCTCGCTTTTCTCAACACAACATAGCATACCATAATTCAGCATTTACTCACATCAATTTTCTTGGACACAATCAAAATCAAACATCCAAGGCAAAGGAACTCTCTGAGCTCATACTCATACTCACGGTTAAAATGTACCAGATCTACACAAATCACTACATTTAAACACGATAAGTACCATCACTGACATTCTTCCACTCGCTTCTCTGCGGGGCACTTCTCTCCCTGCCCCCGCAGCCTGCTGCAGCCGACGCCTCAGGCCTCACTCGGCTGCTTCAAACACGGGTAGTACTGACCCCCCCGCACTGTAGAGTTATTCCTTTTATACACCATACACTTATATACTTGCACGATTAGAAACACAGCTCACTGACCACACAATGCACACATTAACCATACAGCAACACAGTGTCCGGACATCACACACACATACAAACAAAGCACACACGGGCTCAACAGTTCTGCTCTATCAGAACTATGAACCCCCAACACACATACACGGGTTCACCCGGCTCACCCCCAGAGCCACTAGTGGTCTGCTCTATCAGAATGATGAACCCCATCTCTAATACAGCTGCTCCATCAGCTATACCCAGACGCCTCTGGGTGGTTTACTCCCTTGCTCTCCTTTCCCTCCCCCGGGGGCCCCTCAGTACATACTGTATCTTCCTCTGCAGGCCAGCAGGTCCTTGTCTGTCCTCGCAGGTGGCAAGTTGAGACGAGCGGAGCCCCACCAGGAAAAAATCCTAGGGCGCGCCTTGGAGGTCCGTCTATCCCCCCTGCCCCTGCGGGGACAGAGAACTCCTGTCTGGCTCGCCATAATGTTTTGCGGAGAAAAGAAGAAACCTCACAACTTTATAAAAGTTGTAAAGCCCGGTATGTTTATTTACGACACGTGCCGGACGCAAGTCCCCCAACAAGGCATGCGTACCTCTGAAGACCTCAGGTCGTCTTTTATCCCTCTCCCAAATGCATATGCATACAGTTTCACAATAAGTTCATACATATTCATTCCACGTGACATTTAGCACTAGTTCTTCTTTATCAGAGGAATTCCTAGGTCTGGGGCAGATCGACCTTGCAGTAATTTCTGTTTTTCTTTCTCTGTCTCCTTGCTGTCTCTGGAATGCGGCCTTTCCTTCAGCTTTGGCCCTACAGACCTCTCACCTCTCCCAGGCACTTCACCTAATTCAGAATGGATCCCCACTCCGTCTCACCACTGAGACATGGACTTAACACAATCTACCAAAAGACGGGATGTGTGTTACGTCCATTTGCCACACCTCACAGCTCGCCAAGCCTCAGGGATTTGCCCCTGCGGCTATGGTTGGCATCTGATCTTTCTGGCATTGGGGACAGGTGGCCACAATCACCTTGGCCTGGTCCTGGGTCAGATGGAATTGCTGGACCAGGCCAGGTGCGTTTTGGTGGAACAGCTGGTGGCTGATCTTAGCCTGACCGAACACATCCGGGAGTGGACCCACCGCGACTGCAGCCGCAGCCAAAGAATCGGCTCTGCGGTTGCCTTCAGCGATGAATCCCGGCAGATCGGTGTGTGACCTTACATGCATAACATAGAAAGGGTGCTCACGGTGGGAGACCAGATCAACGAGTCTCGTGAGCAGATTAAATAAATTTTGATTAGAGACTTCTTGGAGAACAGCTGATTCGGCTCTAGACACCACACCGGCAACGTATGCTGAATCTGTTACCAAATTAAAAGGTCCCGGGAACCTCTGGAATGCTCTGATGACTGCGTCCAACTCAGCAATCTGTGGAGAACCCTCCACAATAGCGACCTCAGTCTTCCACTGCTGAGTCTGAGGATCCTTCCAAGTCATAACTGACTTGTGGGATGCTCCAGACGCGTCCGTGAAAACTGTCAAAGCATCAAGAGGATCTCTGCTCTAAACCTTTTTGATTGATAATTTGAACTCCGAATTAAACAATTTGTGGGCCGGCCGATCGACTGCAATACGCCCAGTGTAGCTGTCCAGCGCAAACTGAAGCATCTCATTAGTTTGCAGCAGTTCATCAAAGGTCTTTTTAGTTAGTTGGCCCGATTCTAATTCAATTGGTATATGTATGCAAGCAAAGTCACATCCTGCCAGCTCCCTAATCCGCGATCTCACTTTGCAGATCAGTTCGGCTACCACCTCCTGTGGCCTTGTCATCCTTTTGGACCTATGATGGCTGAGAAAAACCCACTCTATGATTAAGAGTGAATCTCCCGAGCCCTGGTCCTTTAGAGTCCCGTCCCACTGATGGATTATGCCATGGAGGTGTGGCAACTTTCCAAGTACAATGAATTTGAATGGCAGGCCCGGATGGTAGCGGTGGGCCTGCCTGGCCGAAATAGCTTTCTGGATCTTCTCTAATGCTACCTGAGCCTCTGGGGTGAGAGCCCTAGGAGAACTGAGCTCCTCTTCCCCTTTCAGTAAATTGAAAAGGGGGGCCAGGTTTTCGGTGGGAATACCCAGCCAGGGTCTCACCCAATTTAAAGACCCACATAGTTGATGGACATCCGCTAGGGTCTGGACATTCGTCCGGATAGCCAATTTTTGTGGAACAATGGTCCGCTTTGTGATTTCAAGGCCCAGGTACCTCCAAGGTGGCATCTGTTGAATTTTTTCTGCCTGGAGCTCGAACCCTGCAGCAACCAATGCATTGGTTGTCAGGTCAAGTAGATCATCATTCGGCGCGCACACGAGGATGTCGTCCATAATGATGGATGATGACGGCATCCCCGAGGGCTGTACGTATGGGGGACAGCAGAGAAGCGACGTACCACTGGCAGATCACAGGCGAGTTCTTCATTCCCTGAGGAAGGGTCCGCCAGTGGTAGCGCTTGTCTGGGGACTCACGGTTGATGGAGGGAACCGTGAATGCGAAACGCGGGGCATCATCTGGGTGCAGAGGAATTTGGAAGAAACAGTCTTTTATGTCAATCACTGCCAGATTGCAATTTCGGGGGAGCATTGCTGGGGATGGCATCCCTGGTTGGAGAGACACTGTCGCAGACATTTTTTCACAGAAATCCTTTCTTTCAGATTTCTGTGTGTTCTGGAAGGCAGAGGCCTCAGAAGAGAAGGTAAACAATTATTATCAGCTGCTGTGGAATGCAACGGGGGCATCTTGATTGGCTCATGTTCCTAAGTTTATAATTAAGGGCCAATCACAAAGTGCAAGCTAGGGACAGAGTCCTTGGACACAACTTTGTTATAGATTCTTTCTTTCTATTCTTAGGATAGCCTAGCAGCTCTGCAAACCTCTCTCTTTATTCTATTTAGTATAGTTATAATGTATTGCATATTATATATCAATAAATCCAGCCTTCTGATCTAGAAACAAGATTCACCGTCTCTCTCTCACCACCAGCGACCCACTCAGGTCGCTGTAATATCTGGTGACCCCTCGTGTCAGAGCAAAGATTAATTTGATAAGACCAGAGGAGAAAATTGCTGCACTGGGTAAAAATCCTGTATGTGTAGCATTTGATGGTTGCTTTGAAGTAACCACAGAAGTGGATTCTAGCCAGGAGCTGAAGAACTGAAGATCCTGATTTGGACAGAGTTCACAGCCAAGGCTGACCATAAAGAGAACCTTCTTCTGGAAAACCTTCAGGAAACATGGTAGACAAGAGCAGCATACCTGCAGAGCTGGCCAGAGCAAGCTGGACTTTTGAAAAAGGTACTGTTCACTTTTCTGTCCCTGAGGGTTCAGCCGCGAGAAAATTATGGCTGTTTATATGGGGGACACACCCCTCGGAGAACGTGGTTCGTTTTACTCCTTCAGAGGAGAAGCTTATTGCCCTCTGGCAAAACTCGTGTAGAGAAGATGGATTTTTTTTTTGAAAAAACAGATCTCTATGAGTTCTTTCGATCGGCAAAGCTTTTTGGGTTCTTTACTGATGTCCTGTACGCTTTAGATATTTTTGTCTGGGAGTGCATGGACTCGATTATCCAGTGCGCTGGAGCCAGGGACGTGTTCTTCCTTCTATCTACCCAGCATTTATAAAGCTTTTTCCAGCTCTGAAACGCAGAGCAGCTGCCTTTCAATGGATTTCTAACTGTTATGGCCAGGTGCCGTTTCCACTGCCCCTGGCAGAAGACCCCGTGGGTGATGACTTTGGGCTTCCCAGCACCCCCTGCTTCACGGCGGGGGGGGGGGGGGGGGGGGGCGAAACTGCGCCGCGTGAAGAAGTTTTTTTTACTCTTTCTCCGGAGCATGTGCAGATTAGCTGTTCTCCTCCCCCCCTTCTCTCTCTCCAGGGGGATGGGAGGAGGCGGTGCTGCCACAGCCGGCCTTGCAGACTCCGCCTTCAGAGATGGGGGCGGCACCGGTGTCTGAGGTTTCTCCGCCCCTGCCAGCTCCGTCTCTCCAGGAGATCCCGTCTCCGCCTCTCCAGGCGGTCCCGCCCACGGCTTCACCAGCCTCCCCACCCCTGCCAGCGCCTGCGTTGGAGAAGACAGAAGAGGCACTTCCTGTGGTTGAGCTGTTGCTAAGCAACAGCGATGCTCTGCTGCCGCTTCTCCTGGCTCCAGCTCTGCCTGTGTCGGCTCCACTGTTGCCCGTGTGCACTCCGACAGAGACTGCGACTGTGCCTCCTCAGCGGACCCCAGAGTCAGCAGCAGAAGACGGCGCCAACCCCGTGCCGTGCCTGCCGCCGCTTTCAGAGCCAAGGGACGCAGCAACAGCGTGTTCCCGCGCATCCCCGCCGCCTCAAACCGAGACAGTCCCTGTTCAGGATGGTGTTGGAGACGGTCCTGAACCCGTGGGAACCTCGGGGCAGCCCGCGGCGGATCCCACGCTCAGCGTGATTCCCTCCCCGGTTCCGGCTTCCCCCCCGCTGCTTCCACTGGCCGTTCCAGCGGCTCTGCTGTTGTCGGAGGCTCAGCCCTCCATGTCGGCATCAGAGACTGCAGTGGAACCGGCGGCTTGTTCGAGCTCGGACCATCCCGGACTGGCTGCTGTAGCAGCCGCCCCGGCGGGGGGTCTCTCCTTCCATGGAGCGGGGGCTGCCTGCCAGCTGACTGTTGCGGCAGTCCAGCTGCCTGTTTTTAAGATCAGCATTCTCGGCGGTTTGGGGGGTGGTTTTTGGGGGATGGTCCCATGGCGGCTCCCATCTCTGCCACGTCTCTTGCGTCCTAGTGGCATGGGGGGGCAGGTGCATCCCGAGAGCCCTGCCTCTGGTCCCCAGCCCAGAGGGGATGATGCCATGGGGCAGATGGGAGACACACCTCATGCATTTGCATTGCAGAGGCAGGGGGCACAGCGGGAAGCGACCATAGCTGGTTTGCTGTGGGGAACAAACATCTCCAGACCCCAGATGGGATTTCTGGAGAAGGCTTCTATTTCCCTGCTGCTGGCATGCCTCAGTGGTATTGGGAAAAGGAAGCATCTCACTACCCGGTTTGGCCTGGGCCGTTGGGCTCAGGAGGTCCTTGGGCTGGGCCCACTGCGTGGCCTCCTTATGTATTTGGGGATTCTGGTTTCTCATACTGGACCTGGTCCCCCTGTTGTGGGCCAGTTTTGGGGTTCCTGGTCCATCATGGGCCAGGGCCCCCAGGGCTTTTCCTTCTCTGGCACTGCTCTGCTCGGCTGCTGTTTTTTTGCTTTTCGATCCAAAAAAAAAAAAAATTTAAAATTAAGTAAAAAAGATTGAAAATAGCGGGCAGCAACTCTGAAGCACTGAAGCATTGAAGGGCCAGAAAAGGACATTCCAAAATTCTTTGAAATTGTTCAAAATTGTGTTGTGACTGTCAATGGTTTTTTGATAACTATTGATGGGATTCTTTTTGCAGCAAGTTTGTTTTCAGGACCAAAAAGGACTCTCAGATGTCCAAAAGAAACAACTTCAGCTGATGGACTGTTCCTGAAACTCAACTGCATGGACTTGAATTCTCTTTGCATTGTCTTTTGCATTTTCTTAGATTGTAGGATTGTTTTAGTGATTTGTTAGTATTCTATATTTTATAGGTGAAGAAATTTCCTGTTCATTCCACATCAGCATTTTTTCTTTTAATTTATACAATTTAGAAAGGCGAGATGTCGCAGACATTTTTTCACAGAAATCCTTTCTTTCAGATTTCTGTGTGTTCTGGAAGGCAGAGGCCTCAGAAGAGAAGGTAAACAATTATTATCAGCTGCTGTGGAATGCAACGGAGGCATCTTGATTGGCTCATGTTCCTATGTTTATAATTAAGGGCCAATCACAAAGTGCAAGCTAGGGACAGAGTCCTTGGACACAACTTTGTTATAGATTCTTTCTTTCTATTCTTAGGCTAGCCTAGCAGCTCTGCAAACCTCTCTCTTTATTCTATTTAGTATAGTTATAATGTATTGTATATTATATATCAATAAATCCAGCCTTCTGATCTAGAAACAAGATTCACCGTCTCTCTCTCACCAGCAGCGACCCACTCAGGACCTTGTAATAAGACCCCATGTCTACGATCCTTTCATTAATTTGGCGGAGGTCGGTCAGGAACCACCACTTGTCCTTATTGGGCTTTTTGATGACGAACACCGGGGAGTTCCATATCGACATGGTCTCCTCGATGTTGCCCTTGCGTAGCTGCTCCTGAACAAGCTCGTTGAGCGCCTTTAATTTTTGTTTGTTTAGTGGCCACTGCAAGACCCGTACTGGTTTATCGGACCGCCACTCCAGCTTCCAGGTCCGGCGCTCCTCAGTGGCCACTGCCCAAAAAACCTGGGAAGCCTTGGGGAGGTCAATTTTGGCTCCCCACTGGGCTAAAAGGTCTCTGCCTCAGAGAGGCTCAGTGTAATCTAATACGAACGGGCGTACAGAAGCCAATTGCCCGTCTGGTCCTGTAATTTGTACAATGCTCTTCGACTGTTTAGCCAATTGGAGACCCCCTACACCTTGGATGGTTCCAGCCGCGTTTTGCAAGCCCCAGTGTGACGGCCACTCCCGAGACGGAATGATTGTCACATCTGCCCCTGTGTCCAACAGACCCCTCACTATTTTTCGATCTCCCCCTAAAGAAAGTTGGTGAGTTAGTCAGAGTTTCTCCCTCTCCACTACCTGTGGCCAGGCCACAGTTGGAGGCGATGTATCCTTGGATGATCTTTGCCAGTGTGTCTCCTCCAGCACTGGAATGGCCTGGGCAATAATCTGACCTTTGGGGAGGAAGAGTTGGGGTTGGACACAGTACAGCCCCACCGCGAAACGGTCCCGGTCTGTAGTAACCAGCCCCGGGATAATGTGAAGGTCACGCGGTGTGTGCTTTGTATCACCAACAATGGTCCACCTGTACCATCCTAATTTCCTCCAGCGACCGGGATGTTGCAGATCGGCAGACACCAGCTGAAAATCCCTGTTGGGAAGATAGATTTCCCTAGTTAGCTGCAGCCTGTAAGAGGAAGCAGAGGACAAGGTGGTAAGCACAGGTTGAGGCTGTAACTCACAGGTGCTAAATGTCAAATCCGATACTAAATAAGCCAAATCTAGTAGCACGTATGGCGGCTCTCCCTTTACTCCTCCCTTCCCACTGGATGTTAATTGGCCCGCCTTATTTTTGTCCTGGCGCAGGGACGGGCTGCGCTCAGAACTTAGGTTTTTTGTTCGCTACCTCCCTCCCCATCCTTTTTTCTGAACTCAAGAAACCTCTGCCACAGAGGACATTGTGGCATCCAATGACCTATCTTGCCACATAGGTGGCACGGGTGAATTGCCGTTGTCCTCCGGCTGGAACCTGGTGTTAAAGGTCCGTTCGCGGCAGCAGCTTCAGCTTCAGGGTATTCGATGAATGGAAACTCTGCAAAAGCCACTGATGTTCTCTTGGGGCACATCTTCGGATCCTGAAGGGGAACCCTCCTCGCACAGACTTCTATCATTTGTTCGACTGTGGGTCGAGGCCTCAGGGGGAGAGATTGGATGGCCTCCCTGCATGCCGCATTGGCATTCAGGTAGGCCATCTGCCTCAGAACCTCCTCTCTCTCCCGCTCTCCCGGAACCTGAGCCCCTACAAACTGACACAGTCTTTCAACAAAAGCGAGATAAGGCTCCTGTGCGCCCTGCTTCACCTCTTCCACTTCTAGCTGTGACGTGGCAGAGGGGAGCTTGTAAAAAGCCCACTCTGCGGCCTTGCAGGTTTCCAATAGCTGAGCAGGGAACAAAACCTTTGCCTGCACTGCCCCGCTTGCGCAAGCCCCGCTTCCCACCAGATGGTCCGTGGATAGTACCAAGCCGTCTGCATCGTGAGATGTGGCCTGGCTCCCCCAGAGCACTGGGAGAACCACCACAATCTCCCTTCCCCACTCTGCCGCCCAGACCCTAAACTCCATGGGCCCCAAAAGGCTAGAGAAGAGAGCCCTCAGGTCCGCCGGCACCAGATCTCCCGGTGCAAGGACCGAGCGAAGGAGACCCCAGAAATACTCCGATTCCAGGGAGAACTCCCTCTGGGCCTTGCAGTGTTCCTTGATCTGGGCCTGTGCAAGTGGCACCCATTGGGCCTGAGAACTCCCCTCCCCGCTGAGGCGGTATGTAACCGGGGCAGCTTCTAATACAGGCACTTGCCCCTGCTTCAGGTCATCCCCCCCCCCCGGAACACAAACCGTGGGAACCGGAAGGAGGAGCCTGGGAACCGGAAACGAGGGAGGCTGAGGCGGGGCTTGGCACTTGGGAGGGGCACTGGCTTGTGCCTGACAAGTTGGTTTTCTCCGCCTCCGGGGTGGAGTTCGGAGGCGGGGTGGAATAGGGAGGAGGATTTAGGGAGGAGTTTGCAGGAGGCGAAGCCGTGGGCAGAGTAGGGGGAGGAGCAGGGGGAGGAACGGAGGGAGGGGAAACAGGAGAAGGGGATGGATCAAGGGAAGGATTGTGGGAGGGAGAAGGGGTAGTGGCGGGAAAAACCACGAGGTCTCCGCCATTTTGTGCTCCCTGTGAGCCATCTTGAGCCAGTTCAACGGATCTGAAAAACTTAGGAGTGGCAACTGGGGACTTAGGGAGAGGGGCAGAGGGATAGGGAGGAGGGCTCCAAAGAGACTGGCCAGGACTCTTTGGAGGAGGTGGCCTAGCCGGTCAAGAGGGAGCAGGGGCAAGGTGAACCCCCTGCTTCTTGTTGGCCTTAAGAATCCCTCTCGAGGACTCCTGCCTGAGGGAAGAGGGTGAGGAATGAGGGGTAGGAACATGACAACTGGGAGAACTGGGGACCAAACTTAAATGCGATGGACTTTTCTTCAGTTCCCCGGGCGGTTGGAGTGCGGTTAACACTCTGCCCGCCCAGTATGCCATGACAGACAATTGGGTTTCCCCAGAGTCGACCGCCTGGAGTGCGGTTAACACTCTGCCCGCCCAGTATGCCATGACAGACAATTGGGTTTCCCCAGAGTCGACCGCCTGCTCTAATTTTCCTACAACAGCTTCCCAAAACCGTGGCTCCTTCACAATTTCTGGGGAAACCTCAGGGAACTGAGAAAAGACCCACTTAATTAACCTTTTCAACTCCTTTTTGGGGGCTCGAAACCCTCCCCCAAGCAACAAACCCTTAACAACACAGTAGACTCTCGTTTGAGTCCTGCCCAGACCTGCACCCATGGTCTAACCTCTCAGAAGCACTAGACAATGCTACCTTAAAGGGAGCTAGAACTCTTGATGTTGCACTCCACCCGCCAGGAAAACGAAAACTAAAACATTTAGGTACACGCCACCGGCCCCTGCTCCCCAAGGTATCCCCAAGTCTGGGGTTTCAACTCGAGGAAAGGAAGGATGTTGGGTGGTGAGGTCTGGCCCCAAGTCTGGGGATTTAGACCCCACGGGAAAGGAAAAATAAAAAACAAGGGGGAGAGGGCTGTCCCCAAAAGCCGGGGCTCCACTGCGGCACCTGGGGAGACTGGTATGGCCCACGCTGAAAGCCGCAGCGACGCCGCCCCTCGTCGAAAAAGCTGCGGGAGCCGCTCGGTGCCGAAAAGCCGCCCCGCGCCGAAAAGCACGCGAAAAGCGGCGGGGGACGGGGGGAGGGGGGGGGCCACGCCGCACCGAACTGCGCAGAAAAGCCACCCCACCCAAAAAAAAACCGCGGGAGCTTCTCGGCGTCGAAAAGCCGCTTCGGCGCTGCCGTGCAGGGAAACCGCACGCGCGAAAAGCAGCAGAGGGCTCCGCCGTGCGGCACCGGGACCAAGTGGGCGGCGTCTGCCGGGCTTCCCACGGTACGTGATCGCCATGCAGGAGCTGAAACCACTTGGGATTTCAGCCCTCTAGGGAAAAGGGTAGGGAGTGGTCCCCAGAGCAGGGCATAAACTCCAAGGGGGGGTTAAAAAGGCAGGGGGGAAACCACCAAGTCTGGGGCTTACCTGACCCAGTGGCGGCACAAAAGAAAACCCAGGCGAGTGGCTCTTGTCTGCTAAGTCCTCCACGGGTGCGGGGAGTTCCGACTTCAGATCCCCCAGGAGCGCTACTCTTAAACTGGAGTCTGCTGCAACTGAGGGTAGTCCGGCGGCCAGTGGACTCTAAGGAATCCGCCTGCGGGGTCCGGCGGTCCAAACAGCTAGGTGTCCGGCCATAATCCAGGCCCCGCGTGGGGGCCATACTTCAGTGAGGTGTGGCCTTAAAGTCAGGTGTCCGGCTGGCAGAAGGGCGGCCAATACCCAACTGCAAATGTGTGAGCACCCCTCGGCGTCAGAAGGCTTCGGGCTGTGCTCACAGCAGACGGAATCGCTGCTGGCCAACGAGAGTAAAGAGTCCGGACACTCACTGGGGACTTGTCAGATTTATTGTCAACCAGGGAGTGACAGACACCCAGGTGTTGAATCTAACGTGTCTGCCAGAGAGTGACCAGGAACCAAGGGTGCAACAGGGTTATAAAGGGGAGGAGGGATCTCAGGGAGGGGTTTACAAAGGACCAATAGGGGAAGGTAGGGGAGTGGACTTAACATAATAGGCACTGGGGAGAAACCAATAGTTACATTATAAGGGAGGGGCCCCGGAGCCACAGCCAATCATAACTCCCAGGTAGAAGATTCTGGAGGCTTGGGAGGAGTGGGGAGTGATTGACTGGGCCCCGGGAGAAGAACAAATTCACATATGAGGAAACACAGGGGAGGGGAAATTATATAACAGAGAGGATTGACATAATCTGTGGCGGGAGTAACCAAGGTAACCAAATGACAGACAATACCATGGCGGGAAGAACTGGTGAGGGCAGAAAATGGGGGAGTGATACAGAAAATAGGGGAGTAATTAAATAAACTAACAGAACACACTACAACATCTATGGAATCCTGATGGCTAAAACACATTCTTTTATGTGCCTAGGTACTCAGAATGCACAACTATTTTTATTGGGGAACTTTATTTAAAAAGGTATCCTTTTTAATGCTACCAGAGGTCAGTGTAATTGTCCTAGATTGCCAAGCAATATGTATTTTATTTGCCATCTGTTAGAGGTGTAGCAGTTATCTTCTGTTAATTAGGCATTTTCCTTGTCTCTTCCACAACCCATCCTCCCTCCAGCGAGATATCATCTGTTAATGGGCCGTTGACTATCATTGTATGACTGATAAAATTACAGCATCCCATTGTGAGATGCTCTGCCCAGAGGGAGGAGCCAAGCATTCCTAGCTGGATATAATCTGAGATTCTGGGACAGCAGAACAACCTTTCCACTAGATTCCCAGAGGAACAGCTGCCTCTTCCACTGGATCTTCAGAGGAAGACTACACCCTTCTACAGAATCACCTCCAACAGAACCACATCTGCTACTCCAGGAGGACTGCAGCCACAATTCCAATTGGACTGCTACCAACACCCTGACCAACAGGGTGTCAGGTTGTATTCTGACTCTGTCAGTGTTGTCTTGATTTACTGCATTGTTTATTTTATTTTTATTTTCTTCCCTAATAAAGAACTGTTATTCTTGCTCCCATATTTTTGCCTGAGAGGCCCCCTAAATTTGAAATTTATAACAATTTGGAGGGAGAGGTTTTAAATTTTTCCATTTCAGGGGAGGCTCTTGCCTTCCTTAGCAGACACCTGCCTCTTTCCAAACTGAGACAGTAGTGTTTCTGAATGTTTTGCAAATGCTTGTCTAAAGTCATTCAAGATATCTGAAGAAACCATAATTGCATGCTTTGGGTACTCGACAACAAGACAAACCGAATGTGTCAGGGTATGGGCATTTAAAATTGAAACAAATAACCATACACTAACAAACAATTCTGTAGCATTGGATACACTGGACCCATATTGATGCCAGAATGGTTTTTGCTTTTATATTTCCTTCATATATATATTTGTAGCTCTAAAGACTTTTGTTGTATGGTTATATAGTTCCTAGCTACTTCCAGTATTTTTCCCTACCTTTTCCCTACCCTGATAGGTATTGATTCAGGGCAACCCCCATGCAACGAGTAATGTGCTCTGACTCCATGATTCAAGAATGCTGAACAAATGCTTTATTAAGATAGATTATATTACACTAATAGTATATTAAAACTATACACTAGAGATACTATACTACAAAGATACTATACTGAAGAGATACTAAAGAAAAACCCATGACTGTCTGGAGACAGTCACAACACAGCTTTGACCCAATTGGTCAATCAATCCAAACAACCATCTTCTTCAATAAACAATCTCTATAATACATTCCACATGTGCCAAACAACAGGCACAGCAAGTAGATATAAGAATTGTTTTCTCTTCTCTGAGCTTCTCACTGCCTTCCCCAGGAAAAGTCTTTGGGAAAG
Source organism: Melospiza georgiana (assembly GCF_028018845.1). Lineage (NCBI taxonomy): Eukaryota > Metazoa > Chordata > Aves > Passeriformes > Passerellidae > Melospiza > Melospiza georgiana. Next base: position 4,849,985 of record NC_080464.1, on the reverse strand, counting down.
TTGTGTCTGCTGCTCTCTGTGAAGAGAGCTGCTGCCACAGATAGGTAGAAAGACAAAACACATTCCAGAGGCTCCAAGCCCAGGGGGGTCCAAGGCTCCTATCCTATATTGGGTCTCTGGGAGTCAAGGTTGAAACCAGCTCTTCAAGACACATTTTCATAAACAAAGTTTAGTTCCCATCTAAACGGAGGCTACAGAAGAGGTGGAACCAAAAGGAGGGAATTACCTCATGATTTGTGCTCCTAATTGGGGATTCTTGTCAATTGTGCTAATTTGCTAAAGTTATAAAACTGTATTTACCCCATGTGGGGATGGGCATTTTTCCATATCTGCCCCTGGAGGCCTCCAAGAAAGATCAACCTTTATACTACCTCCTATACTAAAATTGTCTTGAAAGCATGTTGTTTAATTTCTAGGTCTTTAAGGCATCAATATACAAAACAATATAACCTTTCACTCGCAGGTCCCTATGTCGTAAGGCAAACAAATGAAGCATTGTTGCTTTTAGATCCACAATACTCTCTGAAAAAGCTGGAGGTAACAATACAGGCTAATATTTCTGAAACTAAACGAGAATGCTACTAATTTATACAGCAAAGCCTAGAAGCATGGAAGTCATGGATACATTCCAGGACACCAAAGCATAGGTATAAAAGAGACCTAATGAGATGGTTTGAATCTCAACTGGGAATATTAAATTCAATTGATCAGGAAGTCTTAGTCAATAAATTAAGCACTGTTAGTTCTTATATTGAACAGGTACAGACTCCTTTCAGATCAACCCTGCTAACACTTGCCAATACCCAGAGCCTCGCAGCTGATGTATTAACCACCTTGGCCAATCATACACAGCAGGATTTTCAGGTAGTTGCTGAATTTGTGAGAAATCTACAAGGTAAAATTTCTTGAGCATTGCAATGTATACAGTCTCGGCTATGGTTACAATCTGTAATATCAGGAATTATTAGAGAAGGAGAGCTGGGAAAATTGCCACAAGAATTAAAGGAAGTCATTGCTAAAAATGAAACCACTACACAATTCGAAAATGACTTCCACATTTTGTGGAAATTAGTCAGTTTTACATATAATGAACAGAATAAAACACTGCAGTCTTTTGTATTAACCATTAAAAATGCAACAGTATATCGTATATTTCTGAGTTTGGCCCTTGGAGTTAGAAGAGCTCACATAGTTTTCAGACCCATTCAGCATAATGTCTGGGCCATTTTCAACAATAAAACTAGGAACTGGCAAACTATTAGTATTGAAGCATGTGTACTGAGGAAGGCACTGGGTTTCATGTGCAAAAATGCAGTGGTTGAAAAGGACGATCTGTGTCTGGACGTCAGAGACAGTACTTGTGTTTTTGAAATGACCCTGGTAGCCCATGCACAGTCATAGGGATATTATGCGGGAAGAGGATGTGACTTTGTGAAAACTGCCTGCACAACTATTGTAATAGATTCTCATAATGAAACTACTAATGGTATTAACTTCTACATTTCTAATTTCATAATCATAAGTGGATGTGACTTCAACTAGACCACACCAATAACTTCCTCGGAGATTATACAGAGTCCATATGATGTGTATCATGAAGTATCCTAACTTCAAATTGGAATGGATATTAACATTTTAAAGTAAATGTTGAACCATCCTGATATAGAACGGGTAGTCAAAGAAGTCAAAAATTCATCTCGCCGAGCGTCAAACACGATGTCAAAGAAATTACCAAAACCATCACTAAAATACAGAAAGAAGGGGAACATAATTGGTGGGACATCTTGGGATGGACAAATTTGAAATCACCAATGGCTACTCAGTTTTTTAACTTCCTTGTCCATCCTGTTCTAGTTTCAATAATAACAGCCCTCATCTTGACCATCAGGAATTTATGGATGTGGTGGAAGATTAAACAAGTAGCACAACAGGTTCATGTGCTGTGGACTGTTAATAATGCAAGAAATTAGGCCCACTCCTGAGCTGAATTTTAAAAAATTTAATAAAGGACACTAGGGGACAAAATCAATAAAGCAAAAACAACAGTGCTGGGTGTATAACCATAGCCAGAGGCACACCAGCTAACCATAGCAACTCTTATATACCCTTTCTATTGCATCTGTCAAATACATATTCTTACCATCAGACATATTCAAACATTTCTTCAAACTCGTTTACATGTTCCAGGAACTTTTTTGCATGGCCCCTCATCTGATCCATCTTTTTAGAGCATTTGCAGTAATCTTGGATGTGGTTTTGAGGGTTGTGTGTCACCCCCCACAATGGCCCCCTGTTCTGTGGTTTTAGCAGGTGATAGTTGCTGATAGTCAGTCAGTAGCGGGGGTCCTCATCATGCCCATTCCTCAAGTGTTATCTAACCGTGCAGATGGCTTAGCTATTTCAGTTATTGCAAGTTAACTACAAGTACTCTAAATCAACATCAACTAGTTCACAAATATGTCTGTTATTTTAATTATTGCCAGTTAGCTACAAAAATGAAAGCATTAGTTATTATTTCACAACTATAGCTACTTCTGCAAATGTAACATTATATTATAATGCACAGCACACAGCATCCATTTCAATATTTCTGAAAGCCAAAACCATAAAATGTGCTTATCACAATAAGATGTTGCAAGAGAATTTACAACAGGATAAAGGCAAGGAGGGAATTAAAACAGGAGTGAGTAATTAACATATGTGAATTAAAGTATTGACATGACTATAGTCTAAGAAAATAAAGACTTTAAATTCAGTATACCAGAATAGGTAACAATGAGCAGGAAATTTAGTAAGGAAAACTCGTAAAACAGGAAGGCAAACAGCTGGATGTAATGCATACCTATACCCTTCTGCAGGGAAGAGATAAGGAAGACTGGCTGGTTTTGCATGAACAATAGGTTAAAAATATAGTAGCTTGATGCAATGTATACCTAACCGCTTGCTCATTGAATACTAACCAAGAAAGGAAAAAAGGAAATGTATTAAAAATGCTCTATAAACCCACTGAAATCCATATGGAACAGAGAAGCATTTTGTAGAGCATGGGCTCTAATGCTTTCTCTCAGCCAACTTAATAAATGTGTTTTTAACAAAGTTTTTTTTTTTTGTTGACCTCTGTTTCAGTACCACTGCTTCTGGAGACATTACAGATAGTCATCAGTACTGCCGACTGAGATTGTTGCTGCCCAGGAAGCATTATTTCACAAACTCAAACTGCCAGCTGAGATTGCTGCAGCCTGGGAAAGCCCCTGCTGGGTGGCTTGGAGCAGGAAACTTGGCAGCATAATTCCTAATTACAGCTAGCTCTACAGGTTTTGTTTTGTCCCTGTTTTTTTCCATTGTTTTTGAGCTGAGGAGACAGGGTTGAGCTGGGAGAACATCTCTGCCATTTTGTCTTTGTTCTGGGCCACGTGGACTATGTGGGCTGCTTGGCAAAGCAGCAGCCATTTTGTCTTTGTGTATTGGTTTTGCACGGCCTGTTTTTTGGTAGCAGGGGAGGGACAGGCCAAGGAGGTGACTTCTGTGAGAAGGTACTGGAAGCTTCCACCATGTCCAGCAGAGCCTATCCCTGATGACTCTAAAGATGGACATGCCACTGGCCAAGCCTCAGCCAATTAGAGATGCTGGTAACGCCTCTGTGATAACATATTTAAGACAAAAACCAGAACAAAGTGGGGTCATAGTTTTAATTCCAACTAGAGAAGAAGTGGTGAGAACATATGAGGGAAAACACGGTGACACCAAGGTCAGTGGAGAAGAAGGGGGACGAGGTGCTCCAGGCAACTGTAAGAGCCAAATAAGGCTTCAAAAATTACTTTGTCACCATGTCTACTTATCAGAATCACTCTTGAACGCCTGAAAACTATGTGCAGTATGGACTGAGTAGCCCGCCTTGAGGCCCATAAAAAGTGTTATAGATACATATTATAATATTGTTTTTTAGTAAATATTAAAATACCATTGTTATAAAGATATAGCTTTTATTCTGTTGTTAATTGTGAAAAATGCCATTCACTTTTGTTAAAATTTTAGAAGTTTAATAGTAATGAAAATAGTAATAAAAACAGGACAATAAGAGACAATAAAAAGCAAAGAATTACAGATGTCCAGGTGCCTGGCACTCTGCCAAAAAGCACACCTTACTATCAAAGGATTACCCCTTAAAAGCAATAGCCTATTGCATATTCATATATCTCATACATGATTCAAACATTCCTTTCAAACTAGGGTGTTTATGCATAATTTTAGCTTCCCCCTCCCCATCTTGTAAATCAATCTTCTTGATTCCTCAAAGTCTGAGCTTTCCCAATAAGGAGACAATATTTCTTCTTGTGGAATCTTGGTGTCTTGTTGCTGTTATCTCTATCCAGATAGGATAATGTGAAGAATTTCCTGATTATCTTTTCCATTCCTTGAGCTATTTACAAAAAGTATCTTGCATTACATAGTTTCTATTTTAATATTATGCTATAGCCTAAAAACTATATTTACCACACTACTTAAGAGATTATACAGCACTACTTAAAAGAGATTAATACAGCATAACTTTCCAACATAACATATATAGTATTCATTTTAATATTTGCGAAGAGCCAATCATATAATATGCATTTTTCACAATCACTCCTCTTATTCTTTATAAATCATTTGGCTTGAGCAATATTTCTTGTCTACTTGCATTCTTTGGACTATGCTGGTAATCAAATGAAACAGGGGATTAAACAAGGAAGAAATATCAAAAGATTTGTAACACATAAAAGGAAAAATCCTAATTTCTTCTACCATCCTATTGATTTGCAGAAAAACCTAACTCCACAACTTCTGAAAGTTGTAAAGCCAGTATGTTTATTACAGCGCTGGAAGCATGTGGAGATCGTTCCCCCTAAAGGACATGTGCACCCCTGAGAACTCCCGATCCTTTTTTATTCCACCATACTGGTACATATACATAGAGTTTCACAAAAGGTTAATGCATATTCATTTTACTGGTTTTGCATTACAAATTGCAATTAGTCCTTGTACAGAGAACTCTCTGGTCACTTTGTCTGTCTCTTGCAGACTCAGCTTTGGCTCCTTGCCTTTGTTTCAAAGTTCAAGGGGCCCCTCATCTCTTCAGCTTGGAAATTCATATTCTGTTTCTTCAGCTGAGGCAGTTTTAACAAGCACAGCAGAACTAAAAGACTAAACAAGTTAAAACAGCATATTTCACCTATGCTAGCAAGCTACAGACTTAATAATTCAAAGCGGCACATTTCATCTAAATTCAAAATGGATTTCTACCCTGTTAAATTTCTACTCTGTTTCATTCCCCCCTTTCCTAGAAAATAAGTAAATTCTTTTACTTAATGTGAATCCCTACGATAATAGGTGTCCCTTAATGCTTTACCATGTACATTTGATAAGGAGGTTAACACAGCTACTTGCTGTAGTATTCTCCAGTTCCAAATTAGCAAGATAAAAATAACCCTAAACTTACTCCAGCTAATATCAGTAAAACTACAATGGAGTAGCACAACATATTAAAGATCCCATTTGCAGTTGGTGACCATCCAAAGATTACATCCCACCAGTGATGATCTGCATTTTGTTTTATTCTTTGCAGAATTCTGGTTATTTCTTTTGTATCATGATGGACAGTAATTAGGGTTTTCTCTCCGCTTTCTTGGATTTTCTTTAAGATCTCTAATAGGTCTTGGTGTTTAATTGATTGTTTTACCAATGTGAGGTCCATTCCAATAGGAGTAGGTGATAGTCTGTGATACATTGGATAATTGGTTTTAATCAGCTTGTGGGATGTCACTGGGGCCAAATACAAAAAATCACACCCAATAATCTTAACAAAATTACAAATACAGGAATTAAAATGATTTCTACTAGAAAAAATAACATCATTGTTATAGATTTCTACAATAGCACAAGCAGTTCTCAAGCATACACAACCTTTACCAGTATATACAAGCACAGTTTTCTGATCAGTGACTGGATGAATCTCGAAGTGGCAAATACTTTGTTCAGTGTCAAGACACACATCTTGAGCATCAATAGTATCGCTTTCACAAATGAATCCTAGTTGTTCCTTAGAAGCACAAGATTCTAAATATACTGTTTGCACTTTTCATTCACCTTTCGTGCCCAGACCCTATGTTCTGAGGGGTACAGCACTGTTTTTTCATGATTTAATCCTAGTGCGATGTTGGGGTGGATAACACAAACAGTGGCATTACATATAGTAAGCACAAAGGCAGTGGCCACATTAGAAGCAGGATCATGGGTAAAATTTACCACAGCCAACTAGGATTGAAACTTTATTTCAAAATAAATGGCATTATCCCAGACAATCTTTTGAATTTCAGATGGAAAATCACCTTCATCCCCTTCCTGTATTGTAGTATTGTGTTCTTATATGTTTTAGTTGCATTAAGTTGTACTTTGGTTTATCCCAGTTTCCCCCCTGTTATAATGGTTCTGCCCCTGCTGCCTCCTCCCTTCTTGTTAATGTCATTCTCCCTACCTCCTCCTCCTGTTCCCCAAAAGTGGTTGAATCCTTCCCTTAACCCCTCCCCGGTGTCCTGTCCTTCACTCGATGGCCCATCCCCTCCCTCTAGAAACTTCTACCAGGGGCATCAAGTGATAGGTTCAGGCACCGGGGCCCCTCCCTCGGGTGGCTCTTATTGGTCTCCCTACCTGACTGTTTCCCTGGTCCCCACGCCCTCCTGTATCCCCATTGGCAGGCGGGCAAACCCCTCCCTGGTTTACTCCCCTCTTTTTAACACCCTGCAGACCCCCAAATCGGGTGTCTTCAGCTGGCTGGTTTCCCTGGGTTTGGGACCTCGTTTGAGCTCTGGAATAAACCTGGACTTTGCGCGCAACTGGAGTCCACTCTCCTTCTTCTGCCTACGTCGTGCTGCTGTCTCGTCTGAAAGGTGAAAGCCTTAGCTGCTCTCCTGACCTCCCAAGGAACGGGAGAGTGTCCCTCACTGCTCGCTGTGCCAGAGCAAGCCGGGGTGGCTCTGAGCACACACTCGGAGAGGCACTACGACACTACTTTAAATTGGCTGGTTTCTCCCAGGGCCTTTTGACTCCAATCAAACTAGCTCTGGACCCTTGGCCCCTTGCAGCCTTTACAAGGACAAAAGTAAAAGACATGAAGTGCTCTCCTTCTTGGGACCAAAGTCCTATTTTTATTCCTTGATAGGTGTCACCTCAGGATTCAGGCAACATCCCAGGGAGAAGAGAGAGGTCGAGGTCTCCTCCCAGGAGATTTCAGCTCAGGGGAAGGGGGGCGGAGGAAGGGGCCCACAGCCAATGGGATACAAATGAAGAAGGGGCAAGGGGAGGAGTAAACCTGGGACAAACCACTACCACTGGGGGTTTAGGGGGAGGGAAAGATCATGTGATAAAAGAGGGGAATCCCATGAGGATACAAACATACTATTCAGTGCAATAATATGGAACCCAGTGCAAAACAACTGAATAAACTATTTAGTGCAATACAACACTGTATGATCAAAGCTGCTTTTGCACATAACTGTTCTTGTATACAACTGAAAACTAAAGACGCATTCTCTTGAACCGTACTAAGCACTTCTACTATTAACTTGTGGTCTTGGTCCCTGGCCTTTTCCCACTTTGGCAGTACTTTTGAAATCTACCACTGGCTAGTTCCTAATGCCAATAGAGATGACTGTAAGGGCTGCTTCAATTTTGTTAGGCTACCTGCTGCAGTGGCCAGCTTGTTCATCAGTATTTCTGAATCAATTCAATTTAAAACTCCCAAGCCTGTCCCTAATATCCCAGTTAGATCTCTTCTTATTCTGCACCTGAGGTGTACTTGTCTTGGTAACCATGTTGTCCAGACCTCAAAGGATGTCCTTAGGAAAGAGAAGCAGGCTGGTTGGATTTCTGAGACATTAATTTGCATTAGCAATTCAACACATTTGAGAGGCCACTCTGGGTTGAACAACAGTTGTTGTTAACCCATATTCCTCACTACGTATGGGCCTATTTCATATACTTTAGATTCAAGTTTGGTTTGGGCCTGAACTGCTTGAATACTGGTGTGAGTTGTATAAGGTCTTGCTGTTGTAAAAGATATAGCATCTATTTTAAATTTAAATGAGAGCCCAATAGTATCATGAGCCCAAAGACAAGTAACTTCTACAGGCTGTATTAATGTAAAATTACACCAACAATCTGATTTACTTAGGCTATCACAAACCTCCCGGTGCCTGTATACAGGAGAGGTTGAGATACTAATTTGATTTGACCTCTCATGAGTGGTCCTATTGACCATCTGGCATCCTGTGGTATTTACATATTCTTTGAACAGAGAGAGACTTAATTCTCTCCCAGGATTTTCCCGAGAGGTTGTGAGAAAGCTCTGAGAAAGAAGAAAAAACAATTCTTATCTCTACTTGCTGCATATGTTGTTTGGAACATGTGGAATATGTTATGGAGATTGTTTACCATAAGGGATTTCTTAACTGGACACTGGTGATGGTGTTTTGGATTGATTGACCAATTAGGTCAAAGCTGTGTCGTGACTGTCTATAAGGGGTCATGGGTTTTTTCTTTAGTATAGTTTTAGTATAGTGGTATAGTTTTTAGGATAATATAGTATAGCTTAATAAAGCTTTTCTTCAGCCTTCTGAAATCATGGAGTCAAGGCTCGTTATTCCCCAGCTGGGGGACGCCCTGCTACTATAGCATCCTACCCTGATTTCCTCTCCTCTGATCCCTTGAAGTGTCCAAAGTTCCCGTTCCTGCCACTCCTGCTCCTCATATACCTGATTCCCGTGGATTGCTACAGTGGATAGGTTTAAATCTTTTATCTCAGAAAGTTCTTCTATGGATCCAGTATACTGATTAAAAGCCTGGGACCAAGGCCATTCAGCATTGCTTTGGATAAAGGTACTCTCTAGTTCTGAAACTTCAGTTATAGTTACATACAAAACAATTCTGTAAATCAAAGTATGAACTACACCCGACCGCAATATACTCATTTTGCCCGAGTAAGTTTTAGTGTCAGTTCATTGTCTCCTGGTGTCACTCTACAAGGGGCTTCTGGGGCCTTCTTCACTTGAGAGTGGTGGATCCGGGCATTCTGCTCCTTGATCATGATCACGGTGATGGTGGTGAGAAGCACCTGGAATGGCCCTTCCCACTGTGGTTCCAAAGTCTTTTCTGGAATGTTTTGTGGAGATAATCAAAACTCTACAACTTTTGTGAAAGTTGTAAAGCCAGTATGCTTATTACAGCACTGGACGCACGTGGGAATCCTTCCCCTAAAATGACATGCATACCTCTGGGAACTTCAGGTCTCTTTTTATCCCCCTCTCAGATACATATGCATACAATTTCACAATAGGTTCATGCATATTCATTTTTACTAATTTTGCGTGACATTTGCTGCTAGTTCTTCTTTATCAGAAAGAATTCCTAGGTCAGGTTGACCTGCTCTCACAGCACTCTCTCTGTCTCTCTCTATCACCCTCTGTCTCCCCTCCCTTATCTCTGTCCTTCATTGAAGCAGTTTCCCTTGAGCCCAGGCCTTGCAGTCAGGCTACACAGACTCAAAGATGTACATTTCACCTAAATCAAAATGGATTGCTATTCTGGAGAATTTCTACTCTGTCCCATTTCCCCCCTTTTCTAGAAAATAAGTAAATTCTTTTACTTAATGCAAACTCTTACGACAATACGTGTCTCTTAGTGCTTTACCATGTGTGTTCAATAAGGAGGTTAAGACAGCTACTCACTGTACTATTCTCTAATTCTAAATTACCAATATAATGGATAATCTTAAACTTATTCTAGCTAATATTAACAAAATTACAATGGGATGACACAACTTATTAAAGATTTAATTTGCAGTTGGTGACTACCTAAAGACCACATCCCACCAGTGATGATCTGCATTCTGTTTTATTCTTTGCAGAATTCTAGTTATTTCTTTTTGTATCATGTTGGACAGTTCTCTCTGCTTTCTTGGGTTTTTCTTCAAGATCTCTAGTAGATCTTGGTGCTTAATTAATTGTTTTACTAATGTAAGGTCTATTCTAATAGGAGTAGGTGATAGTCTGTGATACATTGTGTAATTGGTTTTAATCAAATGGTGGGATGTAATGAGGGCCAAGTACAAAAAACTACACCTGATAATCTTAACAAATTACAAATACAAAAATTAAAACAATTTCTGCTAGGCAAAATAACATCATTGTTATCAATTTTTACAGCAGCACAAGCAGTTCTCAGGCACATACCACTTTTACTAGTGTATACAAGCACAGTTTTCTGGTCAGTGACTGGATGAACTTCGAAGTGTCAAATACTCTGTTCAGAGTCTAGACACATATCTTGGGCATTAATAGTATTGCTTTCACAAAGGAATCTCAGCTGTTCTCTAGTAATGCAGGATTCTAAATATACTGTTTGCTACTTTTCATTCCCTTTTTGTGCCCACACTCTATGTTCTGAGGGGTAGAGCACTGTTTTTCTATGATTTAATCTTAGTGCAATGATGGGATGGATAACATAAACAATGACATTACATATGGTAAGCACAAAGGCAGTGGCCACATTAGAAGCAGGTTAATAGGTGAAATTTACCAGAGTCTACTAGGATTGAAACTTCTTTTCAAAATCAATTGCATTATCTCAGACAACTTTCCGAATTTCAGATGGAAAATTACCTTCACCCCTTTCCCATATGATCAGAGCTGCTGTTGCTTGCATCCATAACTGTGCTTGTATACAACTGAAAGCTAAAGACATATTATCTTGAACTGTACTAAGTGCTGCTACTATTAACTTGTGGTCTTGGTCTCTGGCCTTTTCCCACTTTGTCAGTACTTTTGAAATCTGCCACTGGCTAGTTCTTAATGCTAATAGAGATGACTGTAAAGGCTGCTTCAATTTTGTTAGACCACCTGCTGCAGTGACCAGCTTGTTCATCAGTATTTCTGAATCAATTCAATTTAAAACTCTGAATTTTGTCTCTAATATCTCAGATCTTTTCTTATTCTGCGTCTGAGGTATACTTATCTTTGTAACTGCAGTCTAGCTCTCAAAGGATGTTCTTAGGAAAGAGAAGCAGGCTGGTTGGATTTTTGAGATGTTAATTTGCATTAGCAACTCAACACGTTTGAGAGGCCGTTTTGGATTGAACAACAGTTGTTGTTCACCCACATTCCTCACTATATAGGGGTCTATTTCGTACACTTCAGGTTCAAGTTTGGGTTGGGTCTGAACTATTTGAGTCTCAGTGTGGCTTGTATAAGGTCTTGCTGTTGTAAAAAGTGCAGTGTCTATTTTAAATTTAAATGAGAGCCTGATAGCATCTCGAGCCTAAAGGCAGGTCACTTCTACATTTGTATCAAGGTGGAATTTCACTAACAGTCTGATTCACTTAGGCTATCACAAAGTTCTTGGGGCCTGTACACGGGAGAGATTGAGACACTCATTGCATCTGGTCTCTCATAAGCCATCTTACTGACCACTTAGCACTTTATTTTGATTTCTTCTCTCTTGATCTTTTGAAGTGTCTACAGTTCTCTTTCCTGCCACTCCTGCTCTTCGTATACTTGATCTTCATGAATTACTACAGTGGATAGGTTCAGATCTTTTATCTCAGAAAGTTTTTCTATGGATTTAGTATACTGATTAAAAGCCTGGGACCAAGGCTATTCAGCATTGCTTTGGATTGAGGTACTTTCTAGTTCTAAGACTCCAGTTATAATTATATACAAAACAATTCCGTAAATGAAATTACAAACTACTCTTGACCGAAATATACTCATTTTGTCTGAGTAAGCTTAATCTCAGCTCATTGTCTCTTGATGTCACTCTCTAAGGGGCTCCTGGGGCCTTCTTCACTCAAGAGTGATGGATCCAGGCATGCTGCTCCTTGATCTTGATTGCAGTGAAGTTGGTGAGAAGTACTTGCAGTGGTCTTTCTCACTGTGGTTCTAAAGTCTTTTTTGCAAGAGGCTTAACATATACATAATCTCTAGACTTTTTATTATGTACTGGTCTATTTAGCTCCTTGTTCTGAGTTTTAGTTACATGTTTCTCAATTTCTCTGAGCTGTTTGCTTAAAGCCACCATGTAGGTGGCCAATGTTACCTCTTCAATGTGGGTGGATATTCCCTTTTGTATTCTATATGGTCTTCCATAAAGCATTTCAAAGGGACTCAGCTGTCCTTTAGCCCAAGGTTTAGTTTAAATTTGCAACAGTGCCAGTGGAAGAGCTTGGGGCCAGGGTAGATTAACTTCTTGCTCCAGTCTTACAATCTGCTGCTTAATCAAATGATTCACTTTCTCTACTTCGCTGCTTGATTGGGGGCGGTATGGAGTGTGAAGTTCCCAATCTATGCCCAGGTGGCTACTAATCTGTTGCACTACTTTGGAAATGAAATGTGATCTTCTGTCTGAGGATACTGTGGCTGGAACTCTGAAGCGTGGTATTATTTCTTGTAATAATACCCTGGTCACTGTTGCCTTCTATGATCAAGGCAGGCGACCTGGTTCTAAGGTACAGCTCGACAGCCCTCTCTCTAGGGCCGTTCGGGCCAATGACATACGCAGACACCAATGTGGTGGATGGTCAAAAGGCGTTTATTACTTCTTCTTCTGGGGTCTTATAGTCTTAGGGGTCTCTACGTCAAAAGGGGTTTGTCTTCCTTATCTATGGTTAGTAGGGAATGGAAAAGTACTGAGTAAGGAGTAGAGAGTTGCTGACTTTACAGTTAGTGGGGCAGCACTCCTATTGTTAGTGGGGCCACGTTCCTATTGTTAGTTTCTTATCTATGAGTAACTGAGGGTCTTATCTACGGGAAGCAGAGGGTCCTGGCTTTCCGTGACATCGCGACATCTTCCGCAGCGCCTCTTCCCTAGCTACCACAGGTCACCTCTCAAGCTTTGACAGTTCTGGTGGGGAATGCTTCTGGCCACCCTGAAAATGTATCTATCAATACCAGTAAATACTGATACCCCCCTTTCCTTGGGAGTTCTGAAAAGTCAATTTGCCACTGCTGTCCAGGCCCATGGCCTCTCCCAGTCTGACTGAGTTTTGGCTTGGGGGTATTTTTGGAGTTAATCTGGAGGCAAGGATCACATTGTCGGTTTACTTGAGTGATAGTGGCATATAAATTCATGGCAACGATTCTTTCAATCAGATGTGTGTTCTAGAAAGCCTGTGGAAATTACTACTTCAAAGTCAACACTTCATTTCAATGCACTCTGTATCACTGGCAGCTTTGGTCATTCTGGGAAAGGAGCTACACTTCATAAAAGCTTTTAAGTAGTTAGACCCTAGTGTGTTTTCTAGTGCTCTTCCTTCACTAGTAACCACGAAAATGGGAAGAGATTACTAGCTTTCTTTAAATGGTAGCCCACCCCTTGCTGTTGCATGTCTCTTGATTAGTATTATTATATTCTGGCTTACCTTTGAGGAAAATCTGTCCATAATTACTTCACCTTTTGCTGCTTTCTTTGCCTCTCTATCTGCCAGCTCATTTCTTTCCTCTAATTCTGAGCTCACTCTCTGGTGTGCCTTAATATGCCTTTTCAGGCAGCTGAACTGCTTCCAGCAGCCGGATTGTCTCTTCTTTCTTTGTGAGGTTAGCAGTCCCCTCTCCTTCCAGATGGCTCCATGTGCATGCACGACTCTGAATGCATACCTCGAGTCAGTATAGATGTTTATTTTCTTTTATTTTTGCTGTTTCTAAGGCACGGGTCTGTGCATTTATCTCGGCCTTCTGTGCAGAGGTATCTGTTGGTAAGGGTCTAGACTCTATTACCTCTCTGCAGGTAGTCACTGTGTATCTAGCATGTCACTTTCTGCTGGCAATGTAGCTGCTCTTGTCAGTGAACTAGATCTCTACATCATCTAAAAGAGTGTCTTTCAAGTCTGGGCATCTGGAGTAAGTAGCTTCAATGGTCTCTAGGCAATCGTGGTGTACTGCTTCTCCTTGATTCTACTGAGAAAAGAAGCTGGGTTGAAAATATTAGTCACTACTATCTCTACATCATCTTGCTCTACCATGATGGCCTGTTATTTCAGGAATTTCTGCGGTGAGAACTAGTGGCTGCCTTTTACTGCCAGTACTGCGGACACTGTATGGGACACTAGCACAGTCATTTTTGTCTCAGGGTAAACTTAGGTGCCTCTTGAATATTCAGCATGACTGCTGCTACAGCTTTGAGGCAACTTGGCCATCCTTTTGGCTGTTGCATCTAGTTGCTTGGAGAAGTAAGCAACTGCTTTCTGGTATGGACCCAAGTCCTGAGCCAGTATTCCCAGGGCAATTCTTTGTCTTTCATGGGAAAATAGAAAGAATGGTTTACTTACATCTGGAAGTCTCAAAGCTGGAGCTGACATGAGGGCACTCTTTAGCTGGTGAAAGGCCCGTGTGGCTTCTTTGTCTACTGGAGATCTCTGTTTCTATTTGCAATAAGAGCATAGAGGGGTCTGACGAGCAGTCTACAATTATAAACCCACAGCTGGCACTACCCTACCATGCCTAAGAAGGTTCGGAGTTCCTTCGTTGTCTGGGGTTTCGGGGTTTGGCATATGGCTTCCCTGCCCTAAAGTCCATTTTCCAGCACTCACTTCGAACTCCAGGTAGATAACTTTCTGTTTCACTACCTGTGCCTTTTTCTTTGATACTCTGTATCCTTGGAGTCCTAGGAAATTCAAAAGGCTTACCGTCCAGGCCACACATGCTTCCCTCGTCTGAGTGGCCACTAGAAGATCATCTACATACTGCAACAGCCACCCTTCTTCCTGTGGAGCTTCCCAGGACTCTGGATCTTTGCAAGTTGTTCTCTAATCAGGGTGGGGGAATTTTTGAAGCTTTCAGGCACATGGACTATGTGAGCTGTGTTTTGCACTGCTTCTAGGGCTTTCTCATTCAAATGCAAAAATTTTCTGGCTGGCTTCTTGGATAGGGAGGCAAAAGAAGGCATCTCTCAGGTCTAAAACAGTAAACCAGGTTAGCTCAGGTGTTAAACAAGTTAGTAAAGTATATGGATTTGCTACCACAGGGTATAAATTCTTTGTTATCTTATTGACAGCTCTCAATCCAGTACTATCAATTATTGGACTGATTTCTTTCCTATCTTCTTTTTGAGGGGGTACTGCTCAATCCTCACTGGTTGTGTTCTTTCTTTAAGCTTGATTACTGTGGGGGGGCATTTTTCACCCTCCCTTTACAGCAGAGGCCCATACCCTCAAAAACACTTATTTACTTATTCTAATATCTTTTTACTAATGTCTTTTTTAATTTAAATGGCTCCTAATGTTAAGCCTAACATCTTTATATCATTTGCCTCCAGAATAACCTCTTCATTCGAGAATGTTTAGCGAATTGAGCATATACAAAAGCTTCTAAGTACACGTTACTTTAAAGGTTTGCAAAAGTATGCCTTCTCAGACTGGCCAGTTGTTCTCTACACTACAAGATAAACATTCTCCACAGGTACTAAAGCTTTATTTAAAACTGAATATATGGACCCTGTATCAACTAAAATTCTACCCTTTTCTTTCTTCTGATCTCACTGCTTCTCGCAGAGGGGTCTGTTACTTCCTAGTTCTGGATGAAATTGGACTGCCAGGAGGGAGATGAGTGTGAATGGGTATACCTTTGGAGCCTGAGTCCTCTTCTTTTTTGGGGAGGTCATCTTTATCTTTCCTCCCTTACCTTAGGAGGAGCTTTTAACAAATCATATGTACTCATTTTGCGAACTGTAATCACTTTGCATTTCAGCATGATAATCTTTGTCTGACTTCATACATTGCTATCTTATGCTGCATGCTGAACAACACGTTTGAATTGCCTTCTCTTTGCTTTGTTTTTTTTCTTTTCTTTTTCCCAAGAGCTACACTAGTACGTCAAAGGGAACTCTGAACCTACAGTTACTCTGCCATTCTGGGTGATTTCTTAAAGCAAAAAAACCCACATCAGCATACGGGACCTTATCTCATTTACTTTCCCATTTTAAAACAGCATTAACTGCAATGAGGTATTATAAATCTTTTTATTTTCTGAGCTACCCCTACTGGTAGCCTTGTCCCAGTGAGCCCCTCCAAAAAGGGGCTAGTTCAGGAACTTCTTTGCTCTGGTTAGTTCTCATTATCTCTTTCTCCTTATGCTATCTTGTTTCCTCCCAAGCCTCACAGTGTCTTTTCTTAGTTTTTCCTCATACACAGACATCCAGGTGGCAGGTATTAGATGTGATTCTCTACACACAAGCTTTAAGATCTCAGGTTCTGAATTGGCTTGATCAGGAACCTTTAATTTACACTTAAAACACAGAACAGCAATACCAGTGCCTCTCACAAACTCTGCATTGCATACAAGGTGCCAGCCTCTCAATGCACTAAAAACTCCAAGGAATTGCCTGCAGGCTATCCCGTTTATCACTTCAGTGTTTATCACTTAACCTCTAAGGCAGGTTGTTCTCAGTCTAAGCTTACTATAATACCCACTGAAGTCCCATAAACTCATTCATCTCTTCTATCTAAACTCTGTTTTACAAAATGTCAGTCTTTTCTAGTTCTCTTCTTGCACAATCTACTTAATGCATTGCTTCTACTGACACTTACTTTACTGCCTTGCAAAAGGCTGTGCTTGTTACAGCAAAAACTCTGATATGCCTACAAACACAGACACACACACACTCCTTATCTCAAAGTGATTAGAGCCAGGGCTTGAATTGCTGGGGGGCGGGAGGGGGGAATTCTTGGAATTCCTTCAATTCACTTTACTACAGTTAAACATAAATCACCAAACCACCATACTATAGTTCTTCTGTGTAAAATGCTGCACTTGTTGCAAACAAAATCTTAAAATCTCTACAAACACCACTATACAATCTGAGAATTGAATTACCACAATGCGGGGGAAGAACCACAAAAAATCACTGGGAAAGGGCATATCTTTCAAAGTGCCCACTTTTGTCAACGCAATACAGCATACAATAATTCAGCATTCACCCACATCAGCTTTCTCTGGACACAATCAAAATAACAGCACACAGTAAAATTCCAGAGATCAAGTCCAAACTACCAGGGCAAAGGAACTCCTTGAGCTCGTACTCATGGTTAAAATGTGCCAAATCTACACAAATCACCACATTTAAATACAATAAATACCTTCACTGACATTTCTCCACTTCTTCCACTTCTCTGCAGGGCACTCTCTGCCCTTACATCCTGCCGCAGCCGGCCCTTCAAGCTTCACTCGGCCACTTCAAACATGGGTAAAACTCACCCCCCGTGCCATGGGTGAACTCACTTGTTCGCTCTCTTTTTCATATGCTATGCACTCGCACGATTACAAACACAATGCATTAACCACACAAGGCATTAACCATACAATGATACAGTGTCCGGACACTACACACACACACAGGTTCACTCGACCCACCCCCAGGGTCGCTAGCAGCCGCTCTATCAGACAGTGAACCCCCATCTCTAGTCCAGATGCTCTATAAGCTGCATCCACAGGCCAAGCACCCAGACGTCTCTGAGTGACTTATTCAGCCGTCCTATCTCTCTTTTCCCCCGGGGGCCCCCTCAATACATACCGTATCCTCCGCAGGCCAGCAGGTCTTTGTCTGTCTCCGCAGGAGGCAAGCCAAGACTAGCGGAGCTCCTCCAGGAAAATTCTGGGGCGCACCTTGGAGGTCCATCTATCCCTTCTGCCCCTGTGGGGACAGAGACAGTCCCATTTGGGGTGCCAGAATGTTTTGCGGAGATAATCAAAACTCTACAACTTTTGTGAAAGTTGTAAAGCCAGTATGCTTATTACAGCACTGGACGCACGTGGGAATCCTTCCCCTAAAATGACATGCATACCTCTGGGAACTTCAGGTCTCTTTTTATCCCCCTCTCAGATACATATGCATACAATTTCACAATAGGTTCATACACATTCATTTTTACTAATTTTGCGTGACATTTGCCGCTAGTTCTTCTTTATCAGAAAGAATTCCTAGGTCAGGTTGACCTGCTCGCACTCTCTCTCTCTGTCTGTCTCTAGCATCCTCTGTCTCCCCTCCCTTATCTCTGTCCTTCATTGAAGCAGTTTCCCTTGAGCCCAGGCCTTGCAGTCAGGCTATACGGACTCAAAGATGTACATTTCACCTAAATCAAAATGAATTTCTATTCTGGCGAATTTCTACTCTGTCTCAGTAAGAGACTTAAAATATATATAATTCCCAGGCTGTATGTTATGTACTGGTCCATCTAGCTCCCTGCTCCGAGTTCCAGCCACATGTTTCTCAATTTCTCTGAGCTGTTTGCTTAAAGCCACCATGTAGATGGCCAGTGTTACCTCCCCAATGTAAGTGGACATTCCCTTTTGTATTCCATATGGTCTTCGATAAAGCATTTCAAAGGGATTCAGCCTTTCTTTAGCTCTAGGTTTAGTTCAAATTTGCAACAGTGCCAGTGGAAGAGCTTGGGGCCAGGGTAGATTAACTTCCTGCCCCAGTCTTACAATTTGCTGCTTAATCAAATTATTCATTTTCTCCACCTGGCTGCTCGATTTGGGCTGGTATGGAGTATGAAGTTCCCAATCTATGCCCAGGTGGCTACTAATCTGTTGCACTACTTTGGAAATGAAATTTGATCCTCTATCTGAGGATATTGTGGCTGGAACTCCAAAACATGGTATTATTTCTTGTAATAATAGCCTGGTCACCTCTCGAGCATTGACAGTTCTGGTGGGGAATGCTTCTGGCCACCCTGAAAATGTATCTATCAATACCAGTAAATACTGATACCCCCCTTTCCTTGGGAGTTCTGAAAAGTCAATTTGCCACTGCTGTCCAGGTCCATGACCACGTTTTGGTCTGGGGGTATCTTTGGGGTTAGTCTGGAGGCAAAGATGACACTCTTGGGTCACTTGAGTAATAATGGCATAAAATTTCCTGGCAATGATTCTTTCAACCAAATAGATGTTCAGGGCATCTATTCCCCATTGTGTTTTCTGGTGCTCCTCCCTTACTAGTGACCACAACAAATGAGAAGGGATTACCAGCTTCCCTTCAATTGTGGCCCACCCTTCTTGCTTGTATGTCCCTTTTTGATCTTTGATTAGTTTTCTGTCTTTCTTATATTCTGGACTATCTTCAAGGGAAATTTGTCCATCTGGAATTAGAGATCTTTGAATAGTTACCTCACATTTCGCTGCTTCCTTTGCCTCTCTACCTGCCAGCTCATTTCTTTCTTCCGATTCTGAGCTCACTCTCTGGTGTGCCTTTGCTCCAGATTGCAAGGCAAGATGTATTCTATTACCATCTGTATGGCTGTTGTCTTTTGTCAAGTGAGCAATTTTCCTTATCTCTCTCTCTGAGTGATCACAATCACTCCTCCCTCGGGAGGGGACATCTGCTGATAACAGGCTATTGAATGTCACTGCATGACTGATAAGAACTAAAACATCCCATTGTGAGATGCTCTGCCCAGAAGGAAGAGCCAAGCATTGCTTCCCAGATATAATCCAGAGGTTCTGAAACACCAGCACGGCTTCTCCACTAGATTTCCCAGAAGAACAGCAACTGCCTCTTCTTCCACTGGATCTTCGGAAAAAGAATACACCCTTTTCTACAGGACCCCCTGCTCCAACAGAACCACACCTGACACTTCAGGAGGACTGCAGCCACATTTCCAATTAGACTGCTATCAACATCCTGACCAACAAGGTGTCAGGTTAAGTTCTGACTCTGTCGGTGTTGTTCTAGTGTACTGCATTGTTTATTTTATCCTTTTATTTTTTTTTTCTTCCCTATTAAAGAACTGCTATTTCCTGCTCCCATATTTTTGGCCTAAGACTCCCTTAATTTAAAATTTATAGCAATTCTGAGAAATGGGGAGAGTTTACATTCTCCATTTCAGGGGAGGGTCCTGCCTTCCTTAGTAGACTCCTGTCTTTCCAAACCAAGACAGCCTTAATATGCATAATAGCTACCTTTTCAGGCAGCTGAACTGCTTCCAGCAGCCCAATTATTTCTTGCTCATGTTTGATGTACTTTCCTTGTGAGGTCAGCAGTCCCTTCTCATTCCAGATGGCTCCATGTGCATGCAAGACACCAAATGCATACCTCGAGTTGCTCCCCGCACTACAATATAATCATTCTCCACAGGTACTAAAGCTTTATTTAAAACTGAATATGTGGCCCCTGTATCAAACAAAAATTCCAACCTTTTCCCTTCTTCCCCTAGCCTCATTGTAATAACCAGTGGATCCGCTAGGGTGGAATCCCCGGGTCCTTCTCAGTTGTTTTGTATGTGCATGTCCTAGGATGATGCTTGTATCCCAAATCGTGTGTTCTGTTTATGATGGATATTACATTCTGTGCCTTCAAGACTGGCTCTGAAAAGCGAAGTATTGTTTTGTTATCAGCCTGCTCCCCCACAGCTGGTGGGACACAGAGACAAGGCTGTACATAGTGTGGCTTTTGCTTGGCTTTTTGCTTTGCTCCTGCTTTTGCTTCTGCTTGTTAGTTCGTTTAGCTAGGCAGTCCAAATTTTCCCTGGAATGTTTTTTCTTTCTCTCTCTTGGAACCATTCAAGCCTGCTCCAGACTGGGACCTGGGAAACACTGAGAGTTTGCACCTTGTGGCCTGCAGCTGCCATTCCCAGCACCAGAGGGACCGATAACAGAGCGAGCACTCCCAGGAGAGACTTTCTGAATTTGTCATCTTTTTCAGAGCGATGAAAGAGTGTTGTCATCTGGTATTGTTCATTTTGTGTGCTGGGGGGTGCTTTGTCTGTTAAATAAACAGTTTCTTTCCACTTGTCTCTGAGGAATCCTTCCCGAACTGGTTGGGGGGAGGAGCTGTGTGGGTTTGCTTTCTGGAGGGGTCCCCTTTGGAGGTTTTCTCCAAAATTTGCCCTAAACCAGGACATGGTGCCACCATTGACATTGCTAATGCATTTTTCTTCATTCCTTTAGCAGCAGAGTGCAGGCCACAGTTTGCTTTCACCCGGAGGGGTGTCCAGTACACCTGAAATTGTATTGGGTTTGCATGGCCAAGCTTTGGTAGCGGGGGCGGCGGGGGGGCAACAGGGGTGGTTTCGCAGCTATCCCCCTGCAGCCCATGGGTGTTCATAGGGATGCAGAGATCCACCTGCAGCCCATGGGGGGAGGTGACCACGCTGGAGTGAGTGGATGCCTGGAGCAGGCTCTGACCCCCATGAGAGGCCTGTGGAGAGAGGACCTCGTGGGAAGAGTGGCCCACAGTGC
Organism: Melospiza georgiana; assembly: GCF_028018845.1. NCBI lineage: Eukaryota > Metazoa > Chordata > Aves > Passeriformes > Passerellidae > Melospiza > Melospiza georgiana. Next base: position 4,828,728 of record NC_080464.1, on the reverse strand, counting down.
AGCAGTTTGGGTAGAACTGTTGCTCATGAGATGCACTTACATTGGAGAAGTTCACAGAGAACTGTCTCCTGTGGGAGGGACCTCGCAGTGGAGCAGGGGAATGACTCCTCTCCCTGAGCAGTGGAAGAAGCCACAGGTGATGAACTGACCAAAATCCCCCATTCCCTGTCTCCCTGCACCACTGGTGTAGGAGGCAGATCTGGGAAGGAGGGAAGGGTGGGGGGAAGGTGTTTTTGAATGTTATATTTTACTTTTCATTATCTTGCTCTGATTTTGTTTGGAATAAATTAATTTCATGTCTCTAATTTGAGCTTGTTTTGCCCATGAAAGTATTTGGTGAGTGATCTTTTGTGATCCTTATCTCAACCCATGAACCCTTCGTTATATTTTCTCTTTCCTGTCCAGCTGCAGAGGGGAGTGAGAGAGCAGTCTTGGTGAGTGCCTAGCACCCAGCCAGGATTAGCCCACTACACCTATATTTTAGGAGGACTCACAGGGAATCAAAATTATTCTCGTGGTTTAGATGAAACACTTATGATGATTTATATGCAAATGTATATACACACAAATATTCATATAAAATTACTTTATCTGCTTGTGTAAGAGACTTTTGGCCCCCTATGGAAGCGTGTCTTCCTAAAACTCACAGGGAGAAATATATAACATAACTGAGCTCTCCAAGTAAACAAGACAATTACTGATGCAGAAAAAAAATCCTATAGTGTCTCATCCGGCTGATGATGTTAAGTCCATCTTCTGGAGATGCATTTCCTCCTTTTTCAAGTCCACAGATCTTGCTCCTGGGACTCACTGCCTTCCTCAGTAGATTTTAAGATGTGACTATGGACAGTGGCTTAACTGGAGAACTTAACTACCACGTGTCCAAATGCCACCGTTTTGCTGACCATGGGAAGAAAAGGCAAATAACTGGAGTGACCTGTGCCCCTGGGGAACCCATGTATCTGGAAGGAGGAGGACAGGAGTGTCGCTGCCGAGGTGGTCATGACACAAAGCAGAGACCACAAGCAGTCTCAGATGGCAACTATTTATTATTGAACATGGCTGACCTTTTATGCACTTTCCAATTGTTTATGCTTCTTCTACCCTAACTATTGGCTACAATAAATCAACATAACACTATTGGTGAAAAGCTACAGTGACTTCAATTAACTTTCTAAAAATACTTCTTCCAGCTGCAAAGTTCTCTTCTTATCTTTCTTCAGTTCCTCACTTCTCTTGGTCTGCTTGGTTACAGCCTTGGAGAGAGCTCCTTATCAGCTTCTTCTTGCTTCTCAGCTTCTTCTCGCTCCTTTAGCTAACAGGCCTGCTGTTAGCCCCTTCCACACAGGAGTCTGTAAATTAGTCAAGAGAGGAGATTTCAGGGAAAGAATGTCTAGGCAACTGTCAGTCTGAAGTGTTACAGGGCTTGCAAGGGTTGCAGGATGAAGAGAGAGACAAGAATGTTGACCTCATGTTCAGAAGTTTTGATTTATTAGTTTATGATATATATACTACATTATAACTATACTAAAAAGAATAGAAGGAAAGTTCTCAGAAGGCTAGCTAAGCTAAGAATAGAATAGAATAGAAATTATTAACAAATGTCTGTGTCCTGGCAGGAAGCGAGAACAGATCTGCTGTGAGTGGTCAGTAAATCCAAACATCCACAGGAGACCAATCACGGATCCACCTGTTGCATTCCACAGCAGCAGATAACCATTGTTTACACTTTGTTGCTGAAACTTCTCAGCTTCAGCAGGAAAAATCCTAATGAAAGGATTTTAATGAAAATATGTCTGTGACACTGAAGGATGGAAAGTTTCAGTATTTCCAGCATTTAGGCTGTTTTCAATTTAAAATGTCTTTGTCCTCAAGGTTTTCTGCTTAACCATTAAGAAAAGCAACCCCTTTGTATGTAATTCTGTGAATGGCAGTTAATATCCCCATATAACCCTCCGACTCAAAAAACTGGGTCTGTAAGGAAAATGCCAAGAAATCTACAAAAAAGTTTGAGGAACTGGCTTCTGTTACTGTGCAAAGAACAGGTCAACCCCCCCTCCTACATTACGATGTAATAGATGACTAATGAGATGGTGGGCTCTCACACTTAAGGGGTGAACAATATATGTATATTGAGAGAAGTTTTGTAGATGTATAGTTATGCTACCGTAATATGTCGTCTCCTTTGCATTGTTATCACAGGATGGCCTTGTTTGTCGGGGCATTTGGGGAGGGTCAGCTTGTTACTATAGTAATACCTGACCTCCAACCAAGATGTAAGAAAGTGATCTCCACCACTAGACTGCTAGGAAGGAGTCGACTGACAAGACTTTAGGAGAGGCTAGAGGTATAAAAGGCGGAGCATCCATTTTGAAGACACGCACATGGCTGATAGTCACGGGGGCTCTCAGCACGGTAATTTTTCCTTATTTAGTCTTTTTGTTGTATTTTTGTTAAGGTTTAATAAACCTTTGACATTTTTAAAAAGTGAGCAGTGGTTTCTCACAATGGCAGTTGTGTGTTTTAGCAAGCCAAAGTTAACCTTGGCCAATCAGCCCTAGTGGATCCGTCATGAGGATTTTAGCACAGACCCTCTTGTTGCTCCACCTGCCCCTCTTAGAAATGACTGTTCCCAAACAAGGTGGCAGAGGCACATGTGTGCCTGAGCTAACCATCAGGCACTTGAGTGGTGACAGAGTAGGTACTAAAAGTAATGCCTTGGCCTCTGAACAAGCTTGCTCATGACAGCACAGATTTACTTGTTGTGTCTGCAGTGGCAATGGTTGAACTTCAGAGCTGCTGGAAGGTGAACAAGCCCTACGTCTGTGTTGAAGGTTGGGATTTTTTCCTTTTTTTTCTTTTTCCTTTTTCTCTTGGGGAATTTTCTCCCATTTGTTGCTGAGAGATAATAATGAATGGTACTTAAGAGAGACAAAAGAAGTGATCAAGGTGGGACTGCTCACTTTTCAAAAATGCCAAAGGTTTATTAAACCTTAACAAAAATGTAACAAACGGATTAATAAGGGAAAATTACAGTGCCTGGAGCATGGAATAAACCACCATGTGCTCATCTACAAAATGGATGCCTTTTATATCCTTAGCCCCTCCTAGTCTTGTCAGTCAACTCCTTCTTTGCTGTTTAGTGGTGGTGATCACTTTCTTACATCTTGGTTTGAGATCAGGTGTTACCATAGTAACAAGCTGACCCTCTCCAAATGCCCCTACAAACAAGGCCATCCCGTGATAACAATACAAAGGCCAGAGGACATATTACAGTAACATAACTATACATCTACAAAACTTCTCTTAACATACATATAATGTTCACCCCTTAATCATGAGAGCAAACTATCTCATTATTCATCTATAACAAACCCTGCTTTTCCTTTTCTATAAGTCATTTGGCTCGAAAAATTAACTCCTATTTTCAATTCTGATCATTTACTCCAACTTCTCAAAATAAAAAAAAAAAAAAATGGATGAGTTATACTAGCATCTGTTAATGTGGGTGAGGACAGGGGGAACAGAAAAAAATCTTAGGTTTTTCTTAAACACGCTTATTGATGAATTGGTTGGGCAGACAAAAAGGGTTTACAGAGAGCCAGTTTGGCTTTTTACCCCAATCTACTGTGCCTATGGGTTTGCTACCCATAGCAGTTGTATCATGGTGGTGAGTACAGAGGCAAATTCAGTCTTGGCCTTGTTATGGATGAGTAATGTAATAGTTGGCTCTCACAATTAAGAGATAGATATTATAAAGATGTTAAAATGTATAGTGATGTTATTGTAACATGTCGTCCCATAGTCCTCTTTCCCCTCCCCCTTGTAACAGTCTTAGTAGTCAGGGTAGCTGGAGAGGGTTGGCTTCCTACCAAGAGGCACAGCATAACAACACCTGACCTCCTTTTGTTGCCCGATTGATAAATGACACAAAACTCGGATAAGTTTTGTGGGTGCTTTATTAAGGGCCCGGGGAACTGGGGGACTCACGTCCCAAAATCCCAGCCCCCGAATTCACGTATGGGTGCTTCCCTCTTATACATGCGATTCACAACAAAGTCTCCAAGGAACAGTTTCCCCGTTCCCCTTGCCTAGCCTCCAAGGAACAGTTCCCCGTTCCCCTTGCCTAGTCACAGACCCCTTGTGATACATTCCTTGGTTCACAAACAAGATCATTAATCCTCTGCTTATCTTATTCTAAGAGCATTGTATGCTGCCTCTAGACAGGTTAGCATTCTTACTTTCTTGCACTAGTTTAATTATTTATTAAATCCCTAAGACTACCTGCTAGGTTACACACAAAACTCAACACACTTTTCAACGGCTACAAAACTGCTTTTTAACAAACCAGTTCACACACAACTCACTATAATTAAATATTTTGCTAAATTTCATTTCTTTTCCAACATTTCCCCCCTTTTGAGCATCCTTCAGTCCTGCTGCAAGGATGCTCAATCAACAGTATTGACAGTAACATCTTCATAACGAGGTGGGGAATGTTCTTCATTCTGCCGCCCACGGGTCATCGCCTTCAGCAACCGGAGAGATTGCCTCTTTTCCTTTTCGATCACACCCAAGAGGCATCTATATACAATCCATATAGTCACTAAAAATACTAAAAACATTAGTACATACTGTATAGCAGACGTAATCCAGCCAGAGAGGTGAAGCCCCAAAGAATCAAATACTGCTCCTATCCAATTATGCTGTGCTTCCCTTTCAATTTCCTTGGTTTTTGTTTCCACTTCTGCCAGTTGAGAAATATCTTTCTCAACTTCAAGTGTAACATTTGGAATGTGTACACAGCAATGATCTATTCTCCTACTCAGGTAACCACAAACTCCATGTTCCTTTAACAGTAGCAAATCCAATGCCATTCTGTTTTGTAGGGTCATTCTTGATGTAGCTTGCAATTGCAAATTTAGATCCTTAAATCCCTTCTTAGTAGCTGCTGCCAACCTTTCTGTCTGTCCTAACAAATTGTTGAGCATTTCCCTGTTTCGATATGTCGCTACCGGAGGGAATAATGACTCCAATATCCATCCAAACTGCACTCCTGAGCCAGGTTCATGCCACTGCTCCTCTAGGGATTCTTCCCTCTTTCTGAGTCCTTTCCTTTGGATCAATCTGTTCTGTTTCCAGTATGGACACAATGTGGGAACCCCTAGGGTGATTTGTGTTACTGATCCATCTAGAGGTAAATGTGTGGTCCACTGTCTGTGTCCCAACACCCAGACTAGATTTCCAGGGCTATGCACAGTAGTATATCTGCAATCTATAGGTCCATCCATGGACTCTCTGCTAACCGTGTGATCATACCCCCTACACTCGCATCCCCACTTTAATGCCATTTTCACCAGTACCAATCCAATTCAGTCTTCCGGTGTATCACATGTAAAAACCTCAGTACAATTCCAATCCTCTTTCTGCGGTCTGAACTCTCGGGAAGATGTAGACGTGATAAGGGCCCTATAATGTGACTGATTCTTTACTCCTGACCATTGGATGCACCATTGTACTTCCCCAAGGTAATTATAGTGTTCCAAAACACTAGGTCCCCATAATGTCTTCCAAATATTCCAGGTGTCAAAATTCTGTGTGACATTCTGACAACTCATCTCATTTTGTTGGGATTTCGTTCTATTGTATCATTAACCTCTCGTCTACTCCTACCGTGTCTCTGTAAGGATAACATCATTCTGTCATGCCTCCACCATGCATTTCCTATTCTAGGATTAGTGACACTCGACCACCCACAACCTTTGTCTTCCTTTCCCCACCAATTGGTCCCGTCCTCTATTCTGTCCCAGGTCAGTTCCCTATTTTGCTTCCACCATTTGACCCAAAGGTTCCTTTGATATCTTGATCTTACTAGGAAGGAACAATTTATTCTGAGAGGTGGCCCATCCCACATGTCCACTGCCATTGATACTGGATTAACCTTTATGTTTTCAGCACGATCCCCTGTCCATGGCAAAACCCTCATACTCACTCTTTTGTAATCAAAACTATCCCGTATTTTGACCAAACATGTATATTCTCCCGTATCGTTTGTGGTTACCTTGGTAAGATTCAGTACCGTGTTTCCTTGTTGTTTATCCTGATCCCAACCGACTCCTATCTTGCCTCGGCTTCTTTCAGCCCCCCGTTGCCATATTGCAATAACTTCACCGGCCTCAACTCTCTGGCTGTCAAAGATAACACAAGTTAATTGAACATCCATCCCTTCCATGACTGTAACCTTTGTTTCTTCAACCTGTACTAGAGTAGACCCTTGAACGGGTAATAGTCTCATGATCACTAGCAGTAATATAATTAAGAAGGCGGCTTTGCGCGGAAGATCATCCGGGTTGGAGACACTATCTGGGTTTCCCACTGGAACGGTGCCTTCTTTACCCTGGTGTAATGGATCCAAGCATCCATCCCCTGGACCTTCACCGCCGTGTAGGTCGTCATCATCACCTGGTGGGGTCCGCTCCATGATTCCCGTAGCGGATCCGTGATCCACTTCTTGACGTACACCTGGTCCCCAGGCTGGATGTCGTGGACAGAATTCTCCAGCGTGAGCGGTCTATTCCACTGTAACGTATTTCTTAAAGAATTCAAGATCTTATTAAGTGACATAACATACTCTGCAATCACCTGGTCCCCACTCACATGTACCTCCCCTTTTAATACAGTTGCATGATATGGTTTGCCATATAATATCTCATATGGACTTACGCCTACCTTTTCCCTTGGTTTAATTCGAATCCTGAGTAGGGCCAAAGGCAAAGCTTGAGGCCAGTGCAGTTTATCTTCCTGGCAAATCTTTTTGATTTGTCCTTTCAGGGTTTGATTCATCCTTTCCACCTGCCCACTAGACTGAGGTCTCCAGGGGGTATGCAAATTCCAGGTTATATCTAACATTCGTGCTAATTCCTGCACTACCCCGGCTATAAAATGTGGACCCCTATCTGATGACAATCCTAAAGGTACTCCAAATCTTGATATTATTTCTTTTAACAAGGTTTTTACCTCCTCCTTAGCATGATTAGTTCTACATGGAAAAGCTTCCGGCCACCCTGAGAACGTACATACGTACACTAACAAGTATCTGTATCCCTGTGCCCTAGGCAATTCAGAAAAATCAACTTGCCAGTAATCTCCTGGTTGTGGCCCGACTTGCAACTTTCCCATTTGTATTTGTCTCCTAACTACTGGATTATTTTTCAAACATACTGGGCACATTGCATTAACTCTTTTTGCCATTGTTAACATCTGATTAGAGATTATCTCATTCTTCAGAAATTTTACCAATACTTCTGCCCCCCAATGACATTTATTATGTTCTGATTCCAAAATAAATTTCATTATGCGGGTAGGTACCACTATTTGTCCCATTGGTGTAACGTACCACCCAAGTTGATTCTTCTGTGCCCCTAGCAAGTTTATTAGTTTTCCATCTTCTATTGAATATTTGGGCTCCTGATTCAGGTATGGGGTAGCTGGATTTGTTCTTACCGGTACCAATGCCATTTGAGTCCATACTTCCCGTGCCACTTGCCGAGCTGTAACATCAGCAAATCGATTTCCTCTGTAAACGTCTCCTTCCTCAGTCTGATGTCCTCTAACATGCATTACTGCAACTGCTTTGGGACTGTGTACTGCATCCAGTAGCTGTAGCACTTCTTCCCGGTGCTTGATGTTGGTTCCCTGTGAATTCAAAAGCCCCCTTTTCTTCCATAATGCCCCATGTACATGAACCACACCAAAGGCATATTTAGAATCTGTCCAGATATTAACCCTTTTGTCCTTGCCCAAATACAGGGCTCTGGTGAGTCCAATCACCTCTGCCTTCTGGGCCGAAGTTCCAGGTAACAAAGCCTTTGCCTCTATTACCCGATCCAATGTTACCACTGCATACCCGGCATAGCGAGTCCCATTCTCGACAAAACTAGATCCATCAGTGTATAGTTCCCATTCAGGTTCTTCCAATGGTTCATCCTTTAGGTCGGGTCTGCTGGCATATACTTGTTCAATTACCTCTACGCAATCATGCACCAGTCCCCCAGCTTCCTGGTCACTGCGTAAAAACTCTGCTGGATTAACATGATTAGTAGTCCTTATTTCAATATCATCCTGTTCTCTCAGGATGGCCTGGTATTGCAACATTCGACTGGATGATAGCCAGTGACCCCCCTTTTGCTCCAAAACGGCCATGACCATATGGGGAACAAACACTTTCATTTTTGCCCCAAAGTCAATTTCCGGGCCTCTTGAATAAGAATGATTGTTGCCGCCACGGCTCGTAAACACGAGGGCCACCCAGAACTTACCGAATCCAGTTGTTTAGAAAAGTATCCCACTGGCCTCTTCCAGGATCCCACCTTCTGGGTGAGGACCCCCAATGCCAGTTTTTGCCTCTCATTCACGTACAACTGGAATTCCTTGGTCACGTCAGGGAGTCCTAGGGCTGGGGCCTCCTTTAGTGCCTGCTTCAATTCCTGGAAGGCCTTCTTTTGCTGTGTCGTCCACTCCAACCGATGCTGCTTCAAGGCCTCATAAAGTGGCTTGGCTAGGAGACCGAAATTCATGATCCACAGTCGACACCATCCCACCATTCCTAGAAAAGATCTCAATTCCTGATGGTTACGAGGCAAAGGAATAGCACATATTGCCTCTATTCGGTTTACTCCCAAACGTCTCTGCCCTTGTGTGATCTCACAACCGAGGTAAATAACGCTATTTTTGACCAATTGAGCTTTTTCCTTAGAAACCCGATACCCTGCTTGGCCAAGCATGTTGAGTAATTTAATTGTTAATTCCACGCACATTTCCCTTTCCTTAGTAGCCAGAAAAATGTCGTCCACGTACTGCAGGACTACATACAAGGATGGGGATATTGTTACCTGGGTTATCTTCCATTCCTCCAGCTCCTTGACCAGTTGGTTTCCAAAAATAGTAGGGGAGCATTTAAATCCCTGTGGGAGTCTCGTCCACATGAGCTGCTTCTTTCTCCCAAAATCAGGACTCTCCCACTCGAAGGCAAAATATTTCCTACTCTCTACTGCCAGTGGGATGCAGAAGAAGGCATCTTTAAGGTCAATCACTGAGAACCATTTAAACTCCTCTGATACAGATGTTAACAAAGTATAAGGATTAGCAACAACTGGATGTATGTCTTTCACTATTTCATTAATAGCCCTTAAGTCCTGTACCAAACGGTACTTACCATTAGGTTTCTTTACTGGAAAAATTGGAGTATTATACTCTGATTCACATTCCTGTAATATTCCTTGAGCCAAAAATTGTTTAATTAACGGGGCTACTCCCCTCCTTGCCTCAAGCTTCAAGGGGTATTGCTTTATCCTCACTGGTCGGGCCCCTTCCTTTAGTTCCACCTTTACTGGCTGCGCGGCTTTAGATTTTCCGGGGACCCCTGACTCCCATACTCAGGGTACTACAGCCTGCTCAATTTCTTCTGGAATAGGAGAGGCATCCACTTCCTTGATTACAAAAATGCCTGCTATTTGTTCCTCAGGTATTTCCAATTTCACCCTTCCCCCTTCAAATATTATTTTCACATTAAGTCGGGACAACAGATCTCTGCCAAGAAGGGGTGTGGGGCAGTTTGGCATATACAAAAATTGGTGATCTAATTCCTTCCCCCCAAACCTAAGATTTAAAGGTTGTAAAAATGGTTGTTCCTCTAGCTTCCCTGTTGCCCCCACCACCTGTACCATTGTGTCACTCAAAGGTCCCAATCGTCTATTGAATACAGAATAAGTAGCTCCAGTGTCCACCATAAATTCTTGATCCTTTCCATCTATTTCTAAACTACCCTTAAATCCTTTTCTAGTCAGCTTTGATTCTGATAGTTTCCCAAAACTAGTGCTTGAGCAACTTCTGCTGGTCCTCCCGTGAATCCTCCCACAGGGGCATTTCCCATTGGGGCTGTCCTTAATCCCATGTTTCCCATGCCCATACCTCCTCTAACCGGGCATTCATTTTTCCAGTGTCCCAATTGTCGGCAAAACGCACACTGGTTTGGATCCAACCTCCCCATGTTAAGTGCAAACCCAAATCCTCCCCGACCTCTTGGCAACTCCCTCTGTCCGTGATTAGCTCCTCCTCGACCCCTAATGGGTCTTCCTCCTGCCCCTGTCTGTTGCATTACAGCCAGAATACTAGCTTGTTGTCTTTTTGCAGTTTCTTTTTCCCTGTTGTTGTATACCTTCTTTTCACCATCACCACCATCACTATCACTCTCACTAGATCCCGTTTTTATAGCTATATCTGCAGGGGGAGCAGGGGGCACATTAGGAGCAACCGGAACCCTCGGAGGTGCTATACAATAAGACAAATCTTCCTCGACTGAAGGATACAAATTACGCTCCTTTCTTTCTTTACATCCCACACACTCCCTTTCATCATTCACTTCTAAAACCAAAATACCACATTCCTTTTGCCATTCCTCTTTCCGATATAAAACGAAAAACAAATCCAAATATGGTATTTCATCCCATTTCTCATTCCTCCTTAAAAATTGCATCAAAGATTCCATTATCCCCAATTCCAGTGTACCATTCACCAGCCATCCCGCTTCCCCAATCTCATATTCAGGCCACCAATGATGACAATAATCTATCATTTTGCTTTTATCCAATTCTTGATAATACCCCTCACTTTTCCACCGTTTCAATATACAACCTAATGGTGTATTTCCAGGTATTTTACCATTGGCTTGCACTAAGGTTTTAAAAGTTTTAAAAGACATCATATTACAATGTTTAATTCCACTATTAATCCCAATAAACCAATATACCTTAAACCAATATACCTTCTCGCCGTCCTTCCCTAAAACAAACAGGAGGCGAGTTCCGGTCCTGCGTCCTTAGACGTCTTATGGCCGGAGCCTAGGCTTTTTTACCAATCACCAAATCCAAATCCAATTATCACCTTTTTCCAATATAAAGCACCTTCGGGCTTACCTTAATGCAGTTTGTCCGACAGGCGCGGGGGGTCGGGCACGACCGATGACTCCCCGAGAAGTGCTCGGTGCCGGCTTGGAGTGGATCGGGACGCGAACCGCCCCAGCAGCCCTCAGAGTCCTGCCGCGGTCGCCAGAAAACTGTTGCCCGATTGATAAATGACACAAAACTCGGATAAGTTTTGTGGGTGCTTTATTAAGGGCCCGGGGAACTGGGGGACTCACGTCCCAAAATCCCAGCCCCCGAATTCACGTATGGGTGCTTCCCTCTTATACATGCGATTCACAACAAAGTCTCCAAGGAACAGTTTCCCCGTTCCCCTTGCCTAGCCTCCAAGGAACAGTTCCCCGTTCCCCTTGCCTAGTCACAGACCCCTTGTGATACATTCCTTGGTTCACAAACAAGATCATTAATCCTCTGCTTATCTTATTCTAAGAGCATTGTATGCTGCCTCTAGACAGGTTAGCATTCTTACTTTCTTGCACTAGTTTAATTATTTATTAAATCCCTAAGACTACCTGCTAGGTTACACACAAAACTCAACACACTTTTCAACGGCTACAAAACTGCTTTTTAACAAACCAGTTCACACACAACTCACTATAATTAAATATTTTGCTAAATTTCATTTCTTTTCCAACACTTTCAAGATGTAAGAAAGTAATCTCCACCAATGGACGGCAGAGGAGGAGTTGACTGACAAAACTTTGGGAGAGGCTAAGGGTATAAAAGGCAAAGCATCCATTTTGTAGATGAGCACATGGCTGATAGTCACAGATACTCACAGCGCTGTAATTTTTCCTTTTTTGGTCCTTTTGTTGTATTTTTGTTAAGGTTTAATAAACCTTTGAAATTATAAAAATTATAAAAGAGAGGGTCGTTTCTCACAATTTGGGGTCTTGGTCTGGATATAAAACCTCATCTCCATAGCCCTAAGAGATTTCAGATGAGTGGCGTGCCCCTGCCAAATTTGGCAGATTGAACGACATTTCCTGGGACCATCAGTGATTGCAGGTCGACACCCCAGAAAAAACAAAGACTGGATAACAAAAAAGAGGAGGAGGAAGAAGAGAAAAAGTCCCTGAAAACTGCAAATATAGAGGATTGTGAGTATTAGTGCATGTAAGAGTGGAGAGTATGCTTGAAGTGTGAGTGGGGTAGTTCCGGGAGTGGGCTTGGGGTAGGTATGAAACTTAGAAGATCTTTATAATTGCTCTGGCCAGATTGTAATTCCATAATCCGGTTGTATAAATGTCAGCTGCAGACAAGTAATACATGGGACCCGTCCTGGTCTGTTGAAGCTTGAGGATAGTGGACAGTTGGGAAAAAAAGCCAAAAAAACCCAGTGGGACATGTGGGGGAGGAAAGCGGGAGCCCTGTGGGAAGCAAGGACCCTGTGGCCTGCAGGATTTGGAGGGACTCAGGAGTGTGAAAAACACCACTTGTTTTAAAATTTTAAAAGTTTATTGGTAATAAAATGCTTATAAAAAAATATTACAAATTAGAGCAATAAGAATTTGGACAATCAGAGTTAGGACAATAAAAGCAAAGAATTGCAAACATTTGGATACTTTCCTCTTGAAAACATGGCTCACTAACAAAGGATTAACTCTTAAAAGCAATAGCCTGTTGCATATTTATATATCTCATAGATGATTCAAAAATTCTTTTCAAACAAAGGGTCTTCTCTGGTAATTGTCAACTTCTTCCCTTGTCTTGTAAATCAATCGTCTTGGTAGCTCAAAGTCTGGTTCTTGCCGATAAGGAGGCAATAATTCTTCTATTGGGTTATTTTGGTGTCTTGTTACTGTTATCTCTCCTTGAGCTAGTTAGAAAAAGTATCTTACATAGCATAGTTTCTATTTTAACATTATGCTATAACCTAAAACTATATTTAACACACTACTGTCATGGTTTGACACGGGCACAATGCCAGTGCCCCCATGAAAATATATTCTTCTTAGTGTCTGCTGTGAGATGTGACCAGAAATAGAGCAAAGCAGGCTCCAGTTTAGGAATAAAGGAAAGAACTTTAGTAACTTACAATATGAAAAAAAAGGAACACACAGAACTCAGAATGAAAACCTTCCAAAAACATTCCTCCTGCTCCTCCCCCCAATTTCCAGCACAACACAGTGAGACAAAACCTTGGATTCTAAATTCAGTTACCACCCCTCAAATCATCGACTCTCAGTCCATCACCATGCTTCAGATAATCAATTCTCAGTTTATCAAGAAGACAAGAGTCCCTCTTGTACCATAGGCTTCCCCAGGAAACACAGTTGAAACCTCTTGTGTTTTCATGTGGCGCCGCCCGGAGAACATTTGCCATCATGACATCTTCCTTCCATGTACAGTGCTCTCACCACTGCGCATGGACCAGAGCTGCTTCTAGGGTTCCCCTTTAAAGGGTGCTTTGCCCAGTTCCAAAAAAAAGCAGAGTGTCTCACTTTCAGGACACCTGTCCCCCCAAATTCACCCCCTGGGGCTGAGGTGTCTCGAGAACAGAGATCTTCTTCTTCACTGAAGACAGTGGGTACTACCATACCCTCATCCGTCGTCTCAGTTCATGCACTCCTTCACATAATATCACTGCACTCTCTTGGCTCCAAGTCATTGCCTCCCCCCAGTCGCTGTCACAGGAAAAAAAAAGGGTCTGTCCATGGCTATACAAGAAAAGTCCAGCCAAAGGCCACTCCATCATCTCCTCCTACCTAGGATTCTTCTCAACTTTTTCTGGCATCTTTCACTTGCACGAACTTTCATCACACTTGCCCATTTCCTAGTAATTCATCTCTATCTCTCTTCTCATTCAGCTCCAGGAGGATCAGCATTTGTAAGATTTCCATCATCCAAGAAAAGGGTTAAAATCTGCCTGCCCCGAATTCCCATGGCTGCCTTGCCAGGCACCTTCTCGCTGCATCCCCCTCTTCTCCTTCTCCTTCTCCTTCTCCTTCTCCTTCTCCTTCTCCTTCTCCTTCTCCTTCTCCTTCTCCTTCTCCTTCTCCTTCTCCTTCTTCTTCTCCTTCTCCTTCTTCTCCTTCTCGGCCTGCTGCCAGCACATGATATCAAATTTCAAGGTGGCACAAGCACAGGCACAGGCTCTCTCTCTCCTGGGGGGGAGGGACAGCTGCCCGATGCCTCTCAGTGTTCCTCCACCCTTCCATCCTGCAGGGGCCTTCACCCCCCTTCTCTGTCCAAGGCCCCGGCCTACCTCACCTCGGCTGCATGTCTTCCCCTCCCTCTCCCAGCCAGCAGCTGGGCAGGTGAGGTCTGACCCCTTTACTGTCCGGAACCAAGAGAAAATTCCCCTGGGAGTTCTCTGCTTTTAACCCCCTGTGTTTTCAGAGGCATATCCATGTCCTCAGTGGCCATACCAGGTGCCAATATTCAAATCTGAGTACCGATTGGTTTGACCATGGCCTCCCAAAAAACTCACTTCCTTTTCAAACCAGGACAACTACTTAAGAGAATTAATACAGCATAACTTTCTAGCATAACATATATATTATTCATTTTAATATTTGCAAAAAGCCAATCATATAATACGTATTTTTCGCAGGGAGCATAATGGGGCGCCGTGTGGAGAGTCTCCAGGTTTGCGGCAGGGGTTGCTCAGGGGCGGGGACCGTTCTTGTGTCAGTGCAAGGAGTCGCAGCAGCTTTCCCAGAATGCCAGCGCGGGGGCGGGGGGGGGGGCTGGAGACTTGCTCCACATGGAGCATCAGCATGCACAGTGCTCAGCCTGGTAAGCTTCTGGTGTTCAGTCAGCATGATAACTTCCAGAGCTTTCCAGCTGAGGTATGGGAGGGGGCTCTGCCACTGGTAGCAGCAACTGAAAAATGCTGGGCATGGGAGCGTCCAGGGTACCCAGTGGCACCAGGTTTCCCCGAACAGAGCCGTGGTGGTTTCCCCAACCTGCTGGCACAAAGGACACCGTGGAGCAGGTCCATGTGGAATGGTGTGCGTGGCCGCACTTGGCGCGGCAGGATTCCAGTGTGCGCCGACCCAACGAGGGTGGGGGGAGGCGGCAGAGGCCCGGTGTGCTGCTGGCAGTTGGGGACCAGCCAAGAGGTATGAGTGTCCCCAGACCAGGGTATGGAACCGCAGTGGCTCCCCTATAAAACCTGCCAGCATAAAGCCATGAGATCGTGATGCTGCGTGGGTGGCAACACCTGGAAGCAGTGGAGGGCCATGGCCAGAGAGAGGGCTGCCAGCATCAACAAGGATGGCTTTTGCTGAGTGCAGAGTTACCTGGCAGGGCAGGCCTGATTGCACAGAGTTTCCAGGCCAGGGACTGCATGGCCCGTATGGGTGGTAGTGGGCTGGGGGTGCCCAGTGCGGTGACTTTCAGGGATGCCGACCAGACTGAGGGTGAACACAGCAGTCAGAAGCACTATAGCCCAGAGCCTGTAGTCCAGCAGTGCAGGCTGCCGGTGGCGAGAGCTGCATTTGTGGACCAGGGGGGTTTGGATGCGCAGGGCTGCTGGCCACGGGAGCCATGGATGACAGGGGCCATGGGCAGCAAGGGGCTGCCGCTGGATGCGGTGCTTCAGGGTGCACGGAGCATGGTTTACCCTCCACACTGGTGGGAGTCGAGAGCTCTCTGTTATGCAGGGGTCTCAGAGGCCCATGTGGGTAGTTTTCAGCAGTTACTCTGCGCTAGTAAACCGAGAGGCACCAGAGAGCCGACACATGGCAGCGAAAAGAGCAGCAGAGCCAACCCAGTAGTAATCACAAGCAAGTTGTTATTTTGTATTTACTTTTCAGGCAGAAATTAAAGTTTTTGTTTCTCTTTCCTTTCTTCCTCTTTTTCCTTCCTTGTTTTCTTTCTTTCTTCTAGCTAATTAGGAAGGCGGATCTTGCTGAGAGGGCCTGTGGTTACCAAAATAAGATAAGACCAAGAGCAACTAAGAAGTCCCCAAAAGAAGAAGGAAGATCTTCTCCCCTCTTCCCTTGACCCTCCTCTGGGCTGCTAAACCTCTGAGCTTTTCTTCTTCCTTAATCTTTAAGCTTTTCATGTAGTAGTTGCCAAGCAAATTAAGAAGTGCACTGGCAGATGAGTTTTAGAGACTAGAGTGTGCCTGTTTTTTCCTACCATAGTTTAGATCCCTGCTGCCTCTCAGAGCCACTGACCACCTTACCATTGGGCCTACACAAGCTCCCTAAGTTGGGCAGACACTGAGATAGTAAAAAGCTAGTTTCCTCTTTATTTTTACCTCCCCATTGCTCCAAACTAGTGCAGCCCAATTTCTGTGGGGCTGAAAGAATGTGAAATACCCAAACTAGACTGCCCTCCTTTACTCCCTGGGCCCAACTCTGTGCCCACGTCTAGTGGTTTCCTCTCTCGATCAGCTCCTGGGAGTTTTTCTTTAGCTGAGGGCAGTATACTGAAAGCTTCACTCTGCTTCTCCTTCCAAGCTCTCCTCCTGAAATAAACAGGGCAAGGAGATTGCTTCTCCTTTTTTAATGCCTTTATTAAAAGTGATCAGCTCAGGATTGGGCAGCTCGAC
Source organism: Melospiza georgiana (assembly GCF_028018845.1). NCBI lineage: Eukaryota > Metazoa > Chordata > Aves > Passeriformes > Passerellidae > Melospiza > Melospiza georgiana. Next base: position 4,812,243 of record NC_080464.1, on the reverse strand, counting down.
AGGGCTACAGTTTCCCATCGTCTCTCCCAGGGCGACTCAGAGGAGGAGGATATGCGCAGCTTTGTCCACTAGGGGCAGAGCTGGGGATCAGGTCCTCGTGGGAGCCTTTCAGGGCGTGGTGATCCCATCCGATGTTGAATTGGTCTCAGTCTCGCTTCCTCCCAGACCTGGTCCGGGGGCTCTCGAAGACAGGGTGAGGAACAACGAAGGTTTTCAGCATCTCTGCAGGCCCAGCACTCCGCTCATCTCATCCAGACATCACTCCAATCTCTCAACTCTTAGGTGGCTCGTTGGGCTCGTTGTTTTCGGGGCTCTTCCTGCACGTTTGGAGTAGGGGGTCCCACACAGCATTCTGGTCCTTAGAGTTATTTTGCATATCCCTCCCCTCCAAAGTCTTTTCTCCTCACTGTTCGGGAGGTACCGCACCCTTCACTGTCTGAGAGAAGAGCCATTAACTCGCCCCAGCCAGGGCTTTTACCGATACAAAAACAACTATTAACAACAACGACCCGTAATTACCATAACACAGGCAGCAGCCCAGCAGAATTGGTAACCTTTTTCTCACAGAAAAAAATCAACTGAATTTTTGTTCATAACACTCTCACAACCAAGAACAAACACTCTTAAGAACAGCAGAGCTACAAGAGATCATAGCATAAAACTGTGAAATGAGCACAATTTCAGATCCATTCCTGCATCTGAGACCTGTCATACCAGGGATTTACTGTGCAGTCTCCTGCTGCCTCCTACTCTAGTAGCTGCAAGAAGATTAATTAGTCGTCACTTGTAGCAAAGTGAGAGGGAAAGTCAAGGAGCTGCCAGCACAAAGATATGCCTCCTCCTTCTAGCAGAGATGCTCAATGAAATAAACAGGGCCAGGAGACAACTTCTCCTTTTTAATGCCTTTATTAAAAGTGATCAGCTCAGGATTGGGCGGCTCGGCGGGTCTGCAGCATCCCGTCGTCTCCCAGGGCGACTTGGAGAAGGAGGATATGCGCAGCTCTGTCCACCAGGGGCAGAGCTAGGGGAATCCGGTCCTCGTGGGAGCCTTTAGGGCGTGATGTCCCAGTCAGATGGTACCCCTCCCACTCAGTCAGCCTGGTCTCACCGCCGGGGTCAACTCCCATGGTCAGGGCGAGAGCGTTCGAAGGTGTTCCGCGTCTCTGCAGGCTCAGCACTCGGCTCCTCACGTCCAGACATCACTCCAGTCTCTCAACTCTTATTTGGCTCGTTGTTTTTGGGGTCTTCTCAGTAGAGTGGGGAACCCATGCTGCATTGTGGTCTTGGAGTCACTTTGCATAACCCCCCCCACCCTCTCAGGTGTCTTCACTATTCTGGGAAAGGTACAACTTAGCCTCGGGAAGGTCCCTACCCGTTACAGTCTCAGGAGAAGGGCCATTAACTCGCCTCAGCCAGGGCTTTTGCTAATACAAAAACAACCATTAACGACAACGACCCGTGATTACAATAACAAAACACACAGAACTTGGGCAGGGCCAGTGATATGGCTGCCTCTTTGTAACTTTTTCTCACAAAAAAAATATTAACCGAATTTTTGTTCATAACACTCAAGAAAGAAGGGAAAGAAATTAGAGACTTTCCTGGTTTGTACCTCACTGCACATTGCAGTCCTAATGCAGTAACATTTTCCCTTTGTTTGTAACTTCCTCTGCTATTTTAGAGTAAAGGGGTAGCTGGCTCCTGGCAAGCTATGTTTTATAGTTTGTAGCCCCCTCTCCCCTCTAGTTTGATGCCTTCTTCATCACTCAACTCATCTGTTGTGTTCTTTTCCTTCCCTGAAGCTTTTCCTGCTTCCCTGCAACACTGCCAAGTTTTAGGAAGAGCAAGAACAGCCTTCAGCAAAGCCCTGTACCTGTAATGAAAAAAGTCCTACCATTTCCAGCCTCAGAAACCATCCGTGCTAGAAGTAGAGAGGGTTATATTTACCCAACGTGTTATATTCTTCTGTTTCCTGTAAGTAGAGTCCTGTTAGAACATGTTTGTCACTCTTTGAACTCCTTTAGCTAAAAGTCTTGAGCTGCCTCCACTCAACTTTAACACTGGCAAAGTGCTACTTCTCTTTCAGGTTAAGAGAAGAGCTTAAGTGTCAAAAACTTAGATATTTTTCCATGCATGACACAGATACCTTTCCCTCTTTCAGTCCAAGATGACAACTTAATAAAAACTTTGTCTCAAAGTCACTGTCACCCCTGCAGAGAGGCCTGAAGCTTTCCTTAGCATATCACCAGAAGACCATGAGCTACCCTTCAAAGTAATAAAAAACACAAGTATCCCTCAGTTAAGACCCATTAACAAACCACAAGCTTCCAAGGCAGAGGGATAAGGCTGTTGTTAGTTCCTACCCCAACATCCCATGATAATGTAAGGAGTGAAAAATGCCATGAGTGTTATGCACTGGCAGTAATCCTCAATAAGTCCTTATAGTCCTCTCCTTTGTGCTAGTCAAGCTCCTGAGGCAAACAAGACAGTAAAAAGTGCCCAGCTTTGCCGTTATAGAGTGAGAAGCAAAAAGCAAAAATCCAGACTAGTCTCTCTTTGACTTTTCCTTTAAGACAAGCCTGTCTGTTCCCACCCCAAAGGCACAGAGGGTGCTCTTTAAACTGTACCACAATGTCCCACCCATACTCCCCTCTCCTGTCCCCATCCCCACTATGACATGATCCCACAAAGAGAAACCCATGGGGGCATTGGGGCCAGGAGAGCTCTGACAGAGTGCTGTACATGTGTGTGCCAGTGGGTACAGCTCTGTGTGCACATGTGTTTTCTAGTGTGCTCAAATATGAGTGCACACATCCTGCTTTGCACAGTGTACATGTGTGTTAGTGTACACAGCACTATTCACATAGATGTACTGACGTGTACATGTGATATGTGCACTGCTGTTTACATGTATGTTAAATTACACACTCTCAAGTGTGAGTGAACTTGTGCACAGTTCTGTGCTTGTGAATGTGCACAGGTTCTACAAGTGTGAGCATAGCTCTGTATAGATGTGTTTATTAATGTGTATGACGCTGCACACTGGTGTGCTGAAGTTCTACATGCAAGTAAGTCTTGTGCTTGTAGGCACATGTGCATTATTAAAGACTGTACATTAATAAATGTCTGTATAACACGTGTGCTAGTGTGGCAGGTTGAGTGTACACAAGTGTTTACTGCTAGCAAGTACTGTAGTACACAAGAACTCTGTACATGTGAGCAGGTATCTGTGTGTATGTACACTAGCTCTGCACGTCCTTGTGTGCACACACAAGCTGGGCATGCCCAGAGACATAGCTCTAGATACACAGCTCTGTGCATCCAACTGCTGTGCCACCTGGGAAAAATAGACGTGTGTGTATATATATATATATATATATATATATATGTGTGTGTGTGTGTGTGTGTGTGTGTGTGTGTGTGTGTATCATTACCTATCTCTCTGTGTACACTCTGTTCTTGTAAGAAGAATTTGTCTCTATGTATAAGTTTGTCAAAACTTTATGTAAAGCTGTATACAGTGATTTCCATCAGATTTAATAGTGTTTAAGTTTCCATTAAATCTCTATAAACAGGAGTATCTACAGTCACTGTGACCCACTACTATTCTAACTCTCATTCCCTAAAACTACTGCTGTCAAAACGGCATGCTAGGCCAAGTGCTAAACCTCTCTGTAATTATAATACTTCCTAAGCCGCACAGTCCCCTTGTGTCAGCAGTAGTAAGTAACCACTTTAAGACTCAGTTAAACATATGAATGTTACATGTTACATGTACAATGTTATGTACATTATCTTCAGTTTAATCCCTCAGTAGATAAATCCCTTTCAGGAACAACTAACCACTGAATTGGCCATACAAACCACAGAGCAAGAGTGGACTCATGTCAACAAAATTAAAGGCCTAGTGAAAGAACTCAAAGAATAGACTGTAACATCCAGACCAGGTAAGAGACAGCCAAAGAAACTTGAAGTCATCTGAAAAGTAAAGTCAAGCTTCCACCAGCCAGCTTGAAGATTGTTTTAACTAACACTTTGGGTGGGGAATTTGAACTGTACCGTTTATTGATGAAATTGTCCTATTTTAGTGGATAAGAATGATTTGCAGAAAAAAATTCCACAACTCGTAAAAGTTGTAAAGCCAGTATGATTTATTTCAGCTCTGATTGAATGCTCCCTAAGGACATGCACGCCCCTGATAATTCCCGAGTCTACTTTATCCCCTAACCTGTTGCATATGCATAAAAGACATATGCATATGCATTAAACTGTCTTATCAATTTTTATGAGCCTGCGCAGTTCTTCAGTCACATAGCTGTAATGTGGTGCTTTTAACCCAGATTCAGTTTTTCTGTCTGCTTCAGTCCCAAGGTTGGTGGGCCCCCACCTCCTTATCTCTCTTCAGCTTGGATGCTTGCATTCCTTTCTAAGTAGCCTTGAGTCTCCTTTGTTCTCTCTTCAGTCTTTTTTGTGAGCACACAAGTTAACAGACTAAACAAGCAGACTCCAGCTAAATCCAGAATTGGTTTCTAACCTGAGTTAAATTTCCACCCCCCTGTTTCAAAGAATTACAAGCATCTCTTGAAGGGAGGTAAGCAGGGAACTGTAAGAGGTATTGGGGCTGTTTCCTTAAGAACCAACAAGTAAAATAAAACAAGAAATAGAGGGCAAGACCGGGTTGACCCCTGTGTTTGCCACCAAGAAGATTATAGCCCTGCTGTGGGCAAGCAATCCCCTAGGGATGGTAAGGTGGGAACAAGAAAGCCATACCAGACCTCTCTAATTCCTCAGTTGTCTCTTAATGCAACAGAGACTAAAGGGCAAGACCAAGTTGGCCTCTGTACTCACCTCTAAGACATACCTGCTATGAGTAGCAACCCCATAGGCACAGTAGATGGGAGTAAAAAGGCCATACTGGAGTTCTGTGATCCCATTTTTTTCCATTCCAAATAAGCATGTCTAAAGAAAACCTAAAATTTTTTTCTTGTTCCCATTGTCCTTTCCCACACCAACAGATGCTAATTTTTTTTTTCTTTTTTGAGAAGTAAAGGTAGATTATCAGAATCAAAAATAAGAGTTAATTGTTCAAGACAAATGACTTCTGGAAAAGGAAAAGGGGGGTTTGTTATAGATGAGTAATATAATAATTGGCTCTCACAATTAAGAGATAGATATTATATAGATATTAAAATGTATAGTGATGTTATTGTAATATGTCCTCCCATAGTCCTCTTTCCCCTCCCCCTTGTAATAGCCTCAGTAGTCAGGGCATCTGGAGAGGGTTGGCTTATTACTCAGAGGCACAGTGTAACAACACCTGACCTCCAATCAATATGTAAGAAAATAATCTCCACCAATGGATGGCAGAGGAGGAGTTGACTGACAAAACTTTGGGAGGGGCTTGTAGGAGCGTGAGGGGAGGGGGGGTTGGAGTGTCGGGAGGGACGGAGACGAGAGATCTCTGAAGCAAAGTCGTGGAACTTGTGGTTTATTGCAAAGGGCGTAGGTGCAGGGGCCCTGCTTGGAGCTGCCAGCCACAGCTCGCAGCAGGCCTGAGAGAAGAGAGGGGTAGAGAGGATGAGAGGGTAAGAGCGTAAAAGGGTAAGAGCGTAAGAGGGTAAAAGGGTAAGAGGGTGAGGTTCCCATTACAATACGATAAATTTTCTTCTGTGTTGAATATTCTAATTCTCACTAACCAATCTAGTACAATATACAAATCATATAGCATTTACATACAGCCTATAAGAATCATTACATTACTATACTGTGTTACATTTTAAGCCCTAAAACCTCCTCTTTGGACCCCTTCTGCCAAGCTAGTAGGGTCTGCTCTGACCCTTGGACCTGCCTGCAAGCAGAGGGTATTGTTTCATCAAGAGGGGATTACCTTCAGCTGGCCACACCATTGTTTTCCAGTTGTTCAGTAACTAAGGTATCTCAAAGCTTGCTTTCATTTCAATCTCGCATATAGTTTCTATATTCTCAAAATCTTTTGCCAGACAATCATATTTATAAGGCTTTCCTGTTTCATCTTCCCCAACAGGGGCTAACGGTATAAAAGGCAGAGCATCCATTTTGTAGATGAACACATAGCTGATAGTCACAGATACTCCCAGTGCTGTAATTTTTCCTTATTCAGTCGTTTTGTTGTATTTTTGATAAGGCTTAATAAACCCTTTAAAATTATAAAATTGAGTGTCCTTCTGACACCCTCTAGTCCCTCTTGTTAATTGCACCTGTATTGGGTATTGAAGGGAAAAGACAGCTGAGGAATCATAGAGATCCAGTATGGCCTTTTTGTCTCCACCTTACCATGCCTACAGGATTGCTGCCCGCAGCAGGGTTATGGAATCTTCTCGGTGGCGAACACAGGGGCAAACCCGGTCTTGACCTCTATTTCATGTCTTTCTAAGCAAACGACCCCAGCACCTTTTACGGTTCTCTGTGTATTTCCCCTCAACAGATGCTTGCAATCTCCATCCATGTCCATCCATTAAAACAGGACAATTACATCAATAACAAGTACAGTTCAAATGCCCCGCAAAAAGTATTACTTAAAAGAGCCCTCAAGCTGGCTGGTAGGAGCTTGATTCTATTTTTTTTTCTTCTTCTTCAGACTTCTTGTTGCTTCTTTTGTTATCTTTCTGTCTCTGCTTGAGAGTCACTCAGCCGATTCAGTGGTTAGCAGTACCTGGAAGAGACCTCCCCACTGAGGAGTTGGAAGGTGGTCTTTCCATGATTTGATCAGTACTTAATCTCTAGGGCTAACATTATGAATTAATGCTTTAAACCTTCCCCTTTCGCACCCACTACTTGCAAGGTATTTTGACTCTTTCCATATCCCTTTTCAATTCTATAAACAGAAGTTGTTTCTTGTTTTTGTTTTTGTTTTTGTTTTTTAATTCCCATGCTCACCACAAATTTAAATTCTTCTTCTTGGGGATTTATTAAGTGGTTACTGATGATTTTCTGTCCCCAGGAGGCAGAGCCCATGACATGTATAGTCTTCTACCTCCCCTCTTTGCTCATTCTTAAAAAACTTTAGATCCCCTTCCCTTAGGGGGCAATTTCTCTTGAAGTGTCCATTTTTCTTAGAATAAAAACAAATTTGTCCTTCTCTAATGGCAGTTAACATTACTATGGCATTTTCCTTTTCTTTGTCTTCATCTCTCTTGACATATACTTTCTGTGCTTCTCTTAAGAGATCCTCCAATCCCCTTTCTTCCCAACTGTCTAATTTCTCTAGTTTTCTCTGTATATCTAGCCACACATGGGTGACAAAATATGTTTTTAGCAAGATCTGTCTGTCTGCTGTTTCAGGGTTGATACTTGAATATTGCCTTGTGACCGTGGTCACAGGGGTTATTGAATGAGAGAAGAGACGAGAATGTTGACTCCATGATCAGAAGGCTTGATTTATTATTTTATGATATATATATATTACATTATAACTATACTAAAAAGAAATAGAAGGAAAAGGCTTCTTCAGAAGGCTAGCTAAGCTAAGAATAGAATAGAAAAGAATGATAACAAAGGCAGCTCTCTCCAACTCTGTCCGAGATAGCTACGTCTTGATTGGCTATTAATTATAAACATCCAAGATGGGCCAATCACAGGTGGACCTGTTGCATTCCACAGCAGCAGATAACCATTGTTTACATCTTGTTGCTGAAACTTCTCAGCTTCAGCAAGAAAAATCCTAATGAAAGGATTTTAATGAAAAGATGTCTGGGACATTGCCTCATATTTTCCCTCAGCCTTTCTTGCCACTCTGTTAGGGTTTCTTCCCTCTTTTGTTGTTCATCAAATGCTTTAGAGCATTTTGGCTTAGTGGGGCTGCTTCTTTAATACCCCTTACAATTAATGTTCTATACTCCTCCATGTTTTGCCTTCCCTCGGGGTCGTTGTGGTCCCAATTAGGGTGTACTGTGGGAATTTTCAGATCCCTAGGAGGTCCCTTTCCCATATTCATATCCCAGCCACCCGGATCATCTGTCTTTCTTCTGGTGTAAATAACATGGCCATTATTGGCCATTATTGCCATTACTGGCCATTATTGCCATTGACCATGGCATTTCTTCCCATGCATAAATATTGGGGCCTAAAAATTGGTCTATCTGTTCTGCTAATCCAAAGGGGTCTTCTAGTAATCCCTTTAATTCTTTCTTGAACATCTTCACATCAGAAGAATTGAGTGGTACAGTTACAAACCCAATTCTCCCATGCGCCCCACCCAGTGGTACTTCCCTCAGAGTGATATGCGGAGTAAGGACTTTACAATTAGAAATTGTAAAGCAGGTATGTTTTATTCTAGCTGGGATGGATGGGAGATATTTCCACCAAAAACATGTGTAGCTGTTAAGGCAGGTTACAGGTTTTTTATACACATTGATCTCACAAGCCTATACCTCCCTGCCCGCCCATTCCCCACCCAGAGTCTTTGGTGGTGCCGCACCTCCTGGTGGTCGTGGGTGGGCGTCTTTGATGAAGTAACATCTTCCTCAATGTTCGCTGCTTGACCCTTTCTTCTGGGCAGGCACAGTGGAGGTTTGGCTTTCTCTCAGGTCAGTTTGTCCTGGCCAAAACCAGGAGCCTGGTTCTTGCGGGCTCCTTAAGCAAAAGGTTCTGCTTTATGGGTTTCAGCAATACCTGAGTCTTGCTTTACTAAGTTTTTTATCTTTATGGCCTTTACCAAGCAACTAAATTCTTATGTGCTCTGTTACAAGTTGTCTCTACCTAGCAGGTTACATTCCTGTTACAAACTGTGTTCTGTACTTTTTCAAACTTGCTAAAGAAGCTATATATATATTTCTGTTTTCCTCCACCCGCCTAAGTATATTATATGCTTCTAAAATTCTGAATTTTCATATACATATATGTTTCCCATATCAAGAGGATACAATCCTATTGCTTGGTTCCTGTCGCCTGACTTCTTTTCCTCTTACTGTGCCATTCTGTTGCCAGTATTTTGACTAGGATCATCAGAGAGCAAGGGAGGTGTCGTCAGTGCCAGTGGAGGAGGAGGGGGCTAGTGGTCTAACAGGTTCCATTCTTTACTCTTTGTTACTTTCAACTCGCCCTCCCCTGAAGGTGGAATTTCTGCTTCCCAACAGGCAGCGTAGTGAATCTCTTCTTGATTAAATGGTTTCTTAGCCTTTACATACATGTTTAAAACCTGACATATCCACCCTTTGTCCAACCCATACCTTGGCCAAAGTACATTATCAGGCCAAATTTCTTCTTTAGACCATTCTGTCATACAGTACTGTATCATCTTGAACTTATTTTTATCTGTGGTGTTGGAGTAATATCTCCACTGGGCTTATTTTCTTCCTAGTGGGCTATCTGGGGGTATACCTCCTGATATCTCCTCAATTTCTCCTTCTCCCCTTGGGGATTCCTTACTTGCCCATAGTCCCATCCTGACTGGCCAATCACAGGCCTTCCTGACAGAGCCTACCTCCCTGATAGACCAACTACAGGCCCTCCCGACAGAGCTTGCCTCCCCGATTGGTTAGAAAGAAAAAGAAAGCAGAAAAAGAGAGAGAAAGGAAAATAAAAAGAAGAAAAACAAACCCATACTTTCTCCCTGGAAGGCTGGAACAAATAAAACCCGTGTGACTGGGTCAGCCCTTCTACTCTTTTGCCACCAGGGTCTCACACCCCGGTGCCTTTTGGCGTGCTAGGGCAACTGTTGAAAGGTCCCCCTCCCACCATGTGGGGTCCTGCGACCCTGTGGCTTTTTATGCCAGCGGATACTGCAGAGAAGTCTCCACAGTCTGGCGCTCCTGGGTCAGCCTTGCTGGCCATCCCCATTCCTGGCACCCCAAGTCGCCACAGGCAGCCTGGTGCCAGGGCTTCGCTAAGAGGCACCAATTGCCGGCTGCTCCATGTGCAACTGTGCCCACACTTCCAAGCTGCCGTCCACGCTCCTAGCCAAGTTGGTAGTGCTGGAGATTACAATGCTGGGCTTTGGTGTCCCAGTCCTCAGCAGTGCTGCATGTAAACTGTGCCTCACGCTGCCGCTGCTGCCACTGCTCCTGCCAGGCCAGCGGGTGCTGAGAGCTGCTGTGTTGGGTCCCCACCTGCCATCACCCAAGTGCGTTCATGCCTGGTATCTGAGACCCTGCTGCTCACACAAGCGCAGTCAACCACCCCCCCCCCCCAAAATCTGCTGACACTCAACCCGGCATCACCAGGTGTTCTCGAGCCCCCCCAAATCTGGTAAATCGCTGAAATCTCACACACACTCCAAGCACACTCTCGGACTCTCACACACACGCAAATACTCACAGTTTTTGTCTGCTTTTTCTTCCCCCTCTTGTTTTTCATTATTTAGTCCTCTGCCATGCCCAGGGTGTTGACCTACAATCACCGATCGTCCCAGGAGACCCGACTGAGCTGCCAAACTTGCAGCAGGGTATGCTTCTCTTTCGAAATCTCCTAGGGCCACAGAGACGAGGTTTTTCTCCCAGAACGACCCCCCATTTTGTGAGAAACAACTGCTCACTTTTAAAATGTCAAAGGTTTATTAAACTTTAACAAAAATACAACAAAAGGACTAAATAAGGAAAAATTATAGAGCTGGGAGCATGGAATAAACCACCATGTGCTCGTCTACAAAATGGATGCTCTGCCTTTTATAGCTCTACCCCTCCTAAAGTCTTGTCAGTCGACTCCTTCTTTGCTGTCTAGTGGTGGAGATCTGTCGCTATAGAGTGCAATACAGTACAATAATACACAACTCCATCAGAAGGGTGAAAGAGAGATTATATTGAACCAACGTAGCTTTTATAGTTCCTCAAAATATTGACACCCATCTAACACATATACAGTGCCCATTGGTCATAAAGAGAAACAAAGTTCTCAGTAGACACCCAGAGAGCCACGTCACTCTTGAGCCAGGCAAGAGTCCATATCTCCCAACTTTCTCTCCTTCTCTGGTCTCCATGGTAACGACCTTGACGTTCCTTCAGGAGAGATATAGGGCTTCTCCTTATCTTCAGGAGGCCCTGCTGGCTCACAGGGACAACACAGAATGTCTTTCCCACAATTCCCCCTTTTTGTATTTGACCCGCAAATACAACTGCTAAGGACTTCTGCAGGGCCCTTGCAAAAATCCAAGCAGATGGAGGATTCATTCTTCATTCACTTACAGACAACCAACTTCTACTAACTCCACAACACACACACACCCTCACAGTCTTAAGGTTCATATACAAACAACGCACATAAAGACAGATCTTCAAATACCCTTACAGACCTTGCAATTTCCAGATGACACATTTGTAGCAGAATGACACCTTCACCTCTAATCAAATAACTTTCTCCCACACAGAGTCAGAGACCAAGTCATCTGCCTAGTCACCACTCAGAACTAAGTAGCATCCACTTAACCTTGCAACTGGTTGCTGCTATCATAATGGGCAACCAACCTAGTTACTCAAAGTGTGGACTTCAGCTACTAATTCAACTCCTACGCAAAAGCAACACTTCTCCCTTAGGTACACAAAATTCCGCTTTTTTGGGACCATTGGTGCCCTGCAAAAGGAGATGGTACAAGGCACACTTCTCATTCTCCCTTAGGTACATAAAATTCCCCTTTTTTGGGACCATTGGTGCCCTGCAAAAGGAGATGGTACAAGGCACACTTCTCAGTACTACCAACCTCTCTATAAGAGAATTCAAGGAAAAAAAGCAAAAGTAACATTCACTAACTTAACTTTTGGAATTTCAGTGTAAGCCTATAACTACCTTTACTCTGTCTTGAATTACCATCTTTACCACACATTCCTTGAGGGTCCATGCTTCCATCTACCTAATAACCAATACAATTACCTATTCATTTTACTCTCACTGTAGAACAACTCATCCTGTCCTTTGCTGTGTGCTCCAAATAAGGTTTTACACAATGGGCAGAGACCCATCGAGGGCCATTCTCTGTTAAAACACATGCAGATCCTCTTCCCCATGTTACTAATTTTACTGGGCCAGTCCATTTTCCCGTGATTAAATCTTTTACCCAAACCTTAATACCTTTCTTAAAGTTTGGCTGTTTTGAATTCAAAGATGAAAAATGGTAGAATATAGGAGAGACTTGTAAGTCAGGTAAAGGACACAAAAAGTTTAAGACATAAATGGCTTTGTCTAATCTCACTTGAGGTGACTCCCTTTGCATTCTCCCTTTTTCTTTTTGTACCTGGTGCTTCAACACACCATGAGCATGTTCAATAATTGCTTGGCCTGTTGAAGCATGAGGGATAACAGTAGAATGACTGTCACAGACATCTTTTCATAAAAATCCTTTCTTTAGGATTTTTCTCCTTTCTGAGAAGCTGTGGCCTCAGCAACAAAATGTAAGCAATGGTTATCTGCTGCTGTGGAATGCAACAGGTGCACCTGTGATTAGTCTTCTGTAGATGTTTAGATTTACTGACTACTGACAGCACAGCTCTTCTTGCTTTCTGCCTGGACACAGAACTTTGTTGATTCATTTCTTTTCTATTCTTAGTTTAGCTAGTTTCTGAGAACTTTTCCTTCTATTCTTATTAGTACAGTTATAATGTAATATATATCATAAAACAATAAATCAAGCCTTCTAAACATGAAGTCAACATTCTCGTCTCTCTCTTCACCCTGAAAAACCCTTGCAAGCCCTGCAACAGAATGACCAACACCCCAAGCACAAAAAAACACATTCAATTCCTTTGAAACATACGCCGGGCCATTATCCGTCTTTACATGTCATGGAACGCCTCAGATAGAAAAGGTGTGGCAAAAATGACGAATAACATCCTGAGCTGTTTCATCTGCCATTGCCGAAGCAACCATGGCATCAGAAAAGGTGTCAATTGTGACGTGAACATACTTTAAACGGCCAAATTCAGGCATTTTTGTAACATCTGTTTGCCGCCATTCTTGCAAAGGGAGTAAGCCTCTAGGATTAGTACCGTAATATTGTGAGACATGAGACATATGACAATCAGGGCAAGAAGAAATAATTGACTTTTCTTCATTATGTGATAATTTAAATTGCTGCCGTAGTGCCTGAGCACCCTGATGAAAAAATTGGTGAGATAGAACAGCTTGCTGTAACACATTAGGCACCGTTTTTACTGCTGAGGCAGCCACAAGGGAATCCACATAGGCGTTACCTTCCACAAAGAATCCAGGTAGCAATGTATGGCTATGAATATGCATAATCAAATAAGAATGCTTTCAATTGTGAATAATGGTCCACAATTTCAACAACATGACAAATAATGGTTTCTCCTTTACATTGTACAACACAGCTTGATCCAACTGCTTCACTAAATTAGCAACATAAACAGAGTCAGTAACTATATTTATGGAGCTAGGAAATAAGGTAAATGCCAAAAGTACGGCACAAAGTTCAATTAACTGAGGAGACCCTTGTTGAACCATTACTTCATGTTCCCAGCGTTCATTTTTCTTCCAAGCGAGAGCAGCCTTTCCAGTTCTTCCAGATCCATCTGTAAAAACGGTTGTGCCTTCCACTGGTACTGAAGAGCAAAGTTGTTTCCCCTGAAAAGGAATCTCCTTAGTAAAATTCAAACTAGGATGAGATGGTAAATGATATGTTATGTCACCTGTAAAAGAAGATAAAGCAGATTGCAGCTCATGATTACTTCGAAAACACAACTCAAAATAACATTGCTGTACTGGTATGATAATAGTTACAGGATCGCAACCTAAGATTTCATGGCAGCGTCTGCGATCTTTGATAATGATGTCTGCAAAAAGCTCATACAGACCTGGAGCAGTTTTTCGGGACTTGAAAGACAAAAATATCCACTCCAAAATATGCAGTTTATCTTCCCATTTGTCATTCCATTGACACAACAATCCACATGGTATATCATTATCTCTCAAAATCAACAATTGCACACCAACAGAAACATCCAACCTGGTAACAAATTTAGATGTTAAGGCCAATTCAACTTCTTCTACTGCCTTTTTTGCTGCAGCAGTCAAATGTCTCTCATCAGTAGAGGAAGTTATCCCTGATAATAAGTCATACAAAGGTTGCAGTTGATGATTGGTTATCCCCAAGTATGGCCTAAGCCAACCTATTGCACCAACCAATTTTTGCCTGTCAACAGCAGTTTTAATATCAATGTTCAATTTTACAGGTTGAGGCACAATTTGTGTATTGGTGATTATCAACCTCAAATATTTCCACGGCATCTGTCACCTTTTGAGTCCAGAGAACCTGAGGTGGTCCTGTAGATCCAAAACCTCCAGTGCCACGACTCCGGTCCACTACAGTTGGAACACAACTCATAAAAGGAACAAGTTGAGCAATACAAGTACCTTTTTTAATAACAACAGGAGGTTCACTAACAGACACCATAGCCTGAATTTGTACCACATAATCAGAATCAATAAGACCCAAATGGACATTAATACCTTGAATAGTGCTACTAGATCTTCCCATCAAAATAGGACTCAAACCTTGGCCTATAGGACCATGAGTATCAAGAGGCACTTTACATATACCTCTTGTCAAAATAGTGACTGTTTCAGCTACCGGTATATCAATCCCTGCCGAGCCTCTTGTGGCCCCTGTGTATCGGTCACAAATGGAAAGTTTTGCAGCGCTGGCAGGGTTCGTGATTGTCGTAGGGGGATTTGTGTCTTCACGCGCCCCTTCGCGTTCCGCTTTCAGTTTCCCTGTGCTTGTCGACCACCTGAAAAAGATGTTAACTTACAAAATTTAGCAATATGGCCAAAGTCACCACATCGATGACAAGGCACTTTACTGGCCCAAACTTCCCAAGAGTGTACACATCATCCAGCAGTTTGATGGCATTGGGTCTTCACATGTCCTGATTCTTCACAAGCACAACATCCGGGTGAGGACTTCATGACTCTTGCTAAAGCAGCCATTTTATGTTCAACCGAATTGACCTTTGAGCAAGCAACTACAAGATCAGACAGCAAGGGTTCTCCTGGTAAAGAATCAATAATTCTCCTACAATCATCATTCGCATTTTCTCGTACTAGCTGTCTGCATAAATTTGCCTCAACTTATCATCCTTGTTGGTGAGGATGGAACAGGAAAGCCTTATAAATATGATTGCCTGGCAAAAGATTTTGAGAATATAGAAACTATAAGCGAGATTGAAATGAAAGCAAGTTTTGAGATCCCTTAGTTACTGAACAATTGGAAAACAATGGTGTGGCCAGCTGAAGGTAATCCCCTCTTGAAACAATACCCTCTGCAAGCAGGCAGGTCCAAGGGTCAGAGCAGACCCTGCAGCTTGGCAGATAGGGCCCAAAGAGTAAGATTTAGGGTTTAAAATGTAACACAGTATGGTAATATAGTGATTCTTATAGGTTGTATGGAAATGTTATAGGATATGCATGCTGTAGTAGATTGGTTAGTGAGAATCTGAATATTCAACACTGAAGATGATTTATTGTATTGTAATGGGAACTTTGCTCTCTTCCACTTCTCTTTTTCCTCACTCTTCCTCTTCTCTTCTCTTTTCGTGCTCACCTCTGCACTTCTTCACCCCCTTTCTACATGCTCTCCACTCTTAAACCTTTGTCTTTTAACTCCCTTACACTTTAAGCTTCTCTTCTCTCGGCCCTGCTCCGAGCTGTGGCTGGCAGCTCGCAACAGGGCCCTGCACCCACGCCCTTTGTAATAAACCAATAGTTTCACGACTTGGCTGCAGAGATCTCTCATCTCCGTCCATCCCAACTGTGCGTGACCCCCATCACTCCTACAGACACTCCCACAGACGCACCTACAATCCTCAACTTGCTTCTCAACGGATGCAGCAATCCACTCCACAAACTGCAGAAAAGGTTCCTTCACCCCTTGCTGGATGGTCATATACCTCGGTTTAGGAGCTGCCATCTCCATTGTCTTAAACAAGGCACTCATACCCAGCTGCTGGGCCTGTGCAAGAACCAGGGGGTCCCATCTTGCTTGTAAATCCGGGTTAGAAAATGGTCCATTGCCCAGCAAGGCATCAGCTCCCACAGCGTGATGTGGATCCTGCTGAGGTAACTGCATATTGTCAAAAGCTACTCTTTCAACCATTTGCTTCCAGGTAGCTTGAAACACACCATACTGCACTGGCTGAAACAGAATCGTAGCAAGGTGAACAATATCATAAGGTGCAAGTACATCAGCATTTAAAACACGAATCACTTGCATCACCTGAGAAGAGTTAACACCATACTGGTCTACTTTTGACTGAAGGTCCTGTACAACCCTCCATGAAAAAACCTGATGGCTATCTTGTTGTCCTGAATTAGGAGCAGCTTTGAAAACAGGAAAAGCCACAGGCCCACCAGAAGCAGCAGCAGTCATCCCCATCCTTCTAGGTGGACCTATTTTCTCTAACAAATTCCAATCTCCTACTTCAGCTGCTTTCATTCTTACATGCTCCCAAAAATGCAAAGGATGTCGAGGGGTCACAGCCACCAGGCAGGGAGGCAGAGTCCAAGAAACAGCAGACCTGGATCTGCTAGGAGGTTGAACAGAAACAGAGTCCTGTGTCTTTTTAGATGTACTCATAACCGGCAGTTCATCATCAGAGCTGTCACTAGATAGGGTAGGACACAATGTTAAAGATTGCATTTGTTCGACTAGTTCGGGAAGGGGGGGGGGGGGCAGACGGCTCAGCGGGGGGTGGAGCGGAGGCAGACAGCTCGAAGTGGGGCAGAGAGGGGGTGGCTGGCTCAAGGGAACATGAGGAGGAGGCAGAGGACTCGAAGGAGGGCAAAGGCAGGGCGAACGGCTCAAGGGAAAGCGGGGGGGGGGGGGGAGCAGCTGATCCGTGGGAGAGTGGGGGAGGAACAGCTGACCTAGGGACGGTTACGGGAGGGGCACGTAACACGCGGGAGGGTGCGGGGGACACAGCTGAGCTGCGGAAAGGTGCGGGGAGAGCAGCCGAGCGAGGGGAGGGGGAGGGGGGAACAGCCGACCGAGCGAAGGGGGAGCTCCACAGCAGCTGCAGCAGCCTCCTCAGGGGGAGATACATGGACAGGCTCAGCCTTATCTTCCTTCTGTTCCTCTACTCCAGTTTCTTGCTCCAATTCCTGCTCCTCCACCTCCTCCTCTCTCTCTTGTTCTACTTTCCATTCCTTGAATGCCTCATACAACAGCCTCCAAGTAGCAGCCAAATCAACAACGGTCTTATCCGCCTTAGATATCACTTCCCATAGTCTCTTCCCAAGCTTTTTCCATGCCCGGACACTGAAGGCAGTGTCGGTATCAGCTTCAAAGTCCTGTGATTTGCACCATATCAGTAAACTGCGAAGCCCATAATCAGAAGTTTGAACACTTTGTGTTTTCAATAAAGTTTTCCAAGTGGACAAAACAGTCATTTCCTCCTTTGATAAATTATTTCCCATTATTCTCCCAGTCGCTCACCTCAAATCAGACGTCTGAATTAGGTCCAGACCTTCGCAGCATCCCTGCTGCCTTCACTAATTTTTTAGGGTACCCTTCAACTTTTTCTTTTTTTTTTTTTCTCTTTACAGTCTGTTGTAATCACGGAGGACGGCCACCAGATGTCGCTAGAGAGCGCGACACAGTACAATAATACACAACTCCCATCAGAAGGGTGAAAGAGAGATTATATTGAACCAACGTAGCTTTTATAGTTCCTCCAAATATTGACACCCATCTAACACATATACAGTGCCCATTGGTCATAAAGAGAAACAAAGTTCTCAGTAGACACCCAGAGAGCCACGTCACTTTTGAGCCAGGCAAGAGTCCATATCTCCCAACTTTCTCTCCTTCTCTGGTCTCCATGGTAACGACCTTGACGTTCCTTCAGGAGAGATATAGGGCTTCTCCTTATCTTCAGGAGGCCCTGCTGGCTCACAAGGACAGCACAGAATGTCTTTCCCACAGAGACCACTTTCTTACATCTTGGTTGGAGGTCAGGTGTTACCATAGTAACAAGCCAACCCTCCCCAAATGTCCCACCTACCAAGGCCATCCCATGATAACAATGCAAGGGGGAGGATATACAATAACATAACTATACATCTACAAAACTTAATATACACATACCATTCACCCCTTAATTGTGAGAGCCAACCATCTCATTAGTCATCTATAACAGGGGGAAGAGGTGCACCTGATTGCAGCCCCTTAGCTGGGGTCTCTTCTCTTGGGAAGGGCAGAGGTACCCAGAGATTTTGCCTGGGGGGTGAGGGGCTGGGCTCAGCTCCAAGCACTCGGTCTTGGGATCAGAGGTGAGACAGGCTGCGGTCGCTATGGGAAGAATTTGCCACCAGTGCGGAGGTCCATCTCCTACTATTTTCCCCTATTGTGAGTGAGGTTCTGCTTGTAAGAGCGGTTGTTGGACTGGGACCTTATTAACACCCTACCTCACTGGAACGGACCCTCACCATCTACTCAGGTGCCTCAGGGGCTAACCTGGGACCCCGAGCCCCTCCTCACTCTGATGGAGCCTCTCCAGACTGTGTTTAGGAACCCGGCTGCTGCTGCCCAGCCCTGCTGTTTTTCTGCCTCTGCTCCAGGTTTTTTGCTACACTGTAACCCAGCACTCTGTGCCTGCCGGGACACCCTGCGGCTCCTGCTACAGCTGTAGAGCTTCTGCTACATTTCATTTGCTATCCCGGGTGTGCCTGCCTCTGCCATTCCAGCCGCCACTCTGAGGTTCCTGCTACAGCCCATTTTGCCATCTGGAGGGGCACTGGGACTGGCTGCCTACTGTGAGTTTGCATAGTAAAGGAAGCCCCTTTTCTATTTCTCCCACCTGCGTGCCTGCCATTACCCACGTGAAGAGGCATCTGAGCTTACACCACAGCGCCACCTGCAGCCGCAGGGGAATCATCGCACCTCCTGTGGGAAGAGATGGGATGGAATTGAGCTGAGGGCTGTGGGATGCATCGGCAGAAGCACATGGCAGCACAGAAAGGCTTGTCTCCGTCTGACATTGGGGGGGAAGGAGTTGTCACGTGGTAAAGCCCTACAGAGAGAAGCCTGCTGGAAGCTGACTGACAGGTGAACAGCACATGATCACCCCGCAGAAGGACATTTAGAACGTGTGTTGCTGACATGGTAAAATGGGATAGGTCACGTTGTGAGAATTACCATGTAAGGAAATAATGTGCCTTGAAAAAGTGTATAAAACCAGCTTATTTCTTTGAATAAACGATTCAGATTCCCTGCTGGTCTGAGTCTGTGTCACAGTCTCTCACAAATGGTGCCCTGCATCAGGTGAAATAAACGGGGCCAGGAGACTTCTTCTCCTTTTTAATGCCTTTATTAAAAGTGATCAGCTCAGGATTGGGCAGCTCGACAGGTCTGCAGTGTCCCGTCATCTCCCAGGGCGACTCAGAGGAGGAGGGTATGCGCAGCTCTGTCCACTAGGGGCAGAGCTGGGGGAATCCGGTCCTCGTGGGAGCCTTTAGGGCGTGGTATTCCCGTCAGATGTCAGTTCGGTCCGAGTCTCGCTCCCCTCCCAGACCTGGGCCGGGGGATCTCCAAGATAGGGTGAGGAACGATGAAGGTTTCCAGCATCTCTTGCAGGCCCGGCACTCCGCTCCTCACATCCAGACATTACTCCAGTCTCTCAACTCTTATTTGGCTCGTTGTTTTTGGGGTTTCTCCGTGAGTTTGGAGTCGGGGGTCCCACAAAGCATTCTGGTCTTGGGAGTCACTTTGCATAACCCCCCCCACCCTCTCAGGTGTCTTCACTATTCTGGGAAAGGTACAACTTAGCCTCGGGAAGGTCCCCACCCGTTACAGTCTCAGGAGAAGGGCCATTAACTCGCCTCAGCCAGGGCTTTTACTAATACAAAAACAACCATTAACGACAACGACCCGTGATTACAATAACAAAACACGCAGAACTTGGGCAGGGCCAGTGATCTGGCTGCCTCTTTGTAACTTTTTCTCACAAAAAAATATTAACCGAATTTTTGTTCATAACATCAGGGATTGAAAGGCAACTAGCAGTTGCACCAGTGAGGATGACTTGGCTGAACTTTACAGAGGGGCTGAAAGGAAGCCTGGGAGCTGAAATGAAGTCCAGGAGCTGAAAAGAAGCTCATGGTGCCAGTTGACCTTTCTGCAGGACAGAGGGTGTGGAATTCCCCTGTTCCTAAGAGGCAGAAATTTGATCTTACCCTTCTTGTGTTGCTAATAACTCCTCCCTTGACCCAAACCCTAACTCCACCCCTGCAATACCTTATAAAAACCCCACGACCCTGCCTTTGCCTGATCTTTTGTCTTCATCCCACCCCTCCTCCCCAGGGGTAATAAATGGATTTTCGAGCTTTATGAAATGAAGACCCATCTCGTTTGTTCCCATGTCCGGCACTGGCAGCTGCACCCTCCCTGGACACGATGAACTCAGTTGCAATGTGACGCAACAAATGTGTAGTAGACAAGAACTATGGGGAGTGGTGTTTCCCAGGAGCAGAAGAACGTCGCAGAGATGCTGAAACAGATGTCACAGAAACATGGCAGGAAAGTTGAACCTTCAGATTGGAAAGACTGGGATCAAACTTTGAATAGTATCAATGTTTTTGACCCTCAGACATGGAACGTTTTAGGGGACGCTGTGTGGGACCGTGTTAGGCGAGGCGGCAGAGTGCTGGTGGAGCTTTTGTATTCGTGGCAGACTGTGTATGCCTTACCTGTGGCGTATACGTCACCAGATAACTGGAAAAAGAAAGACGCTCATGGCACTGCAACAGTCATGAAGGCTCTTCAGGTGCCTGCTCCTTCATTGCCTGCTCCTTCAGTGCCGCTGTTGCACAAAACCCAAGACTTTAACCGTAAGTCTCTCCCGGCCGTGGGAGGAGAACCGGTGGGTGGCCCCTGGTCCCTTGATCTGTTTGCATCAGGAAGGGAACTCAACATCTTCCCTCCTGTTGGGAAGGATGAAAGCTTGACAAAAAAGTTTAACAGACATGTATGCTTGGCAGAAATATTTTTGAATGTAGAATCTGAAGAAGGAACAGAATTGAAAGCAAGCTTTGATATAGAAGAGAAGAATTACTGAGCCAGTCTTACTGGATAACTAAGAAGGCAAAGGGTATGTTAGTTAGAAGGAGTTTTTATGACTTAGAGCAAAGGATAAACCCACCTCAAACAAGATGTTTTTAGCAAGCAGAAAGCACAGGCAAACAAGTCTGCCAATGTTGCAAGTAGAAAAAAGGTCTCAGAATTTTCCACTGCAAGAAAACTGAAAAATAACTTCTAGCTTAAACTGTAACATACTAACTTTCAGTGATTGGAGAACAGTAACATGAATATGGTAATTATAGTAGTTATGATAGGCTATAGGTAAAAATTAAGGTATAGATTAGTTCTTCTGTATTAAGATGCTCAGCAAAGTATATAATGCATTGTAACCAAAATTAAAGGGTCTCTAGGCCTGTCTGCAGCTGGAGCTGACAGCTGTAGGCACAAGCTCTGTCACCCACGACCCTGGAATGCTGTAATGTCTTGGATGTAATAAACTGCATTTTGAAGAGCCGCCTGGAGTCCTGCATCCCTCATTTAGGCTCTTACACCCCCTGATCGGTGGGCAGTGGTGACAAAACAGGCTGCCACAGAAGGAAATGCGGACTTATTGCATGCCTTCCTAGTTATCTACCAATCCCACCAACTACCTATATGGGAAAGCTTGCCTTATGGTGTCATAAAAGTGCCGCATCGCTCTGCCATAGACAATGGCATCGGTGCCCCATTCACTACTAACCTTTTGGAAACTGTGGTGAACTCGTATGACTTGGCATCACAAGACTTGAAGCAAATAGCACGGCTTATGCTGATGAGTATACAATTCACTGTCTGGATGTCGGAGTGGAGAGAGCTCTGCACTGTTAAAACTATGGAAAATTTACAGCAACCCCTGGGGTATGTTTTGTGACCTATTGGTGACGAAACTCTTATGGGGGAGGGTCAATATGTGCCGACCGCAATGCAGTCTTGGCTGCCTGCGGAAGCTCTTAGTCAAAGGAGCTTGCTCTGTTGGCTTTTCATAAAGTGCCGGATGGTGGTCTCACTACAAGCTCATTTGTTAACATAAGACAGGGAGCTGTTTAACTTTTTTTTAAGTTTCTAGATAAGTTAAAAGCTGCCCTAGATAAGCAAATAGGCAACATCACCATGCGAGAAATATTACTGAAGCAGTTAGCAGTGGAAAACAAATCCTGTCAAAAGGTTTTACAGCCCCTGCAAGCCCCACTGTTGTAGAAAGGCTTAAGGCTTGTCAGGGAATTGGCACTGCTGGTCATAACATGACTTTGCTTTTGGAGGCTCTTGCTATGATGAGCGTTCATTCTGGATTGTTTGTTTTTTGTGCGGGAAGCTGGGTCACATGAGATGCAAATGCCCCTGGAACAAAAGAGGTTCTGGGGACTCAGGTGTATGCGCACATTGCCGGAAGGGACAGCATCATGTAAAACAATGCTGGTCTAGATTTAATAAAGAAGAGGGGCTGCTCCCAGCTACATCAATGGGTGCTCCAGGAAACTGCCAGCAGAGAAGAGGGGGGAGCTGCGCGTGGATAGCAAATCAAGCCCTGCTGCACTTATCCCCTCAAAAGCCTTGCGAGCATGGACAGCAGGTGGCACTGGCATGGACCTGGCCTCCGCCATCACAGTAACTCTTCAGGACATTGATGCGCACTGTTTGCCTTCAGATGTCTGGGGACCGCTGGACTGGGGGTGCAGTGCACTTTTGATTGGTCAAGCGTCAACCAAAAAGCAGGGGTTTTTTGTTCTGTCTAGATTTATAGATAGGGATTTTACTGGGGAGGTTCAGATAATGGTTTGGACCCCTGTACCCCCATGTCAAATTGTCACAGTGCAGCTAGTCTGAAGCTGCCCCCCTAAACTCGACCAGCCTGGAAACAAAAACAGGTCCCCGGATAAAGTGGTGATAGGTTGGATTCAAACTCAGAGACCTTGGCCAACCCTGTTTAAGCCTAGATGCAGACACACCACTGGTCAGAGATCTGGGCAGTAAGAAATCCCAACCAATCGGCTATCTAAACCTAGGAAATTCAAACCCCCTATAAAAGAGGCAGCCATGATAAACTTGGCGCTGTTTGTTGAGGACCCTCTGTAAGTTCATGTCATTTCTGTCTCCAACCAATGACCTCTAACATAATATCGAATTTCTGAAGGGGCACAAATTGCTCAACTTGTTTATTTCCATGTTAACCCCCCCCAGTAGTTTTTCACAAGTTAGAGGTAACAGTGGCTTTGATTTAACTAGGCAGCCACAAATCTTCTAGGCACAATCACTTTCCAGTCATAGACCCACTCTCAAACGTACTCTTTGGCATCAAAACGAGAAGCGACAAATTGCTGGTATACTTGATAGTGGTGCTGATTGTACTGTTATAGCTTTCTCAGCGTGGCCCACTCATTGGCCCCTGACTCAAGCTGCTAAAGGTCTAGCTGGGGTTGGAGGCCTCTTATTACAGCGACCTGAGTGGGTCGCTGCTGGTGACAGAGAGACGATGAATCTTGTTTCTTGATCAGAAGGCTTGATTTATTAAGATAATATATATAATACATTATGACTATACTAATAGAATATAGAGAGAGGTTTGCAGAGCTGCTAGCTAAGCTAAGAATAGATAGAAAAGAATCCCAAACAAAGCTGTGTCCAGGGACTCAGTCCCCTAGCTTGTACTGGTGATTGGCCCTTAATTATAAACATAGGAAATGAACCAATCAAGATGTCCCTGTTGCATTCCACAGCAGCTGATAATAATTGTTTACCTTCTCTTCGGGGGCCTCTGGCCTCCCGAAGACGCAGAAATCCAAAAGAAAGGATTTCTGTGGAGAAATGTCTGCGACATCTCACCTTTCCAAATTGTATAAAATAAAAGAAAAATGCTGATGTGGAATGAACAAGAAATTTCTTCACCTATAGAATATACAATAACTAACAAATCACTAAAACAATGCTATAATATAAGAAAAATGCAAAATACAATGTAAAGAGAATTTGAGTCCATGCAGCTGAATTTCAGGAACAGTCCATCAGCTGAAGTTGTTTCTTTTGGACATCTGAGAGTCCTTTTTGTCCTGAAACAGCATAACACAATTTTAAACAATTTAAAATAATTTGAAACCATTTGAACAATTTTGGAATGTCCTTTCTGGCCCTTCAATGCTTCAGCGCATCAGAGCTGCTGCCCACACTATTTTCAATCTCTTTTATTTATTTTTTTTTTTTTTTTTTTTGAATCGAAAAGCAAAAAAGCAGCAGCCAGGCAGAGCAGTGCCAGAGAAGGAAAGGCCCTGGGGGCCCTGGCCCATGCCGGACCAGGAACCCTAAAACTGGCTCACACAGGTGGACCCGGTCCGGTAGGACAAACCACAATCCCCAAAAACATCAGGAGGCCAAGTGATGGCCCTGGCCCAAGAACCTCCTGAGCCCAACGGCCCAGGCCAAACTCATAAGGAAGGCTGTGCATATCCACAGGCCTGAACCCTGCTGCCAGCACAATGGCAGCACGGGTAGTGAGACGCTTCCTTTCCCCTAAACCACTGAGGCATGCCAGCAGCAGGGAAATAGAAGCCTTCCCCAGCAATCCCATCTGGGGTCTGGAGATGTTTGTTTCCCACAGCAAACCAGCTATGGTCTCCTCCAATTGTGCCCTCTCCCTCTGCAATGCATCAGGTTTGTCTCTCATCCGCCCCATAGCATCATCCCCATCCCCTCCGGGCTGGGGATCAGAGGCAGAACTCTCGGGATGCACCTGCCCCCCCATGCCACTAGGGCACAAGAGAGGCGGCGGCCTCCATGGGACAATCCCCGAAAAACCACCCCCCAAAAAGCCGAGAATGCTGATCTTAAAAACAGGCAGCTGGACTGCCACAATAGTGAGCTGGCGGGCAGCCCCCGCTCCACGGAAGGAGAGACCCCCCGCCGGGGCAATCTATGACAACGGCAAAGCCGCTGGGACGTCCGGTGGAAGCAGCGGGGGGGGAGGCGGAGGATCCGCCGCGGGCTGCTCCGAGGGTCCCGCGGGCTCAACGGCGTTTTCAGCCCCATCCTGAACAGGAACTGTCTCAGCTGGAGGAGGCGGGGACGCGCGGGAACACGCTGTTGCTGCGTCCCTTGGCTCTGAAAGCGGCGGCAGGCACGGCACGGGCACCAGCGGAGCTGGGAGAAGCGGTGGAGCATCGCTGTTGCTTAGCAACAGGTCAATCGCCGACAGTGCTGTTTCTTCTGTCTTCTCCGACACAGGCTCTGGCGGGGGCGGGGATGCCGGTGCAACCGCGGGCGGGATCTCCTGGAGAGGCGGAGACGGGATCTCCTGGAGTGACGGCTCTAGCAGGGCCATGGAGGAAGCCTCAGAGACCGGTGCCGCCCCCATGTCTGAAGGCGGAGTCTGAGAGGCCGGCGCTGGCTTGAGCGGCCACTCCCATCCCCCCGGAGAGAGAGAAGGGGGGGAAGGAGAGAACTCCATCTGAGCATGCTCCGGAGCAAGAGTTAAAAAAAAACTTCTTCGCGCCGCGAAGTTTCAGCCCCCCCCGCCGCAAAGCAGGGGGGGGAAAAAGCCCAAAAACATCACCCACGGGGTCTTCTGCCAAAGGTGGTGGAAACGGAGCTTGTCCATAACAATTAGAGATCCATTGAAAACAAGCTGCTCTGTGTTTCAGGACTGGGAAAAGCTTTATAAATGCTGGGTAGATAGAAGGCAGGACACGTCCCTTGTTGCAGACGAACTGGAAAATGGAGTCCATGCACTCCCAGACAAAAGCATCCAAAGCATATAAGACATCAGCAAAGAACCCAAAAATTTTGCCCATCGAAAGAATTCATAGATATCTGTTTCTGACAAAAGGAAACCGTCTTCCCTGCACCAATATTTCCCGAGGGCTATGATTTTCTCCTCTGAAGGGGAGAATTGAATCTCTTTTGGCAAGGCATGGGTCTGCCATACGAACAGCCACAAACTACGAAGGGCTGGTTCATCAGGGATAGAAAAGTGAACAGTACCTTTTGAAAGAGTCCAGCTTTCTCTGGCCAGCTCCGCAGGTCTGCTGCTCTTTTCCATCATCTTTCCTGATGATTTTCCAGAAGAAAGTTCTGTTGTGGTCAGCCTTGGCTGTGAACTCTGTCCATATCAGGATCTTCAGTTCTTCAGCTCCTGGTTGAATCCACTTCTGTGGTCACTTCAAAGCAACCATCAAATGCTACACATACAGGATTTTTACCCAGTGCAGCAATTTTTGCTCCTCTGGTCTTATTAGATTAATTTTTGCTCTTACACGAGGGGTCACCAGATATTACAGCGACCTGAGTGGGTCGCTGCTGGTGATAGAGAGACGGTGAATCTTGTTTCTTGATCAGAAGGCTTGATTTATTAAGATAATATATATAATACATTATGACTATACTAATAGAATATAGAGAGAGGTTTGCAGAGCTGCTAGCTAAGCTAAGAATAGATAGAAAAGAATCCCAAACAAAGCTGTGTCCAGGGACTCAGTCCCCTAGCTTGTACTGGTGACTGGCCCTTAATTATAAACATAGGAAATGAACCAATCAAGGTGTCCCTGTTGCATTCCACAGCAGCTGATAATAATTGTTTACCTTCTCTTCGGGGGCCTCTGGCCTCCCGAAGACACAGAAATCCAAAAGAAAGGATTTCTGTGGAGAAATGTCTGCGACAGCCTCTCTATTCCAAAGAAGTGTCAATTTTGTCACAATAGAGGGCTCTGAAAGTCACAGTGCCACCATGAAACCTTATGTACTATCACTCCCTGTTACTTTGGGGGATCAAGAATGCCTTAGCCAATGGGGTCTCGTGCTGGGAACAAATTTATCATAGGGGCCACCTCTGAGCAGCACGTCCCAGCCCTCACCTGGACAACAGATCGTCCTGTGTGGGTGGACCAGTGGCCCTTATCTCGGGAAAAGATGCAACATTTACACCAGCTTGTACAAAAGCAGCTTCATGCTGGCCATATCGTTCCCACAACTAGCCCATAGAACTCTCCTGTTTTTGTTATTCAGAAAAAGAGGGAACATGGCAATTGCTGCACAATCTTGAAAAAATCAGTAATGCTATTTTACCTATGGGAGCCCTACAGCCAGGGCTACCGTCTCCTGCAATGTTACTGCAATTCTGGACCCTCATAGTTATTAATTTAAAATATTACTTTTTTTTACTGTACCACTTTGTGAACACAATACCCCCGATTTACATTTTCTGTGTCTTCAATTATCTCGAGTGTCCATGCAGAATGATTTGCAAAAGCTCTTGAGAAAAATTAATTGGGTATTACAACTGATCAGTTCTACCCCCTTTTCCAGTTATTGAAAGGGAACCCTGAACTTACTTCCCCTCGCACCCTGACACCCAGAGCAACAGGAACCTTAGAACAGATCACACAGGTGTTAAGTGCTTGACAGGCTCGCAGAAAATTTGATGGTATCCCTGTCATTTTTTATCTTAATTTTATTGAAAAATCTTACTGTTCCCCAATTCCTATTGCCAGTGCCTACACTGTTTACAGATGGCTCTGGAAAGACCGGGCAGTCTGTGATAGTGTGGCAAAGTAACAGGCAGTGGCTACAAGATATAAAAGTAGTTCATGGTTCTTCTCAACTGGTAGAATTAGCAGCTGTGGTTAGGGCTTTTGAAAAATTTCAAAATGAACTTAATATTGTTACTGACTCTGCTTATGTTGCAGGTAGAGTGACAAGAATAGAAGAAGCTTCTATCAAGGAAGTAACTAACCCACTGCTCTTTTCTTTATTACTGTGTTTGTGTTTTGCAGTGCAGTTATGTACTAAGAGGTATTATATCCTCCACATATGTTCCCATACTGGTCTTCCTGGTATCTCTGAAGGTAATGCCCGTGCAGACAAGTTAGCAGGGGCCGTTGTTGTGCCAGATGCTTTTTCTCAGGCATGTCTGTCACATGGGTTTTTTTCATCAGAGTGCAGCAGCTCTTCAAAAACAATTTCAGCTTACACACTAACAAGCACGGCAAATTGTGCAAGCCTGTGCCAACTGTCAATAGGTGGCACCCTTACCTGCCCTCAGAGTTAATCCCCAGGTACTCCAAGCTCTAGAAATCTGGCAGACTGATGTTACACATATCCCTGAGTTTGCTAAATTGAAACACATTCATGTTACATTGATACCTTTTTGACTTGCATTTTTGCCTCCACACATACAGGTGAACACGCAAAAGATGTCCAGTATTACATTAATAATTCCTGTGATGTTCATATGTCTGAGACATGACACATGACAAACTCTTGTTGGTCATCAGCAAACAACACAATTTATTGTCCAGGGCTTTCTTTTATAGCCCATTCAAAACTCCCGGACTGAGACAGGTCATTGGTCTATCCATGTGCCCCCAGACCGTGAACCAATAAGATGCCTGCATCCTAGGAGAGCTCCCATTGGCTGTGAGCTTCTGTCAGTCATCCCAGAGGCTGGTTCATGGAGCTGAGCTGGGCTGCTTATTATAACTTGATTAATGCTAATGCAACATTTAACCATTTGTCTTTACTAAAAATTGTGATCTTTGCTCTGTCATCTATTTGTAGGAGTCCCTAGCAAACAGGGTGAAAGAAACAGCATGGTTTAAATTTGCATGAGATGTATTAGTGAAGGTGCAGTATATTGGTTTAGTCTGTAGGCAAGAATTTCTTAGTGTTTAGGTTACAAATCATAGCTTATTTTAACAGCAACAAGCTACTGAACTCCTAAAACTGTTGAAGAAAGTCTAACTACTAGAGAAAACAATTTGTAAACAGAAACCTAGCAAAACAATTTGTAAACAGAAAACAGTCTGTAAACATGAAAACTAGTTTGTAAACAAAGCTGTAAGTTATATCTAAACTCTGAAGTGAAATTAGAAAACCTCGAAACATTCAACTTTAGTACTGTAACAAAAAACAAGCTTAACAGATAAGGCAATTCGTAAATGAACAGAGTCCTTACATGAACTGTTATTTCAAAAGTCACAGATTTCTATGAGGCAGTTATCAGTTGTTTTGGTTACATAGCTCTGTAATGTCTGTTGGAGGGACATCGGGCTGGTGTCTGGTTTTCAGTGTTCATTGTAAAGCATTTACCTTGTTTTTTTAGGCAGCTGAATTATCATAGGATCATTGTACTGTTACATGATTCATTGTAAAACATGAGAACGTGATATTACTTAAGACTCAAAAGGGAGTATGTATTCACCCCAACCTTTTTTCCCCTTTTTTCTTTGTATACTAAATAAGAATAGGAACAAAATATTGGTTTTGAACAATATTCTAGTGTAAGAAAATTTTGTTAATATGAATAACAGTGCAAGCAATCTACTTTTTCCCTTTTGTTAGGAGTTAGAAATTTTGTTATTGACTTGAACAGGTGACTTTAGGTTTTAAAATGATGATAGGTGGTAAATTCTTGGTTAGAGACTTTGTAGTTGAAATTTGCCTATGAAGTTAGTAAATTAATATTCTGTGTATGTGTCAATGGACCTAGAATGTTAAGATGATTACATTCTTTGAATCTTCAGGTTTGATCTAGAAATAATGCAAGCAGGGCTATTAGGAATTCTAAGAGACTAATTATTAATATATATCCTATGATCTCTTTGATACACAGCAGCCCATGCCTGAGAGAGGAATATAATACTTTCTTAATAACTTTAGTAAAATCAGCTACCATAGGCTTAACGATTTTGATTTTAATAAATGTAAACAGTTGTCGCCCTGGTTTTTTGAGATTTTCTAAGCCTTCTGATGTTGACATTCTTGTAGTGAACTTTCTCACACACTTTCTGTAAATAACTCATTGTTTTTCATTCCTTTATGGAGGAGGAGAGAGTTGATGGACTGTTGGTTTGACCTGTGCCATTGCAGAGGTGTTACTGTCACCTTCCAATCCACTGTCACTTTTGTAAAACTATAAATATTGGAGTCAGAGAATAAAACTTCCCTTTTTTCCTTCACCTTGAGAGAGGTGGTGTGCTTGTGTTCTTTCGTGTCCGTCAGCGACATCTGGTGACCGCTGAAGTGTATTGCAGCCTAGGCTGAAACACGGACAGCGGATTGTGGTGAGGTTTTCCCCTCCTCCTTTTGGTGTTTTGCCTGCTGTTCTCGGGCAATGGAAACCTCTGTGGCTTTCCGGGACGATTCCCTCATTTTGGATCTCTGGAGGGTGGTTCTGGAGTGGAAACAGGTGTCTGTTTCCTGGGATGGTTTGGAGAGATTGATTCTGTGGGCCCGAGAGCGGGGGTTTTTTTCGGACGTTCCGAAGGCGTTCGATAGGCAGGAGGGGTCTTGCTTGGGGGACCACCTTATGGAGGCCCTCTTTGATGATTGCACTGTAGATGTGAGACCGCTGCTGCTGCAGTGGAGGCAATGTGAGGAGCTTTGGCGGGGGTCCGGTTCTTGTACCCCTCGGAGCTCCCAGGGAAGCCCTTCTATTTCAGATGAGGATGAGGAGGAGATTGAGCTCCTGTATGATGTGGACCCCCCCTCCCCGCCTCATGACGGTGTGCTGGGGAGTGGCCATTATCCGCCTGGGGTGGATTGGGCTCACAGCCAGCTGGTCCCGAGTCCGGGGGGCTCTTTGGATTCGGCGGGCCGTCCTCGCCCCGCCTCGTCCTATGCGGGTGGCGGGGCGAGGGACGGGTTGCCCTCTCTGTGTGCCTTCCCGGCCTTTAAGGGTCAGCCTCCGCCCCGATTTGAGGCTGCTGCGGTGACTACCTGTTGTCCGAACTGCGGTGTGTCCACCACGTTTCCCCTGAGCGAGGTGGGGGTGGGTTCTCCCACCTCCGAATCGAGTTCCTCAGCGAGGGGAGTGATTTCGCCCTCCTCCGCGTCTGTGCAGCCTGCTGGGCATGCGCAGCCGGTGGAGGCAGTCGGGGGCGGGACGTTGCCCGCCTCTGTGTCTGCGCAGCCGGTGAAGGCAGCCGGGGGCGGGGTGTCGGTCGGTGCTCCGCCCAGCCCCGCTCCGGTGGGCGGGCAGCCTGTTCCTCTCCGTTCGGTGGGGGCTGTGCCCGCTACGGGGTCTTGCAGATTGGGGCGGGCTCTCATAGGGGGCCTGCCCGGCTCCCTTGTGCCGCCCCGCAGTGACGCGGCTCCGCGGGCTGCGCCTCCCTCAGCATTCCACCCCGCCCCCGTATCGGGGGATGGGGGCCCCGCGCCGGCTGCGTCAGGCGCTGTGCCAGATGTGCTGGCTGTGCTGGCAGCTGCGGCCGCCGAGGCGGCTCCGGCCGGAGCTGCAGCGCAGCAGGGGACTGGGGTGTTTACCTTTAGTGCAACTGCTGACGCGACCGGCGGGAGGCCGGCGGGTGCCCGGGGCCATGGCCCTTTCTCGTCAGGTCTTTGGACACTTCCTGCGTGCCAGGTGACTGTGCGTCCGAGGCACCCTGAACGTTTTTGGCCAGAGGCAAAAACCAAGACTGACGAGATGAATGAACATCTCTCCTCACGGCATCTGCAGGGTCGGGGGGTGGATTCCTTTGGCTCTGCCGGTGCTGCAGGGGGCGCAGGGATGAGTGGTGTTGCCCCGGTTCCCAGTCAAGCAATCCCTCCTGTCTCTGGGGGGCCCAAGGATCGGGGCACGGAAGGTGCGGTGGCTTTGCCAGGGGGTCCCCAGGCTTTCCCTGTGCTCAGGGGCGTCACTCATAACACTTAGGAACCCCTTGTGTATAAGCTGGAGAAGGAACTCCGTGAAGCGGTTGCTCAGCATGGTTTGGGGTCTGCTGAGGTTATGCACATTCTTCGGAGGCTTGATCAGGATGTGCTGACACCTCACGATGTCCGTTGTGTGGCACATTCTCTTTTTGACCCTGTGCAATTTGGTGTTTTTGAGACCAAGTGGGCTCGTCTGGCAGCCCAAGCGGTGAGGCGGAATGCTGCGCTGGCGCCGGAAGACCCCAGGCGTGCAGTTGTTATTGATATGCTGTTGGGGACAGGGCGTTATGAGAATGTTCAGGGGCAGGTTGGATATGATCCCCTTGTGCTTCAGCAATGCAACACTCTGGGCATGGGAGCGATTGTGCAGACCCTGGAAATGGCTGCTCCGAAGCAGTCGTTCTCAACTGTTGTCCAGGGGGATGATGAGCCTTTTATGGTATTTGCGGCGAGGTTGATTGCATCCGTGGAGAGGCAGGTGCCTGATCCTGTGGCGAGGGACGTTACAATTGCAAACCTTGTCAAGTGCAATTGTAATGAAGCTTGTAATAAGGTTATAGCAGCTATGCCTGGTGATCCTAGTATCTGGGAGATGGCAGAAGCCTGTGCGAACATCATCCCCTCACGTCGGAAGTTGGCCGCTGTGGCTGCCGCTGTGCAGCCCGTCTGGGCAGCACCGCAGGGCGGGCGGCCGCAGCAGGCGAATGCACAGACTAGCAGGAAGCGGGGGAAGAAGGATCAGAAGGTCAAATTCCCCATGTTCTTGTGCGGTCGGTGTGGTAGGCCGAATCACATGGCTAACGTTTGTAAGGCGACTGTTCATGCAAATGGCCAGGCGTTGCCAGGTTCGGGAAACGTAAGGCGGAGCGCGCAGCAGGAGGGGCGTGCTCAGACACAAGCTTCCCTCCAGACCGAGGTGCCGATGGAGGTCTCCTTTGCCGGCTTGCAGCTAGCACCCGCAGATCAGCAGGCGTGGACGTCTGCACCGCGGCAACAGTTGTCTTAGATTCGTCTGAGATACGCAAGGTTCCTCTGGATGCCTTTGGTCCCTTGGGTGGGGGCATGAGTGCTCTCCTTATGGGGAGATCTAGTGCCACCCTTCAGGGCATCATTGTGCACCTGGGGCTCATTGATGCAGATTTTACAGGGCAGATTTGTGCCATGGTTTCCACACTCACTCCCCCTGTCACAATCCCAAAAGGGACACGGCTTGCTCAACTTGTGCCTTTTAAGTCTTCTGTTCGCAGGACAGCTGACCGGTCACGTGGAGCTGGTGGCTTTGGATCCACTGGGCAGCCTCAGGTTCACTGGACTGCTGTCCTGACCAAAGACCGGCCCGAGATGCTGTGTACCCTGTCTGTTCCTGGTGCGACACCGTCGGAAATCCACCTCCGCGGGCTTCTCGACAGCGGTGCTGACATCACTGTTCTCTCCCTTGCTGCCTGGCCCTCGGAGTGGCCCCTGGATCCGGTGGGGACATCTGTCGCGGGCCTGGGAGGGACGGCACAATGCTACGTGGCCCAGCAGCCTGTGCTGGTCACCAACCCGGAGGGACAGATGGCCTGGGTTAGGCCTCATGTTACTTCTACTCCTGCCAACCTTTGGGGGAGGGATGTTCTGTCTGCCTGGGGGGTGCGTATCGGGACGGATTTTTAATGGGGGCCACTGCAGTGAAGGGCGCAGAGTGTCCTACGCCTCCTATACGGTGGCTGGTGGACAAACCCGTTTGGGAGAAGCAGTGGTCCCTCCCTGATGATAAATTAGTTGCCCTTCGGAATTTGGTGCAGGAGCAGTTGGACCAGGGTCATCTGGAGCCTTCCAACAGTCCTTGGAACACTCCTGTCTTCTGTATCAAGAAGAAATCTGGGAAATGGAGGTTGTTGCAAGACCTCCGGAAGGTCAATGCCGTGATGGAAAGCATGGGACCATTGCAGGCGGGCATGCCATCACCTACCACGCTTCCTGCAGGCTGGCCGGTCCTCATTGTGGATCTGAAGGATTGTTTCTTTTCGATTCCTTTGCATCCCGATGACAGACAGAAGTTTGCCTTCTCGGTGCCAGCGATTAACGAGGCTGAGCCCGCACAGAGATATCAATGGAGGACATTGCCTCAGGGCATGCGCAATTCTCCTGCCATATGCCAGTGGTATGTGGCCCGTGCCTTGTCTGGAGTTCACAAGCAGTTTCCTGATGCGCGTCTGAATCATTATATGGACGACATTTTGGTGGCCGCGTCCACCCAGGATGAGCTGCTGAGGATTCAGCCTCGGTTGCTCGATGCTTTGCATGCTCATGGACTGCAGGTGGCTCCAGAAAAGGTTCAACAAAAACCACCCTGGAAGTACTTGGGGGTCAAAATTTTGGAACGGACAATCTGTCACCAGGAGGTGCAATTTGTGCATTCTGTGAAGACACTGAATGATGCTCAGAAATTGATAGGTGTCATCACTTGGTTACGTCCTTATTTGGGACTAACCAACGCACAGCTGTCTCCTCTGTATGATTTGTTGAAAGGGGACTCTGGTCTGAAGTCGCCTCGCACACTGACCCCTGAGGCGCGTAAGGCGTTGGAGGTGGTTCAGCAAGCTGTTTCGGCTTGTCAGGTTTATCGCATTGATCCCTCCGTTGATGTCACTGTGTTCATTACCACTCCAGATTCGCATCCCACAGGTATCATTGGTCAATGGAGTGACAAATGGTCTGATTCCTTGCACGTTCTGGAATGGGTTTTCCTGCCCCATCAGCCGCAGAAGACGGCAACTACATTGCTTGAGCTGATTGCTCGCTTGATAATCAAATGCCGACAACGGTGTTTGCAATTGATGGGTGCGGATCCTGCAAAGATCATACTCCCGGTGCAACGGGAGGATTTTGACTGGAGCTTTGCAAACAGTAGGTCTCTGCAGAGTGCTCTGGAAAATTTTTCAGGGCAGATCACTTATCATCTGCCCAGCCATAGGCTGTTGCATATGGCGAAATCCACACAAATTTCTTTGTGGCCCAAGAATAGTCAGGAACCCGTGCAAGGACCCACCGTCTTCACTGACGGTTCAGGAAGGACAGGAAAGGCCATTGTTACCTGGAGGGATGGGTCTGAGTGGCAGGTTCTGGAAGGCCATGAGAATGGGTCAGCTCAATTGGTGTAACTGAGGGCTGCTGTCATGGCATTTGAGAAATTTTCCCAGGAACCTTTCAACTTGGTCACAGATTCCGCCTATGTGGCTGATATCGCACAGCGGTTGGGTCATTCGGTTTTGAAGGAGGTCAGTAATCCTGCCTTGTTTCAGTTACTGAAGACCTTGTGGTGTGCCATTCAGGCCCGAGTTCATCCATTTTATGTTCTGCATGTGAGGAGTCACACCGATTTGCCAGGTTTTATAGTGGAAGGTAATGCGAGGGCTGACAAGTTGGCTAACCCAGCATGGGTAGCGCCTCAGCCTGATACACTCGCACAGGCCAAAGCATCGCATGGGTTTTTCCACCAAAATGCACATACCTTGCAGAAGCAGTTTCAGCTAACGCCAACTGAGGCTCGTGACATTGTCGAGTCATGTGATGACTGCCATGCACTTGCTCCGCCTCTGCCAGCAGGGGTAAATCCCAGAGGCCTTAGGGCCTTGGAGCTTTGGCAGACCGATGTCACCCAGGTTGCCGAGTTTGGCCGGTTCAAGTATGTGCATGTCACTGTGGACACGTTCTCTTCTGCGATGTGGGCTTCGGCTCACACTGGGGAGAAGGCCCGTGATGTCCTTGCCCACTGGAGGCAGGCCTTTGCCGTTCTGGGCATACCTTCTGCTGTGAAAACCGACAATGGTCCTGCTTACGCATCACAAAAGGTGCGACAGTTCCTGCAGTTGTGGGGTGTCTCGCACAAGTTTGGTATCCCTCATTCTCCGACTGGTCAAGCTATTGTAGAACGCGCTCATGGTACTCTGAAGCAGGTTCTTCAAAAACAAAAATGGGGAATGCAGGGTGAAACCCCGCACAGTCGATTGGCAAAAGCTTTGTGTACAATCAATCATCTCACTGTGCCGCAGAACTCAAATAACCCTGTCATTTTGAATCACCATCTCTCATTGCAGGCGGCAGACGAGGCACATCAGCCTCGAGCGAAGGTTCGGGTGTGGAATTTAGTCACCAAACAGTGGGAAGGCCCCTATGACCTTATCGCTTCGGGGCACGGGTATGCTTGTGTATCCACAGATACTGGGGTACGCTGGGTACCTTCCAAATGTGTTCGCCCTGATCTGCGACCCCAGAGACAGAATCCAGCTGATGAGCAGGATGGAAACCGTGACCAACCTGAAAGGCATCAAGCAGGGGAATCATTGAGTGATGATTCGGATGCAGACGTTGAGAGTGATCACTCCGATGATTCCTCTGCAAGTGGACACTGAGTGTTATTCCTATTTTCCTCTTCACATTGTTCATTTTCCTTTTTCTTTTTTAAACGGAAAAGGGTGAGATGTCGCCCTGGTTTTTTGAGATTTTCTAAGCCTTCTGATGTTGACATTCTTGTAGTGAACTTTCTCACACACTTTCTGTAAATAACTCATTGTTTTTCATTCCTTTATGGAGGAGGAGAGAGTTGATGGACTGTTGGTTTGACCTGTGCCATTGCAGAGGTGTTACTGTCACCTTCCAATCCACTGTCACTTTTGTAAAACTATAAATATTGGAGTCAGAGAATAAAACTTCCCTTTTTTCCTTCACCTTGAGAGAGGTGGTGTGCTTGTATTCTTTCGTGTCCGTCAGCGACAAACAGTAATGACAGATATTGTACTATGAATTCTAAGGCATAGTTAACAAACAGTTGAACAATTTTGTAATTCTTTTGTGGTACCTTTTCAATATTTTTACTTTCACCATACATTATCAGTTTATTATAGTTTTTGGAATACAGAACCTTTCCTATTGTCAAAATACCAGAAGGCAGGGTGTCTGTGAAGTTTTGTTGGGGTTTGATTGGTAGAAGCTTCCTGTCTGGGCTGGAGCTGTTAGGATTTTTGTTTGCTTCTTCATCGCTAAATCCTCTGCTTGGGCTAGAATAAAGGGGTTTAAACGTGCTTTGCTTTGTGGGTCTTCCATGGGAGACAGTCCTATAAGCTGAGAGATCCCTGCCACAAAACATGGGTTCTGCTGCAAAGCTCTTGAGCCTTTTAGTCCCTGATCTTCTGTCTATGCTTGCCAGCTCAATTCAAACATATATTGCGCTGGACTACCAAAGAGTTTTGCAAGCTGCTTCATATCATAGGGAGTTAATTCACTAGGTGTTATAAATCAAAGCATATTTGCAACAGCAGGCGATCCTAACCCATGCTTAGCAGCTAGCTGGCATAGCTCTGAGCGGATTTGCCAATTAAAGGGTATGTATTTGACAGGTGTTGTCCCATTACCTTGCACCACTGGGAATGCTGTAACTGTTCCCTCAACCTGTTGCCAGTTCTCGGATGATGGTGAGCTCATGGGTACAGAAATTAGTTCAGCCTCTTCTATATCTCCACAATCTACAGCCTTTTGTTTTACCTCTGTCCAGAAGATTACCGGGTCTCAGGTTGGTGATGTTTCCTGCTCGGAACATCAAAGGGGCTGAAGCTGGCGTCAGCAGGGTTGTAGGGGCTTCCTCACCTTGAGACCTTGACTGTAGCTGCCATGGTGCTGCGGCAGTGACAGCTGCATGTCGGGGGCTGGTGCTGGGAACGAGGCTCTGTATCATGGTGTTGGAGCTTCCTGCTTCTGGTGTGCTTCCGGGTGTGACGACGTGGTAACATCCGGGCATTTGTAGCGATGTCATCTCAGATTCCACCCCCGTGTTGCAGTGGCAGACAGGCGTGGTTTGCGGAAGTGGGGCTGTGGGCGCAGTTTGTGGGCTGAGCCAACCAGCTCCGGGCAAGGGCGGTCCGGCTGTTTCCATGGCGATGAGGGGCACGGTCGGCCCCGGTGGCAGGGGTGCGATCCCGGGGCCAGCACGGAGCTGGAGCTGCGTCATGCTCACTGGCTGCCCAGCCGAAATGGCGGTGCTGTCCGAGCCCCTGCAGCAGCTGCGCGGGGCAGACACTGGGTGGCATTTTCAGGATGCTGATATCGAACACCCCAGCTCCGCATGGCACTTTGGTATGGGCGCATCGCCGCTGCCGGTCAGGATCCCGCCGCTCCCCTCCATCTCGCTGTGCGGTGGTTGTCTCTCTCTGCAGGGGTTCTGCGGGGGACGGTTCTCCCGGGAACAATGCCGATGTGGGGGATTATTCAGTCCAGCTCGGCCATGTGAGGCGGCATAGCCGGCCATTGTGTTCAGCCACGTGCTTTTTGGGCTTAAAAAGGTACTGTGATTGATGAGTAATGCGACGATTGACTCTCACAATTAATAGACAAATATCATTGTTATAAATGATCAAATCGTGAGCCAAAATTATCAAAAATTTAGCAAAGATTTATTAATTTGTCTGCGAGACCGAAGTTCGGTCTTCAAAACCACCACAGCCAAAGAGACAGCGTGGAGCCCGAGGTCGACGCCGGATGAACCGGGATCTGACCTCCAGAGTGTCAGTCTCCCCCTCGGTTCACAAATGCTGCTTCTTGCAGAAAGGTTTTATACAGTTTATTTTGCCCGAGGCAAAGATGACCAAATTTCCTTTGTATCTCTTCACATGCATCGCTGTTTCTTTCCATGTACAGAGCTGGACAAAAGCCAGGTCCAGGTGTGTGTCGATTTCAGTTCCGTTTCTCTTTGCTGATTTATGACCGGAGATAGCTCAGGGATGCCACTTGCTCGGTTTCTCGGCTGTTTAGGTGGCCTGGAAAGGCCCAGGGTGGCCTTGGACAGCCCGGCGCTTCAAAGGACGAGGAGAGACTTCTGATCTTGTTTCGGTCTCGGTGTTTGTTTATCTAAAAGATTTTCTTTCAGCCCAACAGAGGTCTGCACAGCAAGTCAGCCATGGGCACACTGCGAGCCCCCGGGGCGGTCACTTATCTTTATACCCGAAGTTACGTATACAATATTTATAATTTTTCCCCAATACCTTCTACCCTTATTAACCGGTGCACTTCTAGTAAAGACCAATCCCAAAGTGCCACCATCACCACAGAAGATGGAGGCCAAGAAGAAGAAGAAGAAGAAGAAGAAGGACAGGACACGCCCCAATTCCTCCATCTTACTTCTTTAGACCCCCCTGTACAGAAATCCTAAACCCTGTGTTTTACACTCTAATTAACTTATCCCTTCACCATTCACCCCAGTGAAATCCTCCCAGTCCTCATAGAGGTGTCATCTCCTGTGTAGGATCAAAGTCCAGCCACCAGACACTTCTGGCAACATTCCAGGACTCCCGAGCCCCCCAAGGGTGTTCTCGGCTACTCTGCACCTCTGTCCTGAGGTGCTGAGATCCCACATCTCCCCCTTCTGTTTGCACCAGGAAGACCTCTTTTGCTATCCGATTCATAGCGTGTTTTAAACATGCAAATATGCATGGGACGACAAGTATGAGGACTAAGAGAACTATTAAAACATAGAATCCTACTCTTAAAATTCCTCTCCAAATGGGAGAGATGTCAAAGAAGTCTACCAGCTGATCGATCCATGATCCTGTGATCTCGCCAAGCTTATTTATGCTGTCCTTTATATTTTTGATACTTTCATGAATTGACCTTGAATGATCTGAGAGATTCATGCAGCACATCCCTTCAAACTCTTCACACCCATGTCCATGAGCGAGCAATAGATAATCGATCGCCGCTCTGTTTTGAAGAGTCGCCTGCCTTATACCACTGATGTCTTTTAACATGTCATCCAATGCGACAGACACAGACCGTGCATGTTTGCTCAACCAACAACCCATGCGGTCGACTTGAGTCAAGGCCACCCCTGATGCTGTTTGAGGTGAGAAGATTGCTGTAGCAATACTCGCTTTCTTGTCCCAAGAAAATATTTTATCATTGCAATCTGCCGCACATTGTTCTATTGATCTTTTTTCTCTGCGTTTTCTCTCCCTTAACATGTTCAAATCAGGCGATAGCATTGAAATTTCCCCAATGCTGCATGGACCTCCCGTGGCATTAGCAGGAATGCCGTGCCAAATTCTGTCCCCGCAAATTAAAAACAAACCCCGTGGCAATTGCACTGGGACTTGGACCGATCCTTTGGTAGTTTTTTCTGTATATTTACACCATGCTGACGCATTCTTATAGAATTCATGAATGGGAGTCAAATCGACAGTTTTCGCCTTTGTGACATTCGGAGCCTCAAACTGCATGCAGAGTTCCATTGTTATGGACCCAAAAATCTCCAATTCCTGAGGTTCTGTAGAAGCCACAGGAAGTAGATGTGTCCAAGCACACCACTCTTTCACAGGATCTTTAATGACCTGCGAAATGTTAACTGCGGAGTGCCCTGGAACTGGCCTTGAATGTGTCAGGCAAATACTATCTAAATTTGCTGCCTGAGCTAAAGTCTCCCATACATTTTGCCTTGGTTGAGTAATAGGTAAATTACCCCCATTGCTTACTGCAATGAATGAAAGAATGATGCACATAAGCATCATGAAACCCACAACTGATTTTACATGAAATCATTGTTCTGCTTGTCATTCAAGACCCTAGAGAAAATTCCCCCAAAGTCTTTAGCCTCTTTTTATTTTTCTTCTGAATCGTTCTGTGCAGTCTGAGTCTCGACTCCTGTTTGAGT
Organism: Melospiza georgiana; assembly: GCF_028018845.1. Classification (NCBI taxonomy): domain Eukaryota; kingdom Metazoa; phylum Chordata; class Aves; order Passeriformes; family Passerellidae; genus Melospiza; species Melospiza georgiana. The sequence goes on along the minus strand of NC_080464.1, from coordinate 4,771,897 downwards.
ACTCGTCTCTTTCTTTCTTGGATCTTGTTTCTCGGATCCGCGTTTTCATGTTCTCGCACTCGAAATGGTTTCACGTGTCGTGCCGACACCCATGTCAGACCTCGCTCTGTGGAGATACAAGCGAAACCCTTGCCCCCCACTAGGTGGCGCTGTCACCGGCTGCCCCAGCTCGGATGACAGCATGAGCTCGACTGCCCCTCGTCCTGTCGACTGCCGTGTTCGTGATCTCGTTTTGAGACTGTGTCTGTCTGGCTTTTAATTCAGCTGGAAATGGAGCTTGAACACCAGAACGTCTCCCTTGAAGGGAAGGGACTGGGACTCCGAGGGTTTTCATCCAGAGGTACCAAGTCTGAAGAGGGTGTGGAGCCCCTCGGACATAGGATCCCGAACACGGCCCCTCCTCGCCCGAGACGTCACAGGGGACCTGGCCCGCCCCCGCCCGCGCTCTACTCTCTGCGCATGCGTGCTCTCCGAGCCGCTCCCTGTCTCTCCCGAGCTGACGTCACTCTCCCCCTCTTGTTCCACCTCCGAGGCTTCCTCCCCTCGGTCTGTCCCTGATTCTGTCTCTTCCCCCTCCGACGCTGTGTCCATTCCTCCCACCGGTGTGTACAGCCCGCCCCCCGCCGGCCCCCGGGCGCGTTCCGCGATCTGAGCCGACCCCCGCACCGGGTCTGACGTCACAACAGCGTGCCTCCCGCGTCTCACTACGGTGGCCCTTTGGGGCTGCGCAATTTTCCCCCATTTCGCCGCCCGTGTTTACCGCCCCCGCGCTGGTATGTGACTCCCCCCCCAGTTCTTGCGAGTTTTGCCCGCCGCGCGCGTCTCTGCTATTCTGCCGGCCAGGGCGGCCGCCACCCCCCGGCGCCGCACTGACAAAAGCCGCACCGGGACATGTGTCTCCCGGTATCTCTTCACCCACGCTCCCCGCCGGCTCCGCTGCTGCCGCGCCGTGCCCCCCGTGAGGAAGCGCCCCCCCCGATCCCTTCTCTCCCCCCTTCACCCCCCCTTCTGATCCTGACTCCCCTGTACTCTCCGGAGTTTCAGGACGCTTTAGGAGTTTCCTGGGGTTTCTGGGTTTTGGGACCGGGGCTTTAATATTTTTTCCTGCTCTCTTTTCTCGAGAGCCCTTTCCCCCTGGCTTCTTGAGGCCAGAGCTAATTTTTTTTTTCCTGGAGCGTTGCTCCCCCCCTCCTTCTGAGGGTGCCGCAACTTTTCGTTGCTCTCCCAGTCTTTTCGACTGTACCGAAATGCCTTTCTAGCATTACTCTTGCCGGCGAGAGCAGCTTTAACGCTGTCTCGTCTTTTTTTGTCGCTGAGAAATATAAGTGCCTATTGATTTCCTGCCAAAACCCCACTTCGAATAGCAGGCATGTTTCGGCAAGTGGGTAATTAAGCCTTGCCCACAACAATAACTGTTTTAATTCTTTCTTTGGGATCCCTTCTGTGTGTGCTTGAGCCACGCCTTGTAAGGTGGACAAAATTTCCCGTCGTTCTTGGGAGAGTGTGCAATTATGTTCTTATTTTTTGACCTTCTCACCGAATCTGTCGTCAGAGCTGTCCGAAGGCTCCCAGTGTCCGTCCAGCGGGTCACGAGGGGTGGATCCAGGGTCGCCTTTCCTGGTTCCTTTCCAGGCTGCTCTGCTACGAACTGTCTTCGGTAGAAGCTGAGAGATGTAATTCTCAGTGACTGCTGTTTTTTTGCAGACTCTTCTGGCCGTTTTTTTTTTTCTCTTCTTTTTTTTTTTTTTTTCTTCAGGCTTCTCTCCTCAGGAGCTATCAGTGCTCTCCTGGGAACTCGTCCTAGATTGGAGCTGCCCTCTTGGCTTTTCAGCTCTTTAGCTCTTCAGCTCTTCAGGGCTGATCCCCCCCCGAAAGGGTTGGTGCGGAGTAGCCCATGCAGCGAACGCCAGTTGTTGATTTCCATGTTTCTCTTTGCTGATTTATGACCGGAGATAGCTCAGGGATGCCACTTGCTCGGTTTCTCGGCTGTTTAGGTGGCCTGGAAAGGCCCAGGGTGGCCTTGGACAGCCCGGTGCTTCAAAGGACGAGGAGAGACTTCTGATCTTGTTTCGGTCTCGGTGTTTATTAATTGTTTATCTAAAAGATTTTTTTTCAGCCCGACAGAGGTCTGCACAGCAAGTCAGCCATGGGCACACTGTGAGCCCCTGGGGCGGTCACTTATCTTTATACCCGAAGTTACGTATACAATATTTATAATTTTTCCCCAATACCTTCTACCCTTATTAACCGGTGCACTTCTAGTAAAGACCAATCCCAAAGTGCCACCATCACCACAGAAGATGGAGGCCAAGAAGAAGAAGAAGAAGGACAGGACACGCCCCAATTCCTCCATCTTACTTCTTTAGACCCCCCTGTACAGAAATCCTAAACCCTGTGTTTTACACTCTAATTAACTTATCCCTTCACCATTCACCCCAGTGAAATCCTCCCAGTCCTCATACAAGTGTCATCTCCTGTGTAGGATCAAAGTCCAGCCACCAGACACTTCTGGCAACATTCCAGGACTCCCGAGCCCCCCAAGGGTGTTCTCGGCTACTCTGCACCTCTGTCCTGAGGTGCTGAGATCCCACAGGTGTGTAGTCAGCAGCAATAGGCTCCAGGAAGCTATGTATGCAGATGTATCAGTTTGGCGCCGCTGACTATCTTGATAGATGCAATCGGCAAGGTGATAATTTCTCTTGGGTGGCTCCCAACTCGGAAAACCGGTGATCAACACCCTGGAAGCTTCTATTCTTACTTAAGGGCGTCAATCGTTATCTTAACTTGTGTCTGGGAACTAGTAGAATCTAAATAGACATCTGCTCCCGGCTGGGATGGTCAAAAGACATGCTTTTGGATTTCACAATATTTTATACTATACATTATTAGCATGAATTATCACTACCATATATTACATCATGTATATGGGTTAAGAAAAGTTTTATAGATTTATAGTTATGTTTAACCCCCTCGCATGATTATCGAGGGACATCTGGGGTTGGGACATCTGGGACAGCTGGCTTGTCACTATGGCGACATCTGACCTCCAATCAGCATTTGAGGAAGAGATCTCCACTCCTGGACAGCGAAGAAGGGGTTTGTATATATGTTATAAAGTAATTCATGCATAAGGGGAAAATGTATAAAATAAAAATTGTAAAAAGACTCTAACATCCAACGAGCCTCTGACCACGAGCAACCTGGAGACAGATTACTACATTGGAATTACGAAACTTCTGCTGGCAGCAGGAGAACAATGCCTTGTTTACTAATAAAAGACATGGCTGGCACGGAGATGGGCTTCCTCAGGAGCCATCAGGGAACACCCAAGGGTGATCATCGCTTGGTAGATATAATCAATCAAGATATAATCAATCAAGATAACCAAAGTCACCAAGGAACATACATCTGAATACACTACTTCCCCTGACATGATAAGCGCCTGCCACTACTCAGGAAACAGCAATTGTCCAGCCTTGCACAGTGAAAGAAACCTTCATACATATGCGGGGTTACAAAAGAAATTGGGGCATCTCTGCCTCAGGCATAAAAAACTGCATAAAACAGCCCTGCTGGAAATGGCATTCATGAACAGAGGGATATCCGATGAGATGGAGGTCAGATCTTGGTTCATCCAGCACCGGTCCCAGGCTCAACGCTGTCTCTTTGACTGTGGTTTTTGAGGACCGTATTTTGATCACAAAAATAAAATCTTTTGCATTTATTAATTTTGATTTCTGGCTGATAATTTATAACAGGTTGATGGACAGAACTTTGGGAGGGGTTATAGGGTTAAAAAGGGAAAACCTCCATTGTGAGGGGGCTGAGCACATGGCGGGAAAAATCCTTTACTCCCAGCGCCGTAACCTTTTTCTCTATTCAGTCTTCTGTTGCATTTTTGATAAGGTTTAATAAACCTTCCTAAACTATGAAAAGTGAGTAGCTATTTCTCACAGTATGCATTCCCCCCGAAAACACATTCCGTGTGTTTTCCTCCCCATATAATTCGGTATTTAATAGTCTTATTAAATCCCAAAAGAGCCTCCATGGTTTTATAACTTTTATTGCATTTTCATCACCTTTGGATGCTGCTGGCAGGATAATTTTACCCGTATGTTTCCAGATATTAAAGTCAAAAGCAGTGTCTTTAGTTAATTTAAATCCATAACATTCCGACCAGTTAATTAATACCGATAATGCTTTTTCATCATAATCTATATCCCATGCCATAAAAGAATCCTTCCATACCTTCAAAATGGGGGTTTCCTGCTTAAAGATGAGATTTTCCATGTCTCCCGTGGGGTTTTTCTTCTATTTTCAACTTCTCCAGTTTCCTTTCCACACAGCCCTTTGGCTGTGATTTTCTGCAAACTGTTGCAAAGCTTAATTCCTGCAGTCTTTGCTGCAGCTTCTGGGCTCTTTCAAGCCTCTTCCTTTTCCAGATTTTCTGGTTTCTCTTCCACACAGCCCTTTAGCTGTGATTTTCTGCAATCTTTGTCACAAGACTTAGCTCCTGCAGCCTTTGCTGCCTATTTCCGGGGTCTTTCTGGCCTTTTGATTTTTCAGCTTTTCACTCCGTCTCTCTCTGCAATTTCCAGGGGTCCTTGGACTGGTTGTCCTCACATCAGGGGGTCATCACGCATTACATTAATAATTCCTGTGATGTTCGTATGTCTGAGACATGACACACGACAAACTCCTGTTGGTCATCAGTAAACAACACAATTTATTGTCCAGGGCTTTCTTTGATAGCCCATTCAAAACTCCCAGGTCGAGACAGGTCATTGGTCTATCCATGTGCCCCCAGACCCTGATCCAATAAAGATGCCTGCATACTAGGAGAGTTCCCATTGGCTGTGAGTTTCTGTCAGTCATCCCAGAGGCTGGTTCATGGAGCTGAGCTGGGCTGCTTATTATAACTTGATTAATGCTAATGCAACAGTCCAGCATCATTTTGTGTCTGCTATTACAGCTCTTGGAATACCTGTCTCCATAAAGACCGATAATGGGCCAGCCTATACATCCAAATGGATGCCCAACTTTTTTCATTTGTGGAGGATGTGTCATGTCACGGGTATTCCACATTCCCCTACAGATCAAGCCATTGTGGAATGGGCCCACAGCACTCTCAAGTCCGTGATGGTAAAACAAAAAAGAGGGAGTGTGGGAATGGGATATACCTCCCACAAAAGACTGTAGAAAGCCCTTTATGTTGTCAATTTTTTGAATTGCATTCAGAACAACCAAAATCCCATCCAACAACGTTTTGGTGAATCACAGGCTCACTTAGAAAAAGCTAAGGTACTTGTTAGGAATCTTGAAAGTGAAAAAAGGGAAGGCCCCTTCCCACTGATAACCTGGGGATGAGGATATGCTTGTGTTTCCACCAATTCCAGACCAAGATGGGTACCTGCAAGAGTAGTCCGACCAGCCTTGGATACCTCAGCTTCATAATCATCTTGTGGGGAAGATAAATCTTCTGAAGTCATGTTTCTAACTGATATTAATAAAGTTTTTAGGCAATTTTGTAGGTATTTTAGGGAAACCGTCTCAGTCAAGGCTTGAGGCTCTGGCCAAGCCCTAGCCCTGGCTGACTGAGGATTATACCATCAGATCCAGGTGTTTCTGCCCTAAAAGTGTAATCAAGTCACTTTGACTTGCTAATCTGATCTTATAAAAGCTGGACTCCCTTTCAAGGTAAACTTGGAAGTCCTCCCCAGGAAAGGCTCTCTGAGTCTTCACTGTGAAATGGGACTCTCCAGCAATTGCAGAGTCTGGGTGATGGTAAAGTTTTTAGACAATTTTAAGTTGTTTTTCAAGGTTCTATCTGTTTAATCACTGTCTCCATTCATGGGAAAGAGATGTGTGTGGTTACCAGTTATTGGGTGTTTTCATTTATCCCCTTATTCATAGGAAAGATACTGCTTTTGTGAGGAATTGAGCTTGTTTGGTTTAGACAGTGGGCCAAACATATTCTAATGGTAGAAGTGTTTTGTTTTATGATTCCTGTTTGAATAAAACATAAAAGAGGGAGTTGTAGGAAGAGGTGGGATGGAATTGAGCTGAAGGCTGTGGGATGCATCTGCAGAAGCACATGGCAACACAGAGAGGCTTGTCTCTGTCTGACATTGAGGGGGAAGGAGGTGTCACGCGGCAGACCCCTACAGAGAGAAGCCTGCTGGAAGTTGACTGACAGGTGAACAGCACATGATCACCCTGCAGAAGGACATTTAGAACACGTGTTGCTGATGTGGTAAAATGGGATAGGTCACATAGTGAGAATTACCATGTAAGGAAATACTGTGCACTGAAAAAGTGTATAAAACCAGCTTGTTTCTTTGAATAAACGATTCAGATTCCCTGCCAGTCTGAATCTGTGCCTCAGTCTCTCACACCTGCCCTGCCTGGCTGTGAGCCAACAGCATCCCTGCCAGCTGTGGCCATAACTACACCAAAGGGGAAAGTGCTTGACAGCCAACAGAAGGCTGTTATTTGGTTTCTGGGTTTTTCTCTTTGTTGTTGCTGTTGTTTGTTTGCCTTGTTATACATATACATTCTACTCAAGAACTGTTATTCCTTTTCCTATATATTTGACTGAAAGCCCCGTAATTTTAAAGTTATAATTTGGAGGCAAGGGGGTTATATTTTCTATTCCAAGGGAGGTTCCAACCTACCTTAGCAGACAGCTGTCTTTCAAACCAAGACAGGCTGGAACTGAGTTTTCTTTTTGGTTCCAGACCTGCCATGAAAACATAATCCTGGCCAGTCTAGGAGCTCACCTCTCACTCTGGACAGGAGGGATGGTCGTTGATTGTCACTTAGGATGACATTGGGCTTGGCAATTTCAATAGGACTGATAAAGCCACTTGTTTATTTACAACTAAAGCCACAAAAAGACGTAATATGAGACAACAATCCTCTATCTCTATACTCCCTGCTGCCTGCTGGGCTCTTCCAGGGCAGGTTAAGGGATGCAGCCCCCTTCTAGCCCCAGGAGCACATCCAGAGAAGACATTTGAAGCAGACACATTGCGGGCTGCTTTGCAGAAAACCTGCAGCAGGCAGGGTGGGAACATCTTTGCCATAGAATAGTCTCTAGCCTTGTGGTTAAGGAGAAGCTTTGAAACCTCTCAAGGGAAGAAAATTGAAAATGGGTCTCCTGTGTCTTGGTAGTGTGCTGTGGCCACCATGCTGTTGGGTTAAGATCAGCACTGTCCCTTTTTACCATGAGGAGATGGTAGAAACCTTTACTGCCCTTGATGCCTTTTTCTCTGGTTCTAGAAATATGAGCCAGACACAGGGTGATAAAAAGGGGTTAGCTTTAGATAAGGATCCTTAGGTGCACAATTCGTCAGGTGGAAAATGCTGAAGATGCATAACTCGCATGATACATGTAAAATTTTCATAGATTTTGCAAATTAGCATCTGAAAAGAGTCCCCAATTAGAAGCACACTCGGTGAAGTCATGGCTCCCAGCTCTAGCACCTTCTAAATCCTCTCCCCTCAGATGAGGACTAAACTCTGTTTATAAAAAAATATGTCTGAAGAGCTGCTCTCAGCCTTGGTTTCTAATGAGAAATGAAATAGCATAGAGATCCTGGAATTAGTTTTGTCTTTCTGCCTAGGAAAATACTGAATCTAAGTTACAATAATAGGCTACAGAGAGAGAAATATATGTGTAAAGAATACAGAGAATATAGAAAGAAAAAAAAGGCAAAACTCAAGACGGCACCACCCTTGTGATGAGCCCTTTACAGAAGGATGCTACAGGCAGAAGCTTCAAAACACAAAGTAGAGGAACAGTTCAGGTCTGAACAGCATTGGATCTTTGCATTCAATGCCTGCTAAAAGACTGAGGTCTTCCTGGGCATGCACAGCACAGCCTGTGGAATTGAGATTCCAGTGGAATTAGGAGGTGGCTGCCTCCTACACAGTTTTCAGGAACATGATTTTGGACTTACATGCCTATATTTTCTGCTTAAGATACAAAAGTTCTTTTCTAGTCAGCTCATACAAGCTAAATATCCAAGGCAACTGGTGCACTAGGGGAATAATCTGGGTAAATCTCAAGAAGGGTGAATGCTCAGCTGACTCAATCCTCATCTCAGCACCAGATATGTGCTAGGCTGCCTCTGAGAGCAGTTGTTAACCTCCCAACAAAGCTGAAAACATGCATCTCATTTCCTGATACCATCAGCAGAAGCTCCCACCTTTATGCTTCCTCCACTGCAAGCCCTCAGCAGCTGAGTGTAAACAGTTCCTTGTGTTGGGGAAGCAGAATTAAGTAACAAAAAATGTGCCATTTGCTTTGGACTTGATGAACACAATGACCAGGTAATAATTCCCACCATCTGTCAACTACTTATGTTTCACACCTCTATTCCAGCTTTCTCTGAATGTTTTGTTGTTTCTATGATCTGCTGCAAACAAGAAGCTGCATGTGAAGGTACTTCCCATGAAAAGGCCCCTATCCTCCACTGGCAGTACATTTAATTTGTAGAAAGCTTTCCCTTGAAAGCAAAGGCACATTTTAAGGCAGATAAATAAGAGAGCTGCAGCCACAATTAGAGCTCTACAGTTTCCAGCCATGTAAATATTTGCCATAGTTCAGATATTTTCTTTTTTCCATCTGGGTGAAATTCTAGCTTCAGAGCTATGGGAGATTTTAGCCCTAAACAAGAGATTCAAAAATAGCCTCCTGCTCAAAGCATTTATACAGACAGTAAGGCATATTTCTAAACACAGAGTTAAATCCAGACTCTCGTGCCAGGGAGGTGCCTGGACTACTGGCTACTTGGGAAGTAATTTCCCTTTTTCTTCCCACTCTGTCAATTTTTTCTTTATGAGCCTTTTGCTGGAGCTGGGTTCCACTTTCAGGAAACGTTGTGGTTTTATTGAACCACTGCTTTGTCAGATTTCCCAGGCAGTTCTAATTGCAAACGCTGCCTAAAATGAAAAAAAAAAAAAAAAAAGCAAAACCCCAAAGCTTTTTACTTTAACAAGTAATTGAAATTTTTTTTATAATGGTGCACTAAATACCAGTTTTGATTTATAAACATGAATCTCTTCGGTCTCGTCTCCTGGAAATCTGTTAAACGATGTTCTTCACTATTCTCATCCTAAGCTGCCATCTAGCTGCAGCCCTTGGGCTTGCTCCCGAGTCTGGTTTCGGCTGATTTCAAATCTGCAAACAACAGTGACCTTGAGCTGAGAGTGAACAGACCGTGTGAACCGCGCACAGACACAAGGACGCTGGCTGATGCGCACGCATGTTTTACTTCCAAACCTCGGGCTCGCACATGGGCATATGCCGTCCTGACCGGTCCCTCACCCCTCCCGTCGCCGCGCCTTTACCGACAGTCTCTCCGAGTCTATTCGCTCTGCGAGGCGCAGCGCAGCACCTCCGCTGCGCTCCCTGGCCGAAATTTCGCCAGGATTCTCGCGAGAGCAGGCGGCTCTAGATGCTCGCGACGCCTCCTACATTTCCTCTTCCCTGCCGCTGTCTGGAGGTGAGGACTTACGGCCGTTAGTGAGCCGTCTTAATCCGCCTCCATCCTGCTCAGGGCGCCCTGGAGAGGCGATGAGGGGGCGAGGTCTTGAAGTCTCGGTCTGCCTCAATATATTTGACCCTTGGTATTTGCAGGGCTGGTGCGGGGGAGGACGGGTAGGGGTTGGAGATAGTGAGCTTGGGGGTAGCGGTCCGGTGTGAGGTGGAAACAGGCTCTAGGGAGAGGCTATGGTAGTAGTGATGACTTTTTTAGGACACCTTTGGATTAAATTGTGATATGACAGTGTAATTCCTGAGCAGCTCCTGTAGTTATCGGCAGTAAGGTAAACAATCCAGGTTCTGCTTATCAGTGTTAGAAGCTTTGTTATGGGGGGTTTAATTTTTTTTTTTTGCAGCTGAGATCCAAAAATGGTGCGCTACTCTCTGGATCCAGACAATCCCACGAAATGTGAGTTGTTTTCATGAATATTCGAGTAGAACTTGACCAAAGCAATTGAGATTTTAAATCTTGAAGTTCATCTTCTTTTTCTTCTGCAGCATGCAAATCACGGGGATCCAACCTGCGAGTGCATTTCAAGGTAGGCAGTGTGTGCATAGTAAGAAATGCAATTTCATTTGGTTTTGGTTTGGTTTTGTTATATTTTGTTGGGCATTTTTTGGAGGAAGTGCCTCCTATTCTGTGTCATTACATGGTTACTTAAGGGTGGTGTAGTGTAGGTTATGGCCTATATTTGCTTTAGCTGCTTGTAATGGTTTTCATCCACAGGATCAAAAATAAGATAACATGTCCTAAAGAGTTTTCCCTCTGATACAGATAATAAAATACACTAGGAAAACAGTTACAGTGAATTTACCAGGAGGAATGGGGCTAGAGTGAGATGTGACATTTGTTTCATTTGACTTACTCTGCCTTTCTGGTTGTTTGGAAGGAACATTGGATTCACCTGCTTATGCTGCTGCTCAAGAAGTATGGCAGGGGAGGCATGCGATGTTTGGCATGAGGGCATAGGTCCCTCTGGAAAAAGTTTAGGTGTGGCAGTAAATCCAGGACACGTTTGAGTTAACCATGAAACCAAGCCTGAGCATATGCTTTTCTGCTCCATAGTGGTACATAATTCATGTGAAAAGATATTTCAGTTGTCTTGATTTGCTTTTTTACTATGATCAGGTAGGGTTATAGTTACTCTCTGACCTGCATTTAATGTCTTAAGCACTAATACTTTACCTTTAATTTTTCTTTTGTTTCTCCCCTTTATAATTCACTTACAGAGATATTTAGATTGTTTCTATCTTGTGTTCTCATCACTTCCTCTGAGGTGCTATATCTGACATTTTAGTAGGAATTTATCCTTCAGGCTCCTGCTTCTTTGGATTAGTGACCAAGGAGGAGCTATGAAAAGTATAACTACTCAAATTTTTTTGTTGGTTGGAAAGATCTAGACATTAGGTAAAAAACAATCAAGATGTGTTAGAGCTGCAAATTCAGTAATGGCAGTCACACCAAGGGTTAGAAAAGTAGGTAGCAAAAAAAAAAAAGTCTTCTTAATTATTCTTCATTCTTAATTTAGGCGTGGAGCTTTTGTATGTGTGTGAGTGCTTCCTTTAAATTGAGTTTGTAGCAATAATAATAGGATCCAGGACAGAGGAGTGGTTTTGCTCACATTGTAACTTGTACAGATGTGTTAACAACTTCACTGTACTCTATATTGCTAGAACACTCGAGAAACTGCCCAGGCCATCAAGGGCATGCACATCCGCAAGGCCACCAAGTACTTAAAGGACATCACCTTGAAGAAGCAATGTGTTCCCTTCCAGCGCTACAACGGGGGAGTTGGTAGATGCGCCCAGGTGAGGCTCAAGATAAAAATGTGAGAAGGATGCTGCGTCTGGTTAAGAGGAAAAGATGAATTTGAGATGGTATGGAGAATAGTGTGTCACTGTTGATTATAACTTTGTATTAAAATATAGAATCATAGGATGCTTTGGGTTGGAAGGGACCTTAAAGATCATCTAATTCCAGCCCCCCTGCCATGGGCAGGGGCACCTTCCACTAGACCAGGTTGCTCAAGAGGGAGAAAAGAGTTGCTTTTAATTCCAGTACAGCATTGCATCTACTTGCAGTGTCAAGTAATTGATCAAATTTAATTGTTTTGGTATGCAATCTTTATAGAAGGGGATGTAATGGCAAGTTAATGGTGCCTGAAGGGTAAATTGTATTGTACTGGGACAAAAAGGGATTAATTGTTGTCTTCTTCCAGGCCAAACAGTGGGGCTGGACGCAGGGACGCTGGCCCAAGAAGAGTGCAGAGTTCTTGCTGCACATGCTCAAAAATGCAGAGAGCAATGCTGAGCTCAAGGTAGGCTGTGTCAGTATTAGTGAATGCAAAGTGTTCATGTTGTGCTGTGTGTCAGCACTCCTGAACTGGGTGTCTCTGGCATGGAAAGCCAGGTAATGCCTGCTTTGTCAATGAAACTGAATTGTATCAAGGTGTTGGTATACTCTTTGTTTGAATTAGGCTGTGTGCATTTTTCAAGTTAAAATGAGAGTAATAATTTTTCACTGGGAGATAGTTTGCATGTGGTTATCAACTGTTTAAGTGGTGTTTAGGTCTCCTAAAAACTACAAAACAAAGCAAAACGTGAACTCTTGGTCAGTTTGTATCTTTGTAATATACTTAGTGCTTAATTTAGTAATTTTGATGGTAGTGGTGACTGTCTTAGGACACCTTTGGAGTAACTGTGAAATAATAATTGTCTCTTTCTGAGCCACTGGCATAATTTTAAATAAATTGTGATGTGTAGAGGGGAGGTCTCTGTTTTTCTGACTTGGGAGCTTGCTCAGTTCTGTGACACTGCAGAATTCAGGTGTTTTATTTGCCAGCAGTGGTATGTGTCTGGGGAGGGAGCATGATTATTCAGAATTTTGCTGTGGAGACTATTTATTTGAAGATAAAAAACAAGTCACAAGTTTTATTCCTCTCCCTGCTAGGGTCTTGATGTGGATTCTCTGGTCATTGAGCACATCCAGGTCAACAAGGCTCCCAAAATGCGCCGACGCACCTACAGAGCACATGGTAGGATCAACCCCTACATGAGCTCCCCCTGCCACATCGAGATGATCCTCACCGAGAAGGAGCAGATCGTTCCCAAGCCAGAGGAGGAAGTTGCTCAAAAGAAAAAGGTAGAGCATCATACCCTTAAGTCCTCTTTAATGTCAGCAGCAGGAGAGCTGAGAGTTCATTCTTGGCATTTTTCAGGCAGAAGGGTTGCTGCGATGACTATCTTAGAACACCTTTGGAATACCTATGAAAAAACCTACTAAGTTCTTTCTGAGCAACCTCAATATTTATTGTGAACACCACATGGATAACTGCAGAAAATGATTTTCAGGGGTTTATATAGTACAGGGAGTTTGTTCTTCCCTTCCTCAGTCCATGTGTGTGAAACTGGGATGTGCCGCAATAAGATTGAAATTGCGAGCCTGTAAGCAATGTAGTACTTGTAGGGAGAACAGTTCTCAGTATCTTCAAAAGATAACTGTAAATTTATTTGTAACATATTTTGAGAAGGTGTTTTCTCATTTTGCCATTTTCTCATTTCTGTGTTTGTTTTTCAGATATCCCAGAAGAAGCTGAAGAAGCAAAAGCTAATGGCCCGGGATTAAATCTGCTCTGCCAGATGTACATAAATAAAATGAGAAAGTTTAGATTTATCCTGTGTGTTTCTCTGTTTTGGCTTCAGAAGGGTGCTGCTGTGGGACAGCCACAGGCAAGTGAGCACAGTAGTCGGGACGCTTGTTGTTGCAACGCTGGGGATGTTGTTGACTTACCGCTATTATTCATATATAAAGCGAGATAATTTGGAACACACGCAGGCATTCACTTTTCTTGCCCCACTGTCCTGGCCCGTTCGGGGTGGCTGATGGTGGCTGCAGCCGGAACGCGGTTGCTAGCGGCTACCGCCGGGCGCTAATGCGGCTCCTGGGGGCGGGGCGTCGGCCACATGACGCGAACGCCGCCTTCTCCTATTGGCCGCGAGTGAGTCGGAAGCGTGGGATTACTTCCGGTGTGGTAGAGGAAGCTGCGAGTGTTGGTAGAAGCGCTGGATTGGTGCCGACGGAGGTGAGTGTGGGCGACCTCCCCCAGGGTCCTTTCGTGATCTGCCGCTTCTCTATCTCGGCTGGGGTCTGCCCTTCTATGGGCCCAGAGCGGCTCCGTTAACCGGGAGCGGACGAACCGCGAAATGTGATAGCCTATGTTAAGGTGTGGAGCTCTTAGGTTTCAACACGTGTTTGAGTGTTGAGTGGAACTTCACCGATTCGGAAAAATATTTGTGCTCCCGGCTTTAATTCAGCGGGAGAGGGAAACGCCACCGCAGGGGATTTTTTTGTTTGTTTGTTTTGTTTTTTGGGGGTTTTTTTTGTGCGTTTTTGGTTTTTTTCTTGCTAATCAAGGAACAGAGCATCACCGAATCACAGAAGAAACTTGTAAACGGTATTTCAGTCCATTAGGATAGGTGTTATACTTCCAATGGCTTGCTTTTACATCTGGCAGAGGTACGACTTATTTTTTGGTCTGAAATCTTCACAGAAACTGGCTGCAGAGACACGTACAGTTGGCTCAGAAGGCCAGCCTGGGGTGTTCCCTCCAGCCACGTTCTTTAGCTGGTGGACGAATTCACAAGATATTGCTGTAAATTTTGTATCTAGGAAGTTCTGGCAGAGAAAGTATCTGAATTATCTTTTTGAATCGTTTTAAAGGATTAACTCATTTGTGTTCTTTTGACTGAAGATTTCTCTCTGACTTCATAAAGTAGATCCTGTAAAACTATATTTGAAGCAGCCAAAGCTACACTCTGAAGTAGTCAACTGAAAATTGATATTTTGTTCTTCCACAGGGCTAAAAATCTTTAGGAAAGCTCAAAGAAAAGTTAAACTGATCCCAGATGAAGTGTGCACATCTGTCTTCATTCTCCATCTTGGAAAGCTTTTATTTTGCTTCTTAATGTAAGAATTCAGATAGCAGCCTAGAAAGGTGGAATGTAAAGGGCAAAGTTGCTGCTGTGCAGCAGAGTGTATATATTGCTCAGCAGTGATATATATAATATAATACAATATATATTGCTCATCAGCACTGAGAGGGACAGCTCTAATCCTACTTAACTGCTTCCTCTCCCAGTTGAACTTTTCTGCTCCTGTGCTTTGGTTTTCCCCTTTTTTTCATCACAGACTTTAGGCTCCTGTTTTTGAAGAGTTCCTCCTGGTTTGGGGAGAGAGGGAAGGATTAATTTTCTAATCATTTGTCCAGTTGTATGGGATTGGTGTGGGATCAAGTGATTCCTCTTGCACAGGAAGAAGTAACCCATATTTTGCTTCTCTCAAATCTCGACTGGGATTCTCTTCCCCTCCCACTGACTTGCCCTTCAGTGATAGCCAGCCATTGGGTAGATTGGAGTCCTGCTGTCTAATTTCACCTTAAATAAAAAGGGAATATGAAAAGCAAACCTTTTGGACCCACTGTTATAATATAGTAAGAACTGGGCTAATATCTGCAATATCTGCAGCTTGCTGCTTAAACTGTTTTTGTGTGGTTTAAGCAAAAACCTTTATTTTCTGAATTTGTTTTTCAGAGTTGCAGCTGTAGAACTGATGAATTAATAGCAAGCTCTTTTTTTGTTAAAATATCAAGAATGTTTTCCTTGTTGAGAACTTTATAAAATTGAAACACACAGCATTTTTGAAACATTAACAGCTAGTCTATAATTTAAGAATCTTTTATGTTTGGATATCAACTAAAATCTTTCTTCATTATTTAAAGACACTTTTTTTAGCTCATGGCATACAAACAGTCATCCTAAGTTATTTTGGTTTTTTTCCTCACCAGCTTTGTCACAGAACAAGAGGAAGCTATGGTGTGTATTCCTTGCATTGTCATTCCGGTCCTCCTCTGGGTCTACAAGAAATTCCTGGAACCCTATATCTATCCCATTATTGCACCTTTAATTAAGCATGTGTGGCCCAAGAAAGCTGTGCAAGAAACAATAGCCACAAAACAAGGTCAAGGAGGCAGCAGTGGAAATCCACAGGCACCTTCAGCCACGAAAAGAGATCAGGAAGATGAGTCTGGAATTTATAAAGTAAGATTAATGCATTTAGCTAACCAGGGAAACTGCAGATAAAGTACCCAGCCATAGTTAAGTGGGAGCACAGCAAAAGAGTAAATTGTTGCATGATTTTAGACATTTTTGTGACTATTTTCTTATGAAAGGGAGTTGCTGGTACTGAGCCAACTAGAAATACTTACTTCAAGACAGCTTCTGGTAGGTCTTGGAAAGATAGGAATTGCACCTGTTTTCTGAAACAGCTTAGTTAATTTTTTTTAATGACTGGCTGTTCTTTCAGAGAATAAAAAAGAGAAGAAAAAAGTTTAATAATTGGTACATTACACCAGATACATGAAGCAGAATTAAAAAAACCCCAAAATACACTCTTTAGCCACCTCTGCCTCTTGTAATGGAGGAAAATGTTTAGTGCATCTAAATGGTGCTTTTATTATTTATCTCCTCTATCAAAATGCAAAGATTTATGTATCTTGACTCTGCCCTCGTTACCCTCCTGAAGTAATAACTATTTGTAAAGCTAAAGAGACACCAACACTTTGGTTTTTGCTGCAGATTTCATAGATCACTGGCCCTGCTTCTAAAAGTCATTTTCATCACCAGCTGTTACTGTTTGGGGTGTGAAGTCCTTTTTTAACATCCCATTTATCATGCTGTCTTTTATTTGCAGTTTGAAAGCAATGGTGTTGCAATTGGAATTGCCACAAAGAGGTACAGAAAAGTTTGTGACAAGAAAATGGATTAAAAGAATTCAATCCTAAGGATTTTATTCCCTTGTGTCCAATACGAACTGGTGGTATTTCTCCTCTCGTGCTGAGACTTTTCTTCTTTGTCTGTTTTAGCTGAATAAAACCCCTTATCACTAAACGGCGGCTAGCGCATTAATTTAAAATGTTTGAAAAATCAAGTTCTTCTATTTTTCTCACTGGAACTGCTTTTCATCTATCATCTATTTGGTGTGATTGGAGTTTATGTTTAATAACTTCTGAATAAATCTAGCTTTGAAAGGTAAATGTATCTTAGCATCCTAATTTAATTAACTGCTAGTGTAATCTTTCAGGCTTTCACCTTAAAAGCTATGGCAGTTCTTGACCTTGCTTAAGAATTATGGATTGCATTGTGGTGACAGAAGTGTCACATTTAAGTTATGAAGAGTTTAGATTTTTCATGTCAAATCTGGGGATGAGCTAAAGGAGTTATGCTATATGTAAAATTAACTTACTAAAAGCAGAAAGTCTTGATATCATACTTCCATTAATAATTTTCCTGGAAATATTGTGCCTTTCTTTCCTGAAGCAAAGCAGCAGAGGCATGATGCAAGAGAATTGTTGCTTTATATTGTGTTGCAGTGGTTTAGAATGTTGCAGACCTGTCTTTCATAAAAACCCTACCCTCCAACTAAAATCTCTTTAACATGCTTGAGGAATTTGAATTATAATAAACCAGGATTTTATTTAAAAATAAGTTGCTTCATAAAATTGTCCTTAGGCTTCTGAGCTATAAATATATAAAGTGGTAACAAAGTTTTTGAAAACCTGGAGACAGGCCCCAGGCAGAAGGAGACCATAAAACTACTGACTTCATAATAAAGACCAGCTTTGCCTCCTCCTGAGAAGATGCATTCTGCTACTGACCTGCATTCCAATTGTGAAACATTTTAGATGTCCCTGTGTTTAGTAAGGAATAAAAATTAATTCCTGTTGGAGAATTTTGCTCAGAAATGGCTTATAGAGTTTTGTTCAGACATGCCCTAATCATATACAGCTGATGGAAAAGTAAAAGGCAGCTGTGAGGAGCAAATTCTCACAGCCTGTTTCTGTAAACAGCTAAGTTCTCAGGCAGTCTTCTCATAACAGGTAAACATTCTGTCCTCGGCTGTTTTGGGAACAGACATGGAGGTTTTGAGAACCATTCATATCAGGGTGAGAACACAAATCTTGGTTTCAATAAACAAACCACAGGTATTGAAAACAAAAGGAGGTGTTAGTGTTTAATCTGTAGCCTATGATGAGCTCGGGTTTTGCAATATGTATGAACTTAATTAAAACGGTTATAAAAACGTGCATGTTGGATCAATAAATTGGAGTTCAATGCTGATCAAAGGATGGGTCGTCTCCCTTCGCTTTCAATAAATTCCTGCTTTGTCCTCTCTGCCAAAACAGAGTGCTCTTTAAAAGATTCAAAATCAAAACCATTTCAGTAGTTTTTGATTGTTATTTAAGATTTGTTTTCCCTAAAATCCTACCTAAGATATGTATTAAAAGGCTATGCTGTTTTCCCATTGTTTTTGATCTCTGTATCATTGGATATTTTGCCCACATTGTTGCAACAAATTGTACCTTTATCAATGAGAACTTCACCTGGTAAATGGTAGGTGTAATCTTTGCTGGTGTGGATTGGGTTTTCTAAACCAATCAACCCCCATCTCACCCTAAACAATAAGTTCCTCTGCTACCACTAGTCTCACAGTTTATGCTCTAAATCTGAAAACTGGGAACTTTCTAAGGGTCTGGAATCACCTTGCAATGAGAAAGGAGTAAACTGCCTGAGAAAGTCACTCCCATGTATTTCAAATG
Organism: Melospiza georgiana; assembly: GCF_028018845.1. Taxonomy (NCBI): domain Eukaryota; kingdom Metazoa; phylum Chordata; class Aves; order Passeriformes; family Passerellidae; genus Melospiza; species Melospiza georgiana. The sequence goes on along the minus strand of NC_080464.1, from coordinate 4,753,696 downwards.
GCTGTAGAAATTGAGATTGATGGCAAGTGTGCAGCTGGACAGAAATACGTGTTCTGACATTGTGAGGATATCTGAAAAGATTGTCCCTTCTCTGTGCTTCCTGTCCCTGGGCAGGTAACCTCAGCCGCTGTTTTAAAATGTTGGGCATCTCATAAACAGGTCTAAATTTTAGAGTATGTTTACCCCTAACAGATGTGAGCACAACAAAAAGTAGAGCAAGAGCTGTACCAGGGCTCCTTCATTTTGTAAATGTATGCAGTCATTTTAGAAAGTGTACATAATTCATTGAGTTATTTAGGATATTATACGAGGAAGTACAACAGACTAACATGGGAAAATAAAGTGTATAGTAAATTAGACTGTAGGGTGAACTCAGTTTCTAGCAGTGTGCCAGCCAGCACTGTAAACACCAGGCCTACTGAAAAGACTGCAAAAAGCAAGCCAGGAAGATAATGTGAGTAAAATTATACCATTTTGTGCTTTCTGGAATGAGGTTTCAGTACTTTTATCAGCTGCAGTTAAATTCTACCTTGAGTATTCTACATCATGCAACTTTCTTGAATAAGATAATTCATTGGAAGTTCCGGCAGATTGGTGTTGCAACTCTTCTGTTCCTATTCTTTTCCAAAAATAGGTCAATAATCCTATTGTGTTGTGAATAGTAAAACAATCAGGTGACAGCAAAGGAACTGCCTGAACCTGATCATCTGCTGGGATGCAAAGAAGTGGTCAAAGCCTTGTTTAAGAAAAATAAGTAGACAGAAATTAAAGAAATAATTACATGAGAAAATAATTGTCCTAGGGTGACAATTTTCCACTTTTCTCCAAGGAAATTTTTTTCCAAACCAGTTGGGGGGAGAGGCCGTGTGGGTTTGCTTTCTGGGGGGGGGGGCCCTTTTGGAGGTTTTCTCCCAAATTTGCCCTAAACCAGGACAAATAATATATATCAAGTAAATTGAATTTAACTGAGAAAATTCCCATATTTTTGTTACTCACTAAAACCAAGATTTACAAAAGGGCTTAGGCACATAATGATGTAGCAGCTTCATTTATACCAAAGACTTTTAGAAAATTGCAGAGTAGGCATCTTTAGGGCTCAAAGTACTTCTGCAAATCTAGTCCTAAGATCTTCAGCACTAAAGCTGTCTGGTTCTGTTTAAATACTATTGAGGAAGGATCAAAAAAATCAGTACTTGAAAATAGTTGAAAAATAATTCAAATCAACTAATTTTGAATATATTTTTTATGAGCAGGTCTAAATGTCATGGTACCTTCCATGTGTTGGTTTGCAAAGGTAGCTGGATGCCAAGGACCTAATTTAAATACATGTTTTAGAAACTGCAAGTATATGCAAAAAAATCTTAAAAGTTGAGAAAGTTTTATGTTGCTGATTATTGTCATAGGCCTGATTCTGAAAGCAAGGAATTGAACATGATCAGCCCCTAAGGATGACTAAACTAATAATGAATTCTGCACAAAATTATCTTCATTCAAATGTGTTCATAGAACACATTTAAATTCTCCCCACAAAGCTGATCTAATGACAATGTCTTAGTTTAGAAAGACAGGTGTCTGCTAAGGAAGGCAGGAGCCTCCCCTGAAATGGAAAATATAAACCCCCTCCCTCCGAATTGCTATAAATTCTAAATTAAGGGGCTCTCGGGCAAAAATATGGGAGCAGCAATAACAGTTCTTTATTAGGGAAGAAAATTAAAAAGATAAAATAAACAATGCAGTAAACCAAAACAACACTGAGAGAGTCAGAACAAAACCTGACACCCTGTTGGTCAGGGTGTTGGTAGCAGTCCAATTGAATCGTGGCTGCAGTCCTCCTGGAGTGACAGATGTGGTTCTGTTGGAACAGGGATCCTGTAGAAAGGGTGTAGTCTTCCTCTGAAGATCCAGTGGAAGAGGCAGCTGTTCCTCTGAGAAATCCAGTGGAGAAGCTGCTCTGGTGTTCCAGAATCTCAAGATTATATCTGGGTAGGAATGCTTGGCTCCTCCCTCTGGGTGGAGCATCTCACAATGGGATGCTATAGTTCTTATCAGTCATGCAGTGACATTTAATAGCCTATTAGCAGATGTCTCTCCCGAGGGAGGATTAGTTGTGGAAGAAATAGGGAAATCTGCCCAGTTAACAGAAGACTACTGCCATATAGATGCCAAATAAAACACAATTTGCTTGGCAATCCAGGACAGACAGTATTACAATTTGTTGTTATTACTGAAATATAGCAATCACACCCCAGCCTTCTGGGAGCTTTTGGGCATACTGCTAAGGTTCAGTCCTTGGAGTCATTCCTTCTTGATCTCTGTACAATGCAGAATTTTATTGCTGAAAGAACAGTTGTTTCAGAGGCTGCAGGTAAAGGAAATGAAGAAAAAATTAATTTACACTTAGATTAACTAAATCTACATTCACTGAGAAGTAATTCTGTTGCATTAATCTACCTAAGACATGAAAGTAGGGATCATCTTCCTTGTGCAGTTTTCTCCTTCTTCCAGCCACTCCCAACTGAAAATCAGCTATTTTCATTGGGGGCCCAACTTAAATGCCTCTATGCTTCCAGGTGAGGTTGTTTGAAATTATATAACCGTCCTAATTAATTTTTCTAATTAATTGTTTAATTAACTTTTCAATTAATTGTTTTAATCACAATCAGTGTATTAGTCTTAAGCAGTGTAATTTTCCATTTTAGCCAGCACGTAGCTAAGCTTTTCCCACAGAGTGCTAGAGTGTGGTTATTAGATTACTGAAACTTTAGGTTTTGCTAAACTAACCCTGACAAGCTTCAATGAACAAAGGCTGGGGCAGCTAAAGTCTGAACATCTGGAATCCAGAATATATAGCCCTCCAAGGATATGTTGAAGTAACCAGAAGATAAAGAAGAGACTAACAAAGTCAATTCATTATCTGCTGGAGACTCCCTGTCTGGGAAAAAGATAATAAAAAGAACGAAAAATGTGGACTAATTAGCACGAGAAGTGAGAAATCAATAACCAATAGAAGACAGAATACTAATTAATGAAGAGAATTATGTAATTTAGAACCACTGAACATTAATTTCTTTGTTTGCGAAAAATGTATAAATAAATGAAAAGTTTTTAAAGTCGTGTGCATGTAGGTGGAGCCATCCCTATGCACCCTGGCCAGAATAAAGTAATGCTTACTCCCTAATACTAAAAAAGAATGTTAGAGAGTTTAATTTATCCCAATGTTTTTGGCGACAATTTTTGGTGACCCAGATGAGACAACTGCTTCTGACGTGCCACGGATTCATACGATTGAGAGAGGCTTTAGCATGCACCAAAGGTTTTTCAGGGAGGTCCTCTGATCTCCTGATCTAGTGAGTTCAGGGCAAGGCCCCATGGCTTTTATTAAAGCATTACTGAAGGCATAAAAGGTATAACTAACCATAAGCTGCAGCTGAAAATCGCTGCAGAAATTGAGCTCTATAATACAATTGGGTTATAAAAGTGGTGATACAACCGTAAAAAAGGAGTGCGATATTTGGGTTATAAAAAGGAATCACTAGTGATGATATAATTGGCTATTTTCTATTAAATATAATTGTAAAACTGTGAGTGTCAAAGGGTGTGGGTTTGAGTCCTACTGTCTAGTTGGAAAACTATTATGAGCAAGAATCAGAAGGTGCACACATGGGTTCAAGTCCTACTTGCCTTTGCATTAGTTGGACACAGTGCTGCATGCACATGAGCCACATTGTAGAGAGGTTTGCCAGGTGTTCTGCACCTATTAAAACTCTATGATAAGCATTAATGCCTTAAATGTAAATTATTTTGTAAATGTGTGTTACAGTATTATTGAGCCTGCCTGACTTGGGGATGCCCGTAGTGTATATATATTTAAAAAAGAAAAATTCATTCGCTGTAAGAGTGTTAAATGCAAGTGCTTGTTTATTGTGTAAGTTTAAAAGTATTTGATGTGTATTAAATGTTTGTTTATTGTGAATGTTAGAACATAAATTGTCAAAGCATCTCCTAAGCTAGGCTTGTGTGTTTAGAGTGCTCTCAAATGTTGGCACAGTGAGACTTACTGCTTTAGTGTTAATTATTGAGAGTGTCTTTAATCTTCAGTTATTTTTTAGTAAATGCAAGGTCTGGATTTGCATTAATTGTGGCTCTGACACTAAAGTGGTTGTCAGGGAATTAGAGATTTGGTATCATAATGGGATTAGGCTTGTCTTCACAAACCCGGGAAGGGGGAATACCAAGATGTTCACCTTAAAGTTGTATTTTACAACAATGAAAAAAGTTTAAAGGCAGCCCTTTAACTTGGAAACAGTTAATAGAATGCTGTAATTGTTGGTGGCCAGAGTATCCATTAGATGATCAAGAGAAGTGTCCTGTTAATGGTAGTGTGGATTATTATATGGTTTTACAGTTAATGTAATGTTGCCAGAGAAAAGAGAGGTGGAACAAAGTGCTTTATGTAGATCTGTTCTTTGAATTGAGAAACAGTCAAGATTTGAGAAGGATGTGTGGTTTGATACCAAGGGAACTGACTGATTCTATGGTGTTAGTTTTGGAGAAGTACTGTTAGCGTTCATAAACACATAATCACGAAAATGATTATGTCGGTGCTTTTATTAAGAGCTCTGGGAATTGGGGTATTTCAACTCAAATCTGATTCTGACTATACATTTGAGATGAACATGTTTTTATATTCTATCATTATATAACTTTTATGTTAATTATTAAACTTATATTGTTCTATTGTATACATAGATTTTAGCCAAGCATAGCTCCCTTTAAATTTCCAACATAGTTTCTCATTATTCTTCTTATGATTATACAGTAATTATATTTAATTACTAAACAATCATCACATCTAACAATTATATCATTTATCATACTGCTTACGCAGGTGCAGTGATCTGACAAAACACAAAGCCTAACATTTTCAGAGTCTATCTTTAACATTTTCCCAGGGCCCCACTATCAGTACAATAGGCAGAAATCTCCTGAACATGGTTGTCATGTAAAACTGGGAAGTGATGTATGAAGCATGGTTGTGCAGGGGAAGAAATGGAACTGTTGTAGGCCCTGGAAGGAGGTAGAGAGGAGCTGAGGCTGCAGCTGAGGAGGTTCCTCCCTCCAGCTGCAGGTGAAGGAAGCACAAGTGGTCAAGCTGACAGAGGAGTGGAAGAAAGGATTTAGGGTTCAGAAAACAATGAAGGGTTTAGTCAGGTGGCAGGGAGAACACATGCAGGAGGAAAGAGAAGGAATGAGGAAAAGGCAGTGATCCAAGTCCCTCTCCAGCAGGCAATGGGGACAGAAGGACTGATTACAGTTAAGGGACCTTTCTCAATGACAGATTTAAGATCTTGAAAAGAATTGGCAGGAACATTTGGGGAAGATCCTGAGAAGGTGGCTAAAATCTTGAAACCATCATCAAGACTCAGGATCTGGATGGGAACGACATACAGGTAGTTTTAGGTACACTGCTAACTCCGGGTGAAAGAATTATAGTAATAGCAAAAGCAAGGGAAGAGGTTGAGAGAATGCATGCCCAGAATGTTCAGCAGGGAATGGTGGATTGGCATTTCCCTCTTGCAGATCCCTGGTGGGATCCTAAATCCTGAGTCAAAGGGAATTATTGATGCTATATCAAAGTCTAGTTATATTTGGGGTGAAACATGCTATTCCAAAAAGCTATAAATATGTCAGTCATATCAAGTGGTCCAAGGAAAAGATGAATCCTCTTCTGATTTTCACCAATGATTAATGGATGTGGCCAGAAAGTACACTAACTTGCAGCCAGAAAGGGAGGGAGATGCGTTACAGTTAGCAGCTTTATTCATGGGACAGTCGGCTCCAGATATTAAAAAGAAACTTCAGAGACTGGAGGGGGAAGATTCTAGAAACATAAACAGATTATTGGAAACCGCCTGCAAAGTATATAATAACTGAGAGAATGTCAAGGAAAGCAGGGATAGGAAATTCATAGCAGCTTTAATGAGCCTGAAAGCCCAGGGGGGAGGATATGAAATAAGGGATCAAGGGAACCCAGAGAGGAGTGGCTCTCATAGTCGGCCTCTAGGTAGAAATCAGTGTGCAAGATGTAAAAAAGAAGTTAATTTGAAGTGTGACTACCTATGAAGAAATAGGCACAACCTTGATCAGGCTGCAAGGCTTTTAACAGTAGATGAAGCATGAAGGGAACTGGGGGAGTAGTCTTCAGCTGAATCCCTGGTTACCCTGATGCTGGGGAATGAACTGGTGGATTTTCTGGTGGATACAGGGCAATTTACTCTGTTCTAAATACATGTAAAGGAGCTTTTAGGCAAGATACTGTAAATGCCATTGGTGCCACTGGGGAGAATAAAAATCTGCTGGTTCTCCAGCCTTTAAAATTCAAGGTAGGTAGACAGTGGTTAACACCTCAATTTCTATATATGCCTAAATGCCCAATGCCTTTGTTAGGGAGACATATTTTAAGCAGATTAAATGCACAAATATTTGAAAATGGACAAATACAAGTATGCCAGTAAGTAAAGCCCTGGAGGCCCAGGTTTTTTTATGTTCCTACAGCAACCAAAAGCAACAAGGAATCTCAGAGGAGGTGGAAAATACTGTCACTCCATTGGTGTGGGCTGCTGGAGTTCTAGGGAAATCAAAAGCAGCAGAACCAGTAAGAATACAGTTTAAACCTAACACCATACAGTTTAAACCTAACACCAGACTAGTAAGGCAGAAAATACATCCTTTGAAATTAGAAGCTAGAAAAGGGTTAGAGGAATTAATTGCTACATTTGTACTAGGGGAATGTGAGTCAGAATATAATACTCCTATCCTACCGGTAAAGAAGCCACATACTAATGAATACAGGCCAATGCAAGATCTCAGTGCTATTAATAAAATATTGCAAGACATACACCCTGTGGTAGCAAATCTTTATACACTTTTAACTACAATTAAGGAATCTGATAAATGGTTCACTTTTGGATCTTAAGGATGCTTTCTTCTGCATATCCCTTGACACTGAAAGTCAACCTTTGTTTGCCTTTGAATGGGACATAAAACCCAATTAACATGGACTGTTCTCCCTTGAGGATTCAAAAATAGTCCCACTTTGCTTGGAAACCAATTGGCAAAAGAATTGGAGATAGAGAAAAAGGAGAACAAAGAAATCACTTGCTGCAGTATGTAGATGATATTTTAATTGCTACAGGAACTCACGCTGGATGCATTGAAATGACTGTAAGTTTACTAAACTTTTTGTGACATGCTGCTTACAGGGTATCCAAGAAGGGCCAAATTGCAAAAGAGCATGTTACATATCCAGGATTTACCATTTCCTGAGACTATCTGAGTAAAGAACCTTTCTAGGAATGGCTGGTTGGTGTCAGCTATGGATTCCTAATTATGGACTGTTAGTAAGACCTTTATATGAGTCCCTGAGAAACTCTAAGGAGGTATTACAGTGGACTCAGAATGCCATATAGCTTTCGGAGACCTAAAGAGACCTCTAATATGAGCCCCTGTGTTGGTATTACCTGACTTGACCAAACCTTTTGTGTTGTTGTAGAGACGGACATGACATACACTGAGCAACATATTAAAGACCTCTTTTATTGCTGCATGTTCTCTTTTTATACATTTATTAACAAAGCACGTTTCTTAACAAAGTGTGTAATTAAATCACTGGTCACAATAAAATTGCTCATTGTGTTCATTGGTACAAAGCAATTTGCGTGAACATATTTGGCAAGCATTTACAAAAATCTTTAAGGCACATATTCGTTCTGTTTCTCTAACTGCAAATATCCTTTTTTATCTCTGTTCTCTCGGTTCCCATGAAAATGACCTTGTCTTCTTCCTTTCTGGGGTAAACACAAATTTTATCAACTTCTTCTGCTAACTCAGTCTTTTGGCTCACAGACCAGCTGTCAGCCCTCTCCACACTTTTGAGCTGTTTGCACATTAATGCTTATACCTTGCATTAGGTGTGCTACATCAGAGGTTGGGGACGTGGAAAAGAGCTGTGAGATATTTTTCCAAACAACTGGACAATGTAAGTAAAGGATGGCCCACCTGCCTTAGAGCTGTAGCGGCAACTACCCTTTTAATAGAAGAAGCCCAGACATTGACCATGGGCCAGAAAATAATTGTTTATGTTCCACACGTGGTTATATCTGTTTTAGAACAAAAGGGGGTCACTGGTTATCCTCAAGTCGAATGCTTAAATATCAAGTTTTCCTGTTGGAACAGGATGATGTGGAACTGAAAATTACTACTGTCTTGAATCTAGTTATGTTCCTTGAATCTGTACCAGAATGCCAAGAAGCCTTACAACATTACTTGTTGTGGTGTGCTGTAATGTCCCATTTTGGCCTTCCAGGTCATTTCCCCAAGTGTGCCTATACCTCTCTCCCTTCCCCCTTGCCCCCATGCTGAGTGAGTCCTGTCAATCAGGCTTAACATTCCAGCAAGGCGTCGTGTGGTTGGTCAAGTTCAAAGGATGCCCCTGTGCCCAGAGGTCATTGGCCTTTCTGGGTGTCATCTTCCCCTGAGACCCTGCCCCTCTCACCTGGTTGGTGGCTCACCTGTACCTCCCCTCCCCCTGTCCCTGAGCTTAAAAAGGTGAATGAGACCATGCGGTCTTTGTTCTGTTGGAGCAGTTCCTCATGTTCAGACCTCTGTAACCATGGAATAAACCTCTGGACATTAAACCCTCCAGCAGAATCCATCTCCTTTTTCTCTTCACCATCGCCTGAAGCTATTCCTCCTGAGGTAAACGGGGTTCCTAACAAGCCTGGACTTGTTCAGTGCCCAGCTGCAACCACCAGCAAGCCAAGGTATCTCTGGGGTGATACACCGCAGTTGCTGCCTTTGGCCCAGCAGCGAGGGTCAGGCTGGCCCAGGCACTATCTAACTGGTAATATTGGGAGCCTTTTTCCAATAATTACTGTCTTCTAACTATTGAGCAGGTTTCCTCCAGCAGAGAAGGTTTAAGGGATACTCCAGTAGAAGATTCAGACTGGGAACTGTTCACAGATGGGAGAAGTTTTGTGTGTGAAGGAAAGTGGAAATGTGGGTATGCAGTAATGATCCAAACCGAGGTAACTGAAATCAACCTGTTACCACCTCTGCACAAAAAGCTGAGTTAATCACTCTGTGGCGATCCCTAGAATTGTCTGAAGGTAAGAAGGTCAACATATGGACTGATTCTAACTATGCATTTGGAGTAGTACGTGCCAATGGAAAAGAAAGAGGGCTCCTTTCCAGCACAAGGATCTCCTGTCAAATATGGAGACATTATTAGACAATTACCAGAAAGTGTTCAATTACCAACTAAAGTGGCTCTCACACATTGTGTAGCTCATCAGTTTGGAAATATGCCAACTAATGTAGGAAATTGATTAGCAGATAAAATTGCTAAAGAGGTGGCAGAGAAAAGCATCCTAATAGTTGTTCCTTCAAAATGTGTGAACCTTTCAAATGTAACCCCAGAATAGCAAGCCCAAGATAAAAAGCTAGCTGAAGTTTTCGGTGACAGGGTCTTACCAGAGCAGAGTAGAGCTGGAGAATCACCTCCCTTGACCTCCTGGCTACCTTGCTTTTGATGCAGCCCAGGACGCGATTTGCTTTCTGAGCTGTGAGTGGGCGTTACCAGTTCATGTTGAGCTCATCCTCAACCAACACCTGAGTCCTCCTCAGGGCTGCTCTCAATGACTTTTCCTCCCAGTCTGTACTCATGTCTGGAATTGCCCTGACCCAGGTGCAGCACCAATGGCTATGACCGCAAGCCCATGTCCCTGAGCTTCCCAGGGTTATCGAGGAAAGCCTCCTGCCCTCAGAAGGGTTCATCTGGAGAACGACGATCTCCCCGGGGAGAGGTAATGCCCGGAGAGATGAGTAGCGGCGGCAACTGAGCCTGCCCACCCCAGACCACACTTCCCGGCATGCCTTGTGGTGGTGCTGCCGCCTCACCCTCCGTGCCTCATCTGTGCATGTGCAGCGGGCCGCGCTGGAGACGTAGTAGTTGGAAGTGGCGCGCGCCTGCGCTGTGCGGGGGCTGTGGGTGGCGACCGTTGCGAGGAATGGGCTCTGTGGCGGGGGCGTGGCTAACCACACCCGTGGAAGCCGTCTTGGCAGCAAGCCAGGCCTGCTGAGGTACTAGGGCCGTGGTATTGACCACCTCAGCGTTGAGATGTGACAGGACGAGCGGACGGCTGCCGTAGACGGGGTAAGCGGGGCACTGGCAGTACCTCTGGGTCCGCCCCAGCGCAGGGGCTGGCTGGGCGGCCAAGGTGCGTGGGCGGGTGGACCGCCGGGTTTCTTCTCCGTTCCTGACATTCAGTGCCGGCTCCGAAAGGGGCGGGAGTGCACGGAGTTGCTACACTCCCCGCAATATCCTGATTGTCCTGGTGGCCACCGTTACCTCGTGGCTCGCACCATATCACGACAGAGGCTTGCACTTGTGCTGTAGCACCGTCGCTGCAGAGAGTTCCCGGTGCCGCCGGCTCTACAGGGTGTCCACTCCCGGGATGATACTGATGTCGGCCAGACAATAAACTTTCTAACACAATTTGAAGCATTAGAAAGCAGGCATTATTTATCAGTGCTGGGTATCTCCTTTAATCTGATGTGTGTGGGGAAACTTGACAACGGGGTATTTATTCCATCATAATCATACGTATTAATTACAATGTACCTTCTAGCTAATACATAAACATCACTTTTCCTAGAACTAATTTGCATGTATCCGCTTCCTACTGGAAGTCCTTTTATGGTCCTAGAGGGTCATCTAAAGGGGTCTCTGGTCGTCGTAATCACTGAATCCCTCGATATTATAGACGACCTTTCCTTGAACTTTTTCTTTGGCCATGCGCTGTTGCTTCTTGTTACATAACTTGCAAAAAAAACCCCACTGTAGTCCTCATCTGTTTCTCCACTGATTTCAGCAACGTTTATCATCCTGTGTGCACACCTTTACATTCTTTTATCGTTTTTGCTAACTAGTCTTTAAGCTCTATCTAGCAACTCCAGGGGAAGAGAAAGTTTCTATTTTAAGGGGCACTGGCACATACTGTGCTCCCACCTGGGTGCTCCCTGCCAGGGACTCCAGGAATCTTTCAGGGTTTGGAGGTTGTGCTTGCTGTCCCTTTGTATGTGCTCAAATACAGAACGAGAGGGGTTCATACCTGTATTTCTCATTTTGTTTTCTTAGTAGCATTTATTATTAATGAAAAGACTATAAAATGACATAATTTCCATTCTGCTTTTGTGAAACAACATTTTCTAGTTCTCAGTGGTTACTGCTGCAGTACAACAGGTCTGTTCAGGCTCATTTTGGTTCCTGTCCATTCTTGCTAGTTTGTTTTCATACTTCTGAAAGCTAATATTTAACAAAAGCGGTAAATAGTTTAAATGAGAATTTGTATCTTAATTAGTAGGCTTTGTATTATCTTGTATACTTTCATGCCAAGCGCTGTTGTTTGTTCTTTTGTACTGTCAATTCCCAAGTAAAAAAATGTTGAAGTTGCTCCATTTGGGGTGACTGAAAAATTGTTATTGCTCCTTAAATTGCCAGGATCTTGGAAAGGCCCCCTTCTGTTCTCTCCCTGGACTGTTTTCTCACTTTACATTGCTGCTGCATCAGGAAAAGCCTATGGACAGCCCGAGGAATAATGGGCCCTGCTCAGCACTCTCACCTGGCGGAAGGAACCATCAGCTCCTCTTCCAGTCCTGTGCTGATGCTTTACTAGCACAGGTTCTAATGCTTAATATTTTCTGCTAAATTTAGTAGAAAAGTATTTATAGCAAATTATTACTAAACTTGAGTGGCTCTGGTATTTCCAGTGATTTTACCAGATTAATGGAGGATATCAGAATGTTTTTAACATGCTGATGACTGACTGAAGGTGTTCAAAGGAAGAAATTCTGTTTCCTGGCCAATGAACTGTTGTCCAAGTGGATGGTTAAAGATGATAATGATATTTCTTCAAAGTGTATTCTCTAGAGTGGAAAGCCTATTGCACGCTTTGGCAAGTATAATTTCATTTGCAAAAGATCTTGAAGATAGGCAATGTAAATCATGATATATAGTATAATACAAAATTAGGTGTACATGGAAAACAGATTTTGCCTTCTGTGCAATATGTATTTTTAATGCTATACATAGATTTCTAGCTGTGGGAAACATTTAAAGCAGAGGTAGGCAGCTCTGTTGTAAAAATATGCATAATGACCAATTGTGGAAGAGTACAGATGCCAAAACAATTGTAAAATCTTTGAAATAGAGCAAAATATACCAGTATACAAAGAAATGCAGACCTTCTAATTAACATGTAAGCATTTGTTTGAGGCTTAAAAGGCAGTTGAATTTTTCTTTTGGAAACATCACATTGGCAATTGGACAGCTTTTATTTATGTTTGAGAGTGAAATAGGGAGAAAATCTTTATGTGTAATTGTAATCTTAACACCCCTTTCATAAAGCATTAACTTTAACAAGGTAGTAGCTACTTAGATTATAAAATTGTGCTAGGTTTAGCATGACTTGTGTCACATCAGCTGCCCAATTGTGGTAGAAACTGAATCAGTTACTATGAATTGTTTTTAGGTAAGGGACAAATTAATAATCATAAAACATCTTCATATCAAGCAGAATCTCCAGCACTATATAATCCATCATACATTATCGGGTAGCTGGTGTAAAATTATGATTTTGAAAACCATTTCTGTATTTGTTGTGATAAAAGTCTCTTTGGCTACTGGAAGAAGATATGGTTAAACCAGTAGTAGTTGTACTGATATGCAGTATATTCTTAAGCTGTAAAGTCAGATATCAGTATGGGTTGTGCATAATTTTGATTAGTCTTTTTTTTTAATGTCCACATTCCCCTGAGATTCTTGTTTAAAATTCAATTTGTTCTTATAATTTTACAGCTCCAGTACAGCTGTCCTGCAAGCAGCAGGAATCTCACTGGTGAGTGCAAACAAAACTTTTAAAAAATATCTGCCCACTGTGAAGAGCAGAATTAGTATTTGACTGTTCACTTCTTGAAGGTTTTGGAAAATATCTTATATACTTAAATAGTTATTTAACAGGTGGAGAGAAATTAAGTCTTCTAATGGTGTTTTTCTAATTGGATTAAAGAAATTATTTCTGTATGTATTCCAGAAAATACTTGCTTTGTTTCAATTCTGACTTAAACTTGGGATGTAAGAGTAAAGATAGAGGTAATTTTTTTTTAATTTCTCCCATACCACCTCTCCTTCCCCACTATGATAGGATGTATTTCTAAAACTGATTAACTGATGCTACCATTCTACTCTCAGATTAGTAGTGTTATAGATGAGTAATGTGATGGTTGGCTCTCACAATTAAGAGATGGATATTATGTGTATATTAAGAGAAGTTTTGTAAATGTATAGTGATGATATTGTAATATGTCCTCCCACAGTCCTCTTTCCCCTCTCCCTTGTAATAGCCTTGGTAGTCAGGGCGTTTGGGGAGGTCTGGCTTGTTACTAGGAGGCGCGTCATGATGACACCTGACATCCAATCAAAATGTAAGAAAGTGATCTCCACCAATGGATAGCAGAGAAGGAGTTGACTGACAAAACTTTTGGAGGGACTAAGGGTATAAAAGGCAGAGCATCCATTTTGTAAATGAGCATGTAGCTGCTGGTCATGGAGACTTCCAGTGCTGTAATTTTTCCTTATTCTGTCCTTTGTTGTATTTTTGTTAAGGCATAATGTGAAAAACGCCATTCACTTGTTTTTAGAATTTTAAAAGTTTAACCGTAATAAAATGGTTATGAAAATAGTAATATACTTAGAGTAATAAAAATTTGAACAATTGGGATTAGGACAATACGAGACAATAAAAACAAAGAGTTATGGACAGTCCGGGTACCTCTTTCTGGGCAGCATAAGCCCGAAAAAGGACTCCCGTTGACAAAGGATTAACCCTTAAAAGCAGTAGTCCGTTGCATATTCATACATCTCATACATGATGCATAAATTCCCTTCAAACAAAGGATTCTGTTTGGTAAGTGTCAGCTTCTTCCTCTTAATCCTAACGGCATCTTCATGCCTGAGCAAGGCAGGAAGAAGTTAGTTTCTTCTGATAAGGGAGCAATAAATTCTCTTTCTCTGAAAGATTTGGGTGTCCTGTGGCTGCTATCTGCTGCTGAGTACCTCATTCCTTTCTTTAAAAAATATCCCACATACATAGTTTCTATTTTAACTACAAAAGTTACGTTTTAACTACAAAACTGCATTTACCATACTATTAAAATGTTAATACAGCACTACTGATCAATACAACATAATACATATAGTAAATATCTGCGTAGAGCCATATAATATGCACTTTTCACATTTAATAAACCTTTGAAATGTAAAAAGTGACTATCGTTTCTCACCGTAGGCTTGGTGCAGTAATTACTTCATAAAATGTTATTTAGGACTTATGTAGGTAGTCAGAAAAAAATTATGTAGTTTTTGCAGCTTTAAATTTTGTTAATTCATTATAAATTTTAGAGACTTCTGAACATTAGGGAGATTTGGCCACAAATGCCGTGTTTCAGTGTGGAAGCATAGCTAGCAACATTAGACATGAAAAAAATTAAGGGGTCCCTAATAGATCTTGTGGAATTTTATATTAATGAACTAGAGATATGTTTTGTTGCATCTGTGTAAATTAGACAAAGAAGTACTTAAGTGCTATAAACGCATATTTACCTTTAACAGTTGTGAAAAACACCAATCCCTTGTTTTTAAAATTTTAAAAGTTTAATAGTAATAAAATGGTTATCAAAATAGTAATACAATTGAAGTAATAATAATTTGGACAATTTGAATTAGGACAATATGAGACAATAAAGACAAAGTGTTACGGATGTCCGGGTACCTTTTTCAGGGCAGCACGAGCCTGAAAAAGGACATATGTTAACCAAGGATTAACCCTTAAAAGCAATAGCCTGTTGCATATTCATACACTTCATACAAGATGCATAAATTCCATTCTAATACAGGATTCTGTCTGGTCATAGTCAACTTCTTCCTCCGAATCCTAACAGTGCCTTCGAGGCGGGAAGAAGTTGATTTCTTCTGATAAGAGGGCAATAAATTGTTTTTCTCTGAAAGATTTAGGTGTCCTGTGGTTGCTATCTCGCTGCAAGTCCTTTCTTTAAAGAAAGTATCCTACATAGCATCGTTTCCATTTTAACAATTTTTATATCTTAAAACTATATTTAACACAGCACTTAAGAGAATTAATACAGCATTACTTTCTAACACAACACATATAATATTAATTTTATATTTGCAAAAAGCCAATCATAAAATACATGCATTTTTCACAAAGTTAAATGGAAGCTTTGTCAATTTTTTAACATAAAGATGTTTGTGGGATTTTCATCCCATCAGCAAAAGCTTCTTCAGGAGGTTTAATATATAACTGCTGTGAAAAATGACCAGATAATATTGGCTTTCGCATTTATGTATTAGCTTATGCACATTGCTAGCGATTATAAGTATTTGGAAGGAGCATCAACTATAACTCTTTTTAGCTGCTTCTTAATATAATCTATCAGCTTAAGTATGCACTGTGTTACTCATAGAAATTGTCGCAGACATTTCTCCACAGAAATCCTTTCTTTCGGATTTCTGCGTCTTCGGGAGGCCAGAGGCCTCCGAAGAGAAGGTAAACAATTATTATCAGCTGCTGTGGAATGCAACAGGGACACCTTGATTGGTTCATTTCCTATGTTTATAATTAAGGCCCACTCACCAGTGCAAGTCAGGGGACTGAGTCCTTGGCCACAACTTTGTTTTAGATTCTTTCTATCTATTCTTAGCTAGCCTAGCTGCTCTGCAAACCTCTCTCTATATTCTATTTAGTATAGTCATAATGTATTATATATAATATCTTAATAAATCAGCCTTCTGATCAAGATACAAGATTCACCGTCTCTCTCTCACCAGCTGCGACCAACTCAGGCGCGGTAATAGAAATAGTAGTGTAATAAATATAATATCTATGTATCACTTATGGAAATAATATTGTAGTGAATGTATTGTAATATGGACCTTAGCAAAACATAAAAAAATGGCTTTTGTGTAACTAAAAAACAGTGTAAGGCCATCCGCTGATGAACCTGTCCAAGTGATAACTGTGACACAAACCAGAGCACCTGAGGACAATTAGAGAATACCATATTAAATTTAAGGAGGGCATACTGAATCCTTATCAGAGGATGTGAAACAGCAGGATGGAGACACAAGAAGAAATAAAATATATTGCCTTGAAGCGATATGCAGAATAAATAAACTCCACAACCAGATATAGTTATGAAGTGGGTATGTATGTCAGTGCCCGGCAGAAGTGAGATAGCTGTCATGAAAACTTGTGCCCCGAGCCTCAGTCTGACCCACATCTTTATTCACAAAGGTATTCCATATGCAATACATTGCACAACTTTTCCATGCATATTCAACCCCTGGCCCTGCCTGTTCTCGCCTCGCATGGTAATCAGATCCATGCCCTTCTGGGCATGTGTTGTCTGCTGTGGTGGTTGCACGGGGATCTCTCGGTGGTCTCTGAGGCTGAAGATTGTAGTCTTCCTCATGAATGAACTTTTGAACTTTTCTCCTTTGCACATGCACTTTTGGTCCCTTGGTGCTTATCTGAGTATGTCTGTCGGTCTTGGAGACTGAGTCCCTTTATCTGGGTTATTTGCATCCCTTGGTCTCCTCTGGTATTGTTCTTTTATGCAAGAAGCTTCAGAAATTTGCATTTTCCTATGCCCTTTGTACCATGGCAGAGGTTTCTTAAGTAAAAAGGTTAAAATTCAACACATAGTTCTGCAGACTAAACTTTAAATGCTTATTACATATTGCTAACTCGAGTGAACTCCAAAAATCTCTATTTCAGCCTGACACCCAGGATGTGATGCAGATAAGCCAGAGTGTGAAGAACTCAAACAAAGGAGTTCCCAAAGCATCAGAAAGTTCACAGGAATGTTTGAATAATGCATGTATCTCAGCTATGTAACAGAAGAATGATAACATTGTCTGTATACCCCAGTGTGTCTTTTGGCTGTTGGCCAGGAGCACCTCAGCACTGGAAGTATTGTCCTTTTTTATCCTATTACTACTGCTATTACTATTATTATTATTAAACTTTTAAAAACTGTAAGCAGTGAATTCTGTTTTTCACAGAAAGAAAGACTATGTGCCTTTCTTTGGTGTGAAAAATGCGTATTTTATGATTGGCTTTTCACAAATAATAAAATGAATTTTGTATGTGTTATGTTAGAAAGTTATGCCGTATTAATTTTCATAAGTAGTGTGTTAAATATAGTTATTGTTATGAACAGAAATTCTGCCAATTTTTTTTGTGAGAAAAGGTTACAAAAATCAGCCAGATCACTGTTACTGCTGGAGTTCTGACTGTTTTGTTATTATAATCACGGGTTGTTGTGGCTAATTGCTCCTTTTGTATTAGCAGAGCCTTGCCCGAGACTAAGTTGTACTTTTCCCCAAATAGTGAAGATACGTGGCGGGGGGAGCATGCAAAGTGACTCCAGGACCAGCATGCTGTGGGGGGCTACTGCTCCAAACGTACTGAGAAAACCCTGAAACAATAAGCCAACTAAGAGTTGAGAGATTGGAGTGATGTCTGGACGTGAGGAACGGAGTGCTGAGCCTGCAGAGAGGCTGAACACCTTCGTAGTCCCTCTCACTCTGAGCACGGGAGTCGTCCTGAAACCGGGAGTGGACGGGGAGAAGCGGTGAAAACCAACATCCGAAGGGGTCACCACGCCCTAAAGGCTCCCACGAGGACCAGACCCCCAGCTCTGCCCCTAGTGGACAAAACTGTGCATATCCTCCTCCTCCTCCTCCTCGTTGCCTTGGGAGAGACGACGGGAGACTGCAGACCCGTCCGAGCTGCCCAATCCTGAGCTGATCACTTTTAATAAAGGCATTAAAAGGAGAAAAAGTCTCCTTCCCTGTTTATTGCAGTTTTAAGTTATAACATAATGTTAAAATAGAAACTATGCTATGTAAGATATGTTTTTTAAAGAAAGGACTCCCAGCAAGATAGCAGCCACAGGACACCTAAATCTTTCAGAGAAAAAGAATTTATTGCTCTCTTATCAGAAGAAACTAACTTCTTCCTGCCTCGCTCAGTCCTGAAGACGCTTTTAGGATTAAGAGGAAGAAGCTGAGGATGACCAGACAGAATCCTGTGTTTGAATGGAATTTATGCATCATGGATGAGATGTTTGAATATGCAACAGGTTATTGTTTGTAAGGGTTAATCCTCTTTTAACGTGTGTCCTTTTTCAGGCTTATGCTGCCCAGATAAAGGTACCCTGACGTCTGTAACTCTTTGTTTCTGTTGTCTCATATTGTCCTAATCCAAATTGTCCAAATTAATATTACTCTAATTATATTACTATTTTTATAACCATTTTATTGCTATTAAATTTTTAAAATTTTAAAAACAAGTGATTGGTGTTTTTCACATTTAGCACAGCAATTAATCGAACTCAATGCTAAGTTAAAATATGTTACTTCTGCCGAAATGCATTCATAGAAGAGACAAATTTAAGAACAAGCTGTGTTGTTTGTCCCCCCATTCCCCCCCCAGTCATCTGTCCCTCTACTCTCTCCCGAACAGATGGATGGATTAATTAACTCTGTATTCCTCGTTGGCTTGAACAGATGGATGGATTAATTAACTCTGTATTCCTCGTTGCCTGAAAAGCCGGTGATAAGATCTCCTGGAGGAGCCTCTGCCCTTCCCCCTCCCCACCCTGCGCCTAGGGGCTTCCAGCACCCAGGATGGGGTGCTGCGGCTGTGGGGGAGGGACATGACTGTTCGAGGCCCGCCTCGAACCCCCCTGGCAGCCCCCCCTCCCCCCGCCCTTGCTGTCCTTTCAGAAGCTGTGCAAGGCGGGGCGATAGCTGCGCCCAGACAGTGGGGGCCGTGTCTGCTGCAGTTGGAGGAAATCTGTAGGGGCAGGGCTGGAGCCGTCCTGTGCCGTTTCCCTACCTCCCTTCGGCTGATGGCGGCCTTAGGCTCCTCTCAGGACTTTCGAAAGGCTTGATAGCTGCTCAGAGCTCTGTGTTGCCGCTCCACCTAGAGGAACCTGGACCCCTCCCTCACTGTTAGAAATGAGAAACAACTCAGCCAATAGATCAAGCAGTAATAAATTTATTAATTAATATGCTAACATATGAGCAAAACCAGCACTGGGTACAGTGGTGGGGTTTTTTCCCTCCAACTGCACACTGATTGCTGGGCTTGCTGGTATTTATTGATCATAATCATGCATATTCATAAGCTTTCCCAGCAGTTTCTATTTCCAATTTTTTACGTCACAATTCTGTACTTCAGGATCGTAAATCTATGATGGTTGTTATATGTAGTAGAGATAATTCATGCTAAAGGAATAAGTACGTGTATGTATAAAATATTAGTAAAGTCTAAACCCATGCTTGTGAAACCACCCTGTCCAGGAACAGAGTCCTAGTCACATTAAAACCGATTCCCGGACAGAGTTGAGATAAAATCAAACCTTGTTATCATACGAACATAGTAGCCCTGAGCCACGATGTTTGCAATCGTCCTGGTTGGGACTAGAGGTATTCACATTGTAACCAGTTCCCGGACTGCTGGACTGGGCCTATACCAGACCCATTATCAGATGTAGGAGACAGGCTGGAGCCATCAGAGAGGATTTCCTCTGACACCAGCACCTGGAAGATATCTGGAATTTCCTGGGTGATGATCGATGAGACATCTCAAGGAAGCCTTCGAGATCATGCACCTGGATTTGATGAAATCTCTGCTACTCAAGAGATGGCATCATGTATTACATATGAATGGCTCTTCCTCTTGGGCACTCAGACATTCGTCTAGGTTTTGGACATTGTCTGTTTTTACACATCTATGGATCCAACTTTACATGCAAAGAGACACAAAGAATTATGTGGTCATCTCTGCCTCAGGCAGAATTAACTGTATATAAGCTGGTCGCTGGAAACACTCAGGATGTACCTTCGGGGGAACGCTGTCTCTCTGTCATTAGGAATCCAAGGGCACCCCGCGGCTGCACCCAGGGCTGACGCTGTCTTGGCTGTGGTGGGATTTCAAATTTTCTATTTTTGCTAATTGACTTAATAAATCCTTGTCGAATTTTTATAAATTTGGCTACAGATTTGATCATTTATAACAATGGTGATGTTTGATTCCTTTCCAATTTCTGTACTCTATTGTGATCTATTCCAGATTTCAATATTCCAGGATGTACATCCCAAGATGTGCATCCCAGATGGTGGGGTCCAGCTTCTATTTTCTAGGACCATTAATCTATGATAGTGATGTCCATCTTCCCTTTTTGAAATCAATGCCAGTGCCCCCATAAAAATACATTCTCCCCAGTGTCTGCTGTGAGATGTGACCAGGAATAGAGCAAAGCAGGCTCCAACTAAAGAATAAAGAAGAGAAAACTTTATTAACCTAAAACTATATGTAAAAAGAAACACACAGGAAGAATGAAAACCTTCCAAAGCCATTCCTCCTCCCCCCACCAAATTTCCAATACATCCATCCCTCAGATCACCAACTCTCAGTCCATCACCACCCTTTAGATAATCAATTCTCAGTTCATCTTGTGCCATAGGCTTCCCCTGGAAACACAGTTGAAACCTCTTGTGTTTTCATGTCACATGTGGCACCGCCCACAGATCATTTGCCATCATGACATCTTCTGTTCCCAGTGCTCTCACCACTGCGCATGGACCAGAGCTGCTTCTAAGGTTTTCCTTTTAAGGGTACTTTGCACAGTTCAAAAAAGAGCACAGTCTGTCACTTTTGGGACACCTGTCCCCCCCAAATTTCACCCCCTGGGGCCAAGGGGTCTCAAGAACAGTGATCTTCTTCTTCCCTGAAGACGGAGGGCACCACCACCCTCCTCACCCGATGTCTCTGTTCACGCATTCCTTCACATAACAACACTGAACTCTCTTGGCTCAGAGCCATTGCCTCCCCCCCTAATGCAGTCTCTGTGTCACAGGAAAAAATGGTTCCGTCAATGGCTATACAAGAAAAGTCCAGCCAAAGTCCACTCCATCACCTCCTCCCACCTAAAAGTCTCCTCCACTTCCCTCATGGCTCATTTCCTCTTATCTCATCTCTATCTCTCTTCTCATTCAGCTCCAGGAGGATTAGCATTTGTAAGGTTTCCATCATCCAAGAAAAGGGCTAAAAGTCTCAGTCTCCGCCTGTCCAGAACTCCTACGCCTGCCCTGCCGGGCACCTTCTCACCACACTCCCCCCTTCTCCTTCTCGGCCGGCCATGCTAATTTCAAGGTGGCACAGACACAGCCTGGCTCTCTCTCTCTCCTGAGAGGGGGGGGGCTGCCCGATGACTCTCCAATGTTCCTCCACCCTTCCATCCTGCGAGGGCCTCTTCACCTCCCCTCTGTCCAAGGCCCTACCTCACCCGGCCACGTGGCTTCCCCTCCCCTGCCCAGCCAGCAGCAGCTGGGCAGGAGAGGTCTGAACCTTTCCCTGACTGGAACCAAGAGAAAGTTTTCCTGAGAGTTCTCTGCTTTTAACCCCCCATGTTCTCAGAGGCATACCCATGTCCTCAGTGGCCACATCAGGTGTCAATATTTAAATCTGAGCACCTATTGGTTTGACCACAGCATCCCAAAAAACTCACTTCCTCTCAAACCACGACAGTGGGACAAATTTATGCTATGGTATCTGTTAGTGAACCCCCTGTTACTATTCAAAATGCATTTGTATTGTTCAACTTGTTCTTTTTGTGAGTTATGTTCCAATTGCAGTGAATCGGAGTTGTGATACAGTAGTTCTTGGATCTACAGGAGCACCTCAGGTATTTTGGACTCAAAAAATGACAGATCAATGCCCAGAAAAGGAATGCATCATTACAGCCAATAGACATCATCCAGAGACCATAATAATGACAGGTTTGATTAGCATGGGAGCAGATGTAACTATAACTTCACAGCTTTTTTGGCCTCAGTGATGGCCTCTCACTCAAGCAGGTTTTGGAATCATGGGGCTGGGTGGCTCTACTACAGGTGGTCTGTCTGCCATTGTGATTAATGTAAAAAATGCTGATGGCCAACAAGCTAACACCAGGCCTTATGTTGCGAAAGCCCCATGTAATTTATGGGGACGAGATTGTTTATCTCAATGGGGCATTAAAATTACTATGGAATTTTAGTAGGGATGACTGATGCAGGGCCTTAAGTGTCCAGTTGTAACCCTGACATGGTTGACAGATAAACCTGTCTGGATTGACCAGTGTCCCCTTCCAATTGAAAAGCTTACTGCCCTGCAAGAATTAGTAGCAGAACAGCTGTAAACTAGACATACTGAAGAGTCATTTAGCTCATGGAATACCCCTGTTTTTGTGATAAAAAAGAAATCAGGAAAATGGAGATTTTTGCATGATCTACAGCAGATAAATGCTGAAATGGTTACACTGGGCGCTTTACAACCAGGTCTTTCAACACCTGCAGTGATTCCACAGGGAAGGGAGATAATTATCGCTGATTTAAAAGATTGCTTTTTTACCATTCCATTGGCTGAACAAGATACAATGGAAAGTTCTAATGTTTTTTTGGCACAGGCCTTATCAAAAGTGCAAGAGCAATTTAGTAATTGCTATTGCAGTCATTACATGGATGAAATCTTGTTGGCTTCTGATAATAAACAACAGTTGCCAGATCTTGCTGTAACAAATTTGAAAACTTTTAGGTTTAGTTATTGCCACAGAGAAAGTACGAAAATAGATGCCTTGGAAATATTTGGGGTTTATGATAACCAATACTCAGATTATGTCTCAAACTGTAAAATTAGATATTGAAGTTAAAACTGTTACTGATGTATAAAAATTGGTTGATGCGGTAGGTTGGATTAGGTCATATTTAGGGATAACTAATCATCAAATGCAACCTTTGTTTGAATTATTGTCAGGGATTGCTTCTACTAATGAGAGATATTTGATTGATGCAGTAAAAAATAGGTCATGGAAGAAGTTGAATTAGCTTTGACATGCAAACTTGTTAACAGAATAAATAATTTTGTTGGTGTTTATTTATTTTGAAAGAAGAAAAATACCATGGAATATTGTGTCAATGGAATGATGATTGGAAAGAGAAATTGTATACTTTGAAATGGATATATTTATCTTTCAGATCTCAAAAAACAGTTTCAGGACTTCATGAGTTTTTTGCAGATATCATTATCAAGGGTCGCAGATATTGTCATAAAATCTTAGGCCATGATCCTGTAACTATTGTGATACTTGTATAATAGTATTTTGAATGGTGTTTTCAGAACAATCATGAATTGTAATCTGCTTTATCTTACTTTACAGGTTAAATAATGTATCATTTACCTTCTCATCCTATTTTTACTTTGACTGGGGACATTCCTTTTCAGGGAAAACAAATTTGTTTTCCTGTTCCAGTGGAAGGTATAACAGTTTTTACAGATGAATTGTGGAAAAACTGGAAAAGCTGCTGTACCTTGGAACTAGGATGATTGTTGGGAATATGAATTTATGATTCAACAAGTGTCTCCTTAATTGGTCGATGTGGATTACCTTGTGGCTGCTTTGGCAGTAAAAGCAGTACCTAATTGAAATATGGGTCTCCTCGAGCCTGGTCTCAAGCTCTCGGAGATCTATTTCATACCCAAGATAGCTCAGCTACCTTAGAAGGCATAAAATCAGCAGAATTGCTTCTGTGTTAGTGTTGGAAACAAAAAGGTTTTAATAAAAGGCAAAATAACAAAGCTCTTTACAGAGGAAAACTGAGCCAGGTGCAAGATCCTTGCCCCTGGTAAAACACCTCACAAAAGTGATTAGTTTCTTTGTTCTCTTCTTTTTCTAGTAAATTGCTCAGGTGGAACTTTTTGGCTTCTGTCCAATTGGGCAGCCCCAGGTTTGAGGTGAAGTCCCAAAGGTCCTTTGAGGTGTCTTTTTACCAAATTGAGGAGACAAATTCTGGGCTTATTTCCTTTTTAAGGGGACAAAGGATAATTTTGTCACTCTGTCAACAAGAGGCACATTCCTATACTTAATGTGTTATCTCATCAATTTTCACCAAGGTGCTTTGGCACAATGGCAATAATTTGTCACAAAGTTAAGCAAAATCAATTATTTCTTTTTGTCCTGATTGGCATATGACTCATATTTCATAATATTATGGTACCAATCCTAGACACCTACTCCCTTTGTAAGAAGGGCAATCTGATGTTATAAAAATGCCTGAGTTTGGCCATTTAAAGTCTGTTTATGCTACAATTGACATCTTTGCTCATGCCATGGTTGCATTAGCATTGGCAGGTAAAGCAGCTTGGAATGTTATTCATCATTTTTGCCATGCCTTTTCTATTTTAGGTGTTTCAACATATGTAAAGACAGATAATGGCCCAGCATATGTTTCACAAAAACTGCAGATGATTTTTCATCCCTGGAGTGTTGATCATTCCCCATATTTCAATAGGCCAAGTAATTTTTGAATGCGCTCATGGTGTTTTGAAGTGCCAGGTTTAAAAATAAAAAGAGGGAAGGTATAGGGAGTTACCTTAAGTGAGATTAGATAAAGCTGTTTATGTGCTAAACTTTTTACGTCCTTTACCTGACTTACAACTGTCTCCTATATTCTATCATTTTTCTTCTTTAAATTCTAAATAGTCAAATGTTCGTAAAAATATTAAGGTATGGGTTAAAGATTTGATTTCTGGAAAGTGGACTGGCTCAGTGGAATTAATAATGTGAAGGAAAGGACATGTGTTTTCTGACAGAGAATGGCCCTTGTTGGGGTTTTTTTGCTCATTGTGATAAGTCTTATTTGGAGTATGTAGGAAGGAACAGGATGGGTGGTTTCACAGCTGAAGTAGAATGAGTGGGTGACACTGGCCTCTAGGTGGATTGAAGCACGGACCCTCAAAGAACATGCTGTGAAGATGATAATTCAAGGCAGAGCGAATGGGGGATATTGACTCACACTGAAAACTCAAATTTAAGTTGGTGGATGTTACCTTTACTTTAGTTCTTTGTATTTTTCTACAGAGAGGTTGGTAGTACTGAGTAATGTGTCTTGTAGCATTTCCCTTTGCATGGCACCAACGTTCCCAAAATAGGGGAATTTAATGTACCTAAGGGAGAAGTGTTGCCTTTGAATAGGGATTTTGAATTAGTAATTAAAGTTCCACACTTTGAACAACTAGGTTAGTTGCCCATTATGATAGCAGCAACTAGTTTTAAAGTTAAGTGGATACTACTTAGTTCTAAGTGGTGACTAGGCAGATGACTTGGTCTCTAATTCTGTGTGGAAAAAAATCTATTCAACTAAAAGTGAAAGCGTCATCCTGCCATAAATGTATCCTTAAGGGACTGTGGGGTATCGAATTTGCAGGGCGACCCCAGCTGCAGGGAAGAATGGTGCGCAGAACTCCATAATATCAGAAGGCTAATTAATTACTTTATTATACTATACTATATTAAAGAGATACATGCTATACTATATCATACTTGCTTCTCACTTCTAACTACTTAACTACTGAAAACTTGTGACTGTCAGCTGACAGTCCCGACAACCACACGTGGATGCAATTGGTCACCTCGGGTAAACAATCTCCAGAATACATTCTACATGAGCACAACAAGAGGAGCAGCAAATGAGATAAGAATTGTTTTTTTCTTTCTCTGAGGTTCCTTGCTGCGATTCCCAGAAAATATCCTTGGGAAGTTGTGCCTTGCTTTTCTCTGTGAAGAGAAATGCAGCCCCAGCAGGGTCTGTAATAGCATTTGAAAACTAATTTTCTATGTGCCTTGTTGGCACATCTTTCTTGTTGGTGCATGGTTATGAACATCGGGATTTTGAGGGTATGTGTTGTATGGACTTGTTAGGTCATAGTGCATCAGTTCACGGGAGTTTTGGATTTGAAGGAAGAAGTTAGTAATTTGCAGGTGAATGAAGGATGGAAATGGTTGAGTGGTTTCTTTGCAAGTTGGAGTATTGTTGAACGGTTTGGTGTATTGGTGAAAGGTGGACTCTTAATTTTGCTTGGTGGTTGTAATCATTGCTTTGAGTTTCCCCTGTCTGCTTGGATTTTTGCAAGTGCCCTGCAAAAGTCCTTAGCAGTTGTGTTTGTGGTTCAAATACAAAAAAAGAGGGAATTGTGGAAGAGGTTTTACAGCGGCTTCCCTGAGCTAGAGAGAAGTTTGATAAGAGGATCCATGTTTACCCCTGAAAGAATTTCCTACCAAGGTCTTTGACATAGAAACCAAGAAAGAGAGAAGGATAAAAAAGACAAACCTGCAGCTGTATATTCCAATAAGCATTTGTTTGTCTCCTCTGACCAATGAGTAAAGTGTAAACTTATGAGTCTTGTAAGAATGTATAAAAAGCATGCATGCTAAAATAAAATGGGATTTTGAAGCCTTCTGAAAATGGAGTGTGTTGTTTTGTATTTTCTCAGTCTCAACCATGACCATCTCAACTACGACAGGATCCATCCCAGGGTGATGAGGGAACTGGCAGATGGAGCTTGCAAAGCCTCTCTCCATCATTTACCAACAGTTCTGGCTCACTGGTGAGGTTCCAGATGACTGGAAGCTGGCCAATGTGACGCCCATTCACAAAAAGGGTCGGAAGAAGGATCCTGTTAATTATAGGCCAGTTAGCCTGACCTCAGTACCTAGTAAGATTATGGAACAGTTTATACTGTCATCACGCAGCATTTACAGGATGGCCAGGGTATCAGAACCAGCCAGCATGGGTTTAGGAGGGGTAGGTCATGTTTGACCAACCTGATCTCCTTTTATGACCAAGTGACCCACCTGGTGGATGCAGGAAAGGCTGTTGATGTTGTGTACCTGGACTTCAGCAAGGCCTTTGACACTGTCTCCCACAGCATACTCCTGGAAAAGCTGGCAGCCCACAGCTTAGACAGGAGCACTCTTTGCTGGGTTAAGAACCAGCTGGATGGCCAGGCCCAGAGAGTGGTGGTGAATGGTGCTGCATCCAGCTGGGGGCCAGTCACCAGTGGTGTCCCTCAGGCGTTTGTGCTGGGGCCAGTTCTGTTCCATATATTTATTGATGACATGGATGAAGGGAATTGAGTCCTTCATTAGTAAATTTGCAGATAACACTAAGCTGGGGTCGTGTGCTGATCTGTTGGAGGGTAGGAGCGCTCTAGAGAGAGACTTGGAATGGTTGAATGGATGGGCAGAGTCTAATAGGATGAAGGTTAATAAATCCAAGTGCCGAGTCCTGCATTTTGGCCACAATAACCCCCTGCAACATTATAGGCTGGGGACAATGTGGCTGGACAGTGCTCAGGCAGAAAAGGACTTGGTGGTACTGGTTGACAGCCGGCTGAACATGAGCTAGCAGCGTGCCCTGGTGGCCAAGAAGGCCAACGGCATCCTGGCCTGTATCAGGAATAGTGTGGCCAGCAGGACAAGGGAGGTCATTCTTCCCCTATACTCATCACTGGTGAGGCTGCACCTTGAGTACTGTGTCCAGTTCTGGGCCCCTCAGTTTAGGAAGGACATTGAGATGCTTGAGCACATTCAGAGGAGGGCAACAGGGATGGTGAGGGTCGTGGTTTGACTGACAGGAAGTAGGGTTTTTTTTGGGATATGCTGTGGTGACCAATAGGTGTTCAGATTTTAATATTAGCACCTGGTGTAGCCACTGAAGTTTGGACAAGCCTCTGAGAATACACAGGGGTTAAAAAGCAAAGCTGTTCCTCTGGGAGGCTCTCTTTGGATTTCTGGCGGGAAAGGCTTTGGATCTCTCCCCCTGTCCCAGCTGTCGGCTGGGTGGGGGGAGGGGAAGCCGCGCGGCCATGAGGTAGGCCCGGCCCAAGGGTGGAGGAGAGGGAGAAGCACCAGGAGTTTGTATAGCCATGTACCGGGCAACCCCCCCATCGGAGAAAGAGAGAGAGAGAGAGGAGAGAGCCGTGCTGGGGACTGTTATCTCAAAATTTGATATCCTGTGCTGGCCGCACAGCTGGCCAGCGGAGAAGAGGGTGGGGATGCTGTGTCTGACTGCTTGGAGGAGTTTATAACCCCTTTGTGGATAATGAAAACTTTGCAGAGCATTGACCTTTCCTGCAGAGGAAATGGAGCAGAAGATGGAGAAGGAACTGAGTAAGTGAGATGGAGGTCCGAGCAAGGGAGAGAGAGAAGAGCCTTAGTGGGAAGAGATGATGGAATAGCTTATGCTGGACTCTTTTTTGTGGAGCCATGGACAGAGCCATGTTTCCTTGTGATACAGAGACTGCGTCCAGGGGGAGCAATGCCCCAGAGCCAGAAGGGTTCAGAGTTGGTGCTCCTCGGCCCCAGGGGGTGGAAAAATATGGGGGGGACAGATGTCCCAAAGTTGAGACTGTGCCTTTTTGGAGTGGGACGAGGCATCCTTAAAAAGACGACCCTGGAAGCAGCCCTGGTCCATGTTCATTGTTGAGAGCACTGGACATGAAGGAAGAGGTCACCATGGCACAAAGAAGGACTCCTTCTCCTCTTGATGAACTGAGGATTGAGTATTCTAAAGGGTGGTGCCGGACCGAGAGTTGGTGATTTGGAATAGGTATTGTATTGGAAATTTGGTACAGGGGAGGAGGAAAATGCTTTTGTAAGGTTTTCATTTTCCTTGTGTGGGTTTTGTTTTCCCCTTCTTTCTCTTTGTAGTTTAGTTATCGTCTTGTAGTTTAGTTAATAAAGTTTTCTTTATTTCTAAGCAGGAGCCTGCTTTGCTTATTCCTGGTCACATCTCACAGCAGACACCAGGGAGAGGGTATTCTCATGGGGGCACTGGCATTGTGCCAGTGTCAAACCATGACAGCTTGGAACACAAGCCCTCTGAGGAATGAATGAGGGAGCTGGGGTTGTTAAGCCTGGAGAACAGGATACTCAGAGGTGACCTTATCACTCTCTACAACTTCCTGAAAGATGGTTGTAGTCAGGTGAGGGTTGGTCTCTTTCACCAGGCAGCAACTGACAGAACCAGAGGACACAGTCTCAAGCTGCACCGAGGGAAATACAGGTTGGATATTAGGAAAAAGTATTTTGTTGCAGTTCATGTTTATTTCATTAAATTATTGTTAAATGGTTCATTCTGTTATCCCCCCACGTTTTCCCCAAGTTGGTTTTTCCCTAAGTTGTACCCTTCCTTAAAGCTTCCCCTCAAGCTATTCCCCTCCCTTTGTTCTAGTCCCTTCCCTGCTTATCAAGGCAACCCTGCCCTCCTTCCCTGCCTGTCAAGGCAACCCTGCCCCTTTTTCCTGAATGTTCCCTGCTACTCACCCCCTGGGCCAATCCCTGATTGAAACACTCACTTGGAAATCCCCTAATCCATGATGCCCCATTGGCCCATGTGACCTTTCCCTCTCCTCCCCCTATCCTTATTGGTCCCACAGTCTTGGGGTCAGCTGTCTAGTCTCTGCCCCGAGATGCGTGGGATGGTTCTGGGGCAGCCCACGCTTTGAAGAATGAGTCTGGACTCTTCACTTTTTCGGTCTTCAGGTTGTTTATTATTTCTTATCTACAAAATTTTCTCTCTGCCCAGCCGAGATCTGCTCAGCAAGGCAGCCACAAGCACTCTGACCACCCCCGAGGCGGTGTCGTCCTTATGTACTACAAACTACGTATATCATATTTACTTTTAATTCCCAATGCCTATCACCTATGTTAGACAGTGCACTTCTACTCTAAACTAATCCCCAAGTGCCAACATCACAGCAGAAAATGGAGAACAAGAAGAAAGAAGGATGAGACACGCCCTGATTCCTCCATCTTGTCCCCATAACCCCTATACCAAAAATCCTAAAATCTGTATTTTCACCCTGTGAACACATCATTCTCACACCATTCAAACCCATGTGGCTCTCATGTCCTCATAGACAGGTGGCAATTCATTAGAAGAATAAAAAGCAAGCCACCAGGTGTTCCGGGCAACATGCCAGGGTCTCCGAGCCCCCGAGAGGTTTCTCGGCAACTCTGGACATCCAGAGGGATGTGCTGAGTTCCCACACTACAGTGTTGATGTAATCCCCTTGCTCCACCCTTGAAATCCCCCTATTGGTTGATTTTCTGTATCCACGCCCTGATTTGTAGCTGTATTTAACCCCTTGCACTGAGGTGCTTGGGGCTCTTCTGCCTTACTCCCTTCACCTGGAATAAACTTTCCCATGGAACCTCAATACAAAGAGCCTCCTCCTTCGCCTGGTCCCTGCCATGGCTGTAACAGCGTGCACTGTAGAGCTTGCAGCTCTTCAGGTTCAGCTGTGGGCAAACCCCAGGCTACCGGAGTGTACAGAGCTAGCCCAGGTTCCGATGGACTTTGGCAATTTTTCACTGAAAGAGTCATAAAGTTCTGGAATGGCCTGTCCGGGGAGGTGGTGGAGTCACCATCCCTGCATGTGTTTAAAAAAAAATTGGATATGGCACTCGCTGCCATTGTTTAGTTGAGGTGTTAGGGCATGGATTGGACTCAATGGTCTTGAAGGTCTCTTTCAACCTAGTCATTCTGTGAATTCTGTGAACATCATTATGTAAAAGAACACAGCAACAAAAATCTTTTGTAAAAAATAAAAAAATTATCCAAATTCTCCTAAAACCTAGTTTCATAATCAAAAAAACCCCAAAATTAAAAGACCTACTCAAAAAATCCACTTACTAAAAATAAAGTAACTAAACATCGAATTCCCAACAATATCATCAGTAAAATTGCAACAATATTTCCACCAACCAACAAAGAAAACCTACAAACTTTCTAAAATACCATAAACTTTTAAAAAATACATATTCCTAAATACAGCCAAGTTATAAACCCTCTCTACCTAATGACCCACAAAAAAATCCACCTCCCAATAAAACCCTAAACAACAACAAACCTTCACCCAAATCAAACAAAAAAATCACTCATACAATAACCCTCAGGATGAGTGA
The DNA here is from genome assembly GCF_028018845.1 of Melospiza georgiana. NCBI lineage: Eukaryota > Metazoa > Chordata > Aves > Passeriformes > Passerellidae > Melospiza > Melospiza georgiana. The sequence goes on along the minus strand of NC_080464.1, from coordinate 4,722,700 downwards.
AGAAATGAGGATTTGACTCTATGTTTCAGAAGGCTTGATTTATTATTTTATGATATATATTACATTAAAACTATACTAAAAGAATAGAAGAAAGGATTTCATCAGAAGGCTAGCCAAGAATAGAATAGGAAAGAATGATAACAAAGGCAGCTGTATCAGACTCTCTTTCTGAGCCATCTGGTCTGTGATTGGCCATTAATTAGAAACAACCAACATGGGCCAATCAAAAATCCACCTGTTGCATTCCACAGCAGCAGATAATCAATGTTTACATTTTGTTCCTGAGGCCTCTTAGCTTCTCAGGAGGAAAAATCCTAAGGAAAGGATTTTTCATAAAAGATGTCTATGACAATAACCCTTAACCCAATCAAAACAAAACCAAATATAAAAAATGTGCTCTGCTTTACAACCAAAACCCATAACCTATCCCAAAGTCCAAAGCCAACCACTCAAATTTGAAAGTCAAAACTACAAAAAGTCTAAAGCCAACTGCATCCCAACAAAAAAAAAAAAAAAAAAAAACAAAAAACATAACAACCTATAAAAAATCCAAGCTGACTCAAAAATAATAAACATTAAAACACAACTCCTCCTAGCACCCCAACTACCAATACTAAAGTAAATATTTAAAACAAGTTCCCTCTACCCACCATACCACCAATACCATATAAAGCAAGCCAATTACTCTCATCACACAGCACGCCCATATTAGAAAACTAAATTCCCCTGAAATTTTAAAAATAATTGCAAATTAGCCTAAAAGTAAAAACTTTAGTCTCACTAACAAAAAAGAAAAACAAATAACAGATAGTAAAAAACCTACACCTTACAACCAACTACCCACAAAAATCCCACATTACTCTCTTTTTACACTTAGTTTTTATTACATTATAAAGATAAAATAAAAACAAAAAACAACAATATAGAATCCAACACAACAAATCACAAAAAGTACAAAAATACCCTAAATCAAGCCAACTTACCAAACTCAAAGCTGTTCAACTAGACCTAGACATTACTAAAAAAAAACGTAACCAAAACTCTACACTAATTCATAAATAATTACTATTACTCCGTGAGGATGGTTAATAAAAAAATTTTGAAAGCTCGTTAACTGTTGGAATTCAGGACATCCCTCTGGCTGTCCTGGATTGCTCGAACCCCTAACAGGGGGCTCAGAGACCCTGGCACAGAGCCCAAGACACCTGTGATTTTGATTATGACCCATGGAAAAAATTACCATCCTTATATGAGGATCTGCAAGCCACAAAAGTCTAAGTAGAATAATAATTAGTTTGTCACGGGGTGAAAAATAGATTTTTTGGGGTTTTTAGAATGGGGGTTCAGGGGGCAAGATGGAGGAATCTGGGCATGTTCGGCCTTTCTCCTCATTCTTCTTGGCCTCCATCTTCTGCTGTGATACTGGCACTTTTAGATTGGTTTAGAGTAGGAGCTCACTTTCTGACATAGGTGATAGGTATTGGGAAGTTATTGTAAATAATATACATGTAGTTTTTAGTATAAAAAGATAACACTGTCCTGAGGGTGTCAGTGTGCCTCTGTCTGACCTGCTGAACGGACCTCGGCAGGCCAGAGAAAGAATTTTATAGATAAGAAACAATAAACAACCTTGAGACCAAGAGCTGAAGAGTTCTGACTCCTTTGACCACTGGGCTGGGAAAAGAGACTTTCTAACGCATCTCGGGGTCACTCTGACCAGCAGAAGTCCTGAGAATTAACAACATAAAAAAAACGAATTTAAGTTACTAAAAAATAGAAAAACATGACTACCAAATTAAAAAAGCTATCAATAGAAGTCAACCATGTAAATGCCTATATCCCAAAAAATAAAGCAAATACAAAACACCTGAAAAGCAAATAAATCAAACCACAAAAATAAAAGTATCAAAACTAAACTTAAATTAACAACACAAAAGAAATTTGTTCCTAACTCAATAAACTCATAATGCCTCAAGTCATCAAAATAAAAATGCCACCTATAAGTAAACATAAAACCAAAGAATAAATCTAATCATAAACAATATTTCTCAAGCTATCCAAAACTATAAAACATATGCTGCAATCAAGCAAGCTAAGCAAATAAAATCCCTACAATATAGTAAGTAATAATCAAAATATAAATATAAAAAACCTAGCAAGTTATTACATTACACTACCTCAAACACACCAAAATAAACACTATATACTCACAATAGTAAAAGCCACCACTAATTAAAAACCTATTGCTGTGCTGAGAAGTCCCCGATGATGGAGGAACGATGCATCTGACTCCATGTTATCCGAAGGCTAATTAATTACTTTATTATACTATACTATTCTATACATCTAAAATGGAACCTGCCAAGCACTCAACCCTGCACACAACTCTGCACTCCTGCACTGAATCTCGTGACTGTCACCCGACAGTCCCAACACACACACACACACACACACTTGGCCCTGATAGGCCAAGGAAACAAAACGCCATCACTTTGGGTAAACAATCTCCATATTGCATTCTACTTTAGCACAAACACAGGCACAGCAAATGATAAGAATTGTTTTTCCTTTCTCTGAGGTTCAGAGAATGTGAAACCCAGAGATATTCTTGGGAAGATGTGCCTTGCTTTTCTCTGTGAAGAGAAATGTGGGGTGACATCTCACCCCTCTTACTATAATAAAAAGAAAAGGAGACTACGTTTGTAATTCTGCTGGGCCCTTGCAGAAGAGAGAACAAACACATCTTGAGAGGTTTATCCCTTGCCAATCAAATGTGGGGCTACAAAAACCTATCCTATACCTCACACCACTACCCAAAACACCATCCTAAACCTTAAAAAACAAATCCTTTAAAAACATAGTACCCCTAAAAATTTACAACAAAACTCATTTCAAAAACAATTTAAACTAAAAAACAGAACATTAAGGGTACCATATTCCTTATCATACACCAAGTACAAATAAAGTCAAAAAATAAAATTAGCTATTAAAAACCATCTTAAAAACATTAGGTGGGGGATCTTTCAGAAATTAATAACAACATCTAACAAAAAACACCTAATTCCACCAACTGAGCAGGGCCAACCCAATCTAAACCCCTACATACAATAAACAAAAACTAAGTCCCAATAATACATATCAAAACTTTATTAAAAAATAAAATTTAAATAAATTCTACCTCAAATACAAATCAACCCATCCGTAAAGTTGTCTTTACTCAAAAACCAAATCACACATAGTAAATAATGCAAAAAATAAAACAACACAATGTGTACCACAAAAAAATCTACTTACTAAGTAAAAACCATAGATAAATATCACTATTTACTAAATGTCACCTCCATTGCCTATATCTAGCTGTATACCATATATATATATAAAAGTGTATATGTTTATAGAGTTAAAATATATATTAACTTTAGTAGTAAGCTGACAATTTAAGGATAAAGGGTGGAATGTCCTAAGGTGACTTTATGATGCTTATATCCTCAATTGTCTGTTCTGTTTATGTTAGATATTAAGTTCTGCACCTTTAAGACTAGTTCCGACATCAAAGTGGGAGAAAAAGAAGTGCAGAGTTTGTTTTTAGAAACTGCGCTTGCTCCTCCACATCCTTCTCCTAGACTGTGTTGTCTGCAGCATGGAGAGCAGGAGAGAGCTATCTGTGGAGGATCATTAATGGGACATCACTCCATGATCAATATGATCAAGTGAAGCCAATTTATTACAAAAAGCAAGCCATTTTTATACTGTTCTCTATTGTTCACGCCTCAAGCTAATACATGATTGGTTAAATCCTTTACGCACACATTTTAATATTTCAGTTAATTTTAGTTAGTCTTCCCTCTTCATGCATCTTGCTGTGGTTTTCTTGTCTGCCTTTGCATCCTGAACTGTCTACTTTTGAGCGTGTTCTTCTCCTTTCGTGTCCTTCAAGGGCATGGTGACCTTACTCACGTTCTATGAAGACTGGATTGTGCATATGTTGCAGATGTCCATTGTCCTGCAAAAAACTCCCAACAGCTCTCCATTGCTTTTAATTAGTTTTTAGCTAGCTGAGGCAAAAAAGTTCCCCAGACAGTTTTTTTTTTATGCTTGTAAACCCTTTGCTTGTTAAATAAACATTTTTTCCACTTTTCTCCAAGGAAATCCTTTCCCAGACCAATTAGGGGAGGACCTGCTTAAGTCTGTTTTCTAAAGAGACCCCATTCAGAAGTTTCCCCCCAAATTTTGCCCTAAACCAGGACACCCCTAAATAGTCTGAATCAATTGCACCAACATGTTTTATGAGACTGTGTGGCAGACGATCTACCAATTAAAAGTCCAAGCAATCCTTCTGGTAAAGGTCCATAAACCCCTGTATTTAGCACATGACTAGTCAAGTCTGTAATTAGGGCATTGTCTGAGAGGGGTAAGTCCAAACCTGAGCTCCCACGGGTGTTGGCAAGAAGGGAGGAGACTGAGATTCTTGGGTTTGGATTGCAAAGACCCTGTTGGTTTGAGGGGCACTTGGTCCTGCGCCACCTCCTCCATTTCCCTGCTGAGGGCTGAGAGGGTTACCGTCTATCAAATTTTGCCCTAAAGCTGCACTCCAGTGATAACCTTTTTTCACTGGAGACATGGAGGGGGCGGCGGGGGGGGGACGGACGGGACAGGACACACCAGGGCTGAAGCTGTCCTTTCCTTTGAGTGGGACAATTTCTCAGTAAATGGCCTTCTTGGTGGCAATTAAAACAGCAGAACCCATTTTTTAATGTGTATTAGAGGCTTGTTCGAAGGATGCAGCTGAAACAGATTTTCTGTACTCCTCTGTCCCCACATTCAGATAGGCTTTGATGTAGCTGGGTAAATTAGCGCACTCATTCCTTACAGAGAGCAGTGCTTTCTGACAATCTGTATTAGCATTTTAAAAGGCTAGTTGTATTAACAATATAGTGATTGCTTCTTCCATTTCTATTTGCCTACTAATGTCTGTCTGCAACCTATCAATGAATGCAACATATGATTCCTGAGGGTCTTTCTGAATGGATGCAAAAGAAGAGTCCTTTCATCCGATCTCTGGAAGTCTTTTAAGAGCCTTTTTGGCTAGCTCAGAGCTCTGCTGTAGTATTGCGCAAAACATATTACCTTGGGCTGTGAGGGCAGCATATGCACCTTGTCCCAGAAGTTCGTCAAGACTGATGCCTTAGGATTTTAACTTTCATATTTTCCATAGGTTGTGATCATCACTGAGTCCCTGACGTATGAAAATCTCCATAATCTGCACAAAGACATTGTACGACAGGGACGTGAAGCTTATACAATCTGATTATTTCGGGTCTGGGACCCTATGGGTACAGGCGTGCAACTGGGTGGTGGTGAGGCAAAAAATTTGGGACCCTTGGACCCAGGACTCAGGTAGGAATCAGATTTTTGTAACGGAGCCAGGGTCCCTTTCCCTCTGGGAGCGGCTTTTAATGAGTGTCAGAGAGAGGTTTGTCCACAGGGACAGAATGCAGGAGCACCATCATAGAATGCGTTGGAAGACCCTTGAGGACAGGATCCAATAGCTGAGAGAAGTGGCAGTATTAGAAGTACTCTTTAGGAGGGATGGATAGCATGATAATGACCCCAACAAGGTCAGGTACACAGAGCAAATGTTGTGGAGTCTGGCAAATCTAGGGCCATCTCAATACACCACCTTCAATGCAACAATTAATGCTGACACCAACCGAGAGACAGTGGGCTGTGTCACCAAAGGATCTCAAAGGGGAGATGAGAGAGATGAGGGAGGAGGCAAGGAGGAACAATTCCCATATGGCACCAGTGCAAGTCACAGGCCCCAAAGTCAGAGCCCAATGTCCCCCAGCTAGAGAGAAAGGGTACACCCCACAAGCTGTCCTGTGGTTCTTCCTGCGTGACCATGGGGAAGACATGGGAAGGTGGGATGGGAAGCCTACTTCTGTCCTGGCAGTTCAAGGAGGGAAACACTAAAATATGACGCCTTAGTTGATACTGGTGCACAGTGTACCCTGATACCATAGGGACATGTGGGGGCGGAACCTGTTTCCATTGCCGGGGGGACAGGGCGATCACAGCAGTTGACCCTGTTGGAAGCCGAGATGAGCCTGACTGGGAAGGAGTGGCAGAAACATCCTATTGTGACCGGGCCAGAGGCCCCGTGTATTCTGGGCATAGACTTCCTCCACAATGGCTATTACAAAGACCCAAAGGGACTCAGGTGGGCTTTTGGAATTGGAATAGCTACTGTAGAGGCAGAGAACATTAAACAGTTGAACACCTTGCCTAAACTATCAGAAAAGCCATCTGCAGTAGGACTCCTGAGGGTTGAAGAGCAACAAGTACCAATTGCCACCTCGAAAGTACACCACCAGCAGTATCAGATGAATCGATATGCTGTGATGCCCATTCACAAAATGATTCATGAGCTGGAGAGCCAAGGGGTGGTCAACAAAACCCATTCACCCCTCAGTAGTCCCATTTGGCCTCCACACAAGTCTCACAGAGAATGGAGATTGACTGTGGACTATTGTAGCTTAAATGAAGTGACTCCACTGCTGGGCTCTGCTGCGCCAGACATGCTGGAACTCCAGTACGAGCTGGAGTCCAAGGCAGCAAAGTGGTACATCACTATTGACATTGCTAGCCTGTTTTTCTCCATTCCTCGGGCAACAGAATGCAGGCCTCAGTTTGCTTTCACATGGAGGGGCATGCAGTACACCTGGAACCGACTGCCCCAGGGGTGGAAACACAGCCCCACCATCTGCCATGGACTGATCCAAGCTACACTGGAAAAGGGTGAAGTTCCAGAACACCTGCAGTATATCAATGATATCATTGTGTGGGGGAACACAGCAATGGAAGTATTGGAGAAAAAACAGAGGATCATCCAGATTCTGCTAGTAGTCAGATTTTGCCTTTAAGAAGAGCAAAGTCAAGGGACCTATGAATTGCGGAAAAAGAAAACAAACTCCACAACTTTTGTAAAAGTTGTAAAGCCAGTATCTTTATTACAGCTCTGGACGCATGTGGGGATCGATCCCCTTAAAAAGACGTGTACCTCTGGGAACTCCAGATTCTTTTTTTTATCTCCCTTACTAATCTGTATGCATGGAATTTCACAATAGGTTCATACATATTCATTTTACTGATTTCGCATTACACTTGCAGCTAGGTACCCTTGTAGCTATTTTTTTTATCAGAAAGTACAGAAAAAACTCCTGGGTCACCCTGCCCTGTCTCCCACAGTCTCTCCATCTGTTTCAGAGTTCAAGGGGCCCTCCCTTATCTCTGTCCTTCAGCTGAAGCAGTTTCTTAGAGCATAGGTTTTTTGCAAGAACAGGCAGTCAGACCAAACAGTTATGTTTGCAAGCTACTGTCGCAGACATTTCTCCACAGAAATCCTTTCTTTCGGATTTCTGTGTCTTCTGGAGGCCAGAGGCCTCGGAAGACAAGGTAAACAATTATTATCAGCTGCTGTGGAATGTAATGGGACGCACCTTGATTGGCTCATTTTCTTTGTTTATAATTAAGGGCCAATCACAAAGTGTAAGCCAGGGACTCAGTCCTTGGACACAACTTTGTTATAGATTCTTTCTATCTATTCTTAGCCTAGCCTAGCTGCTCTGCAAACCTCTCTCTATATTCTATTTAGTATAGTAATAATGTATTATATATAATATCTTAATAAATCAAACCTTCTGATTCAAGAAACAAGATTCGCCGTCTCTCTCTCACCAGCTGCAACCCACTCAGGCGCAGTAATAAGCTACAGACTTAATTCAAAGATGCACATTTCACCAAAATCAAAATGGATTTCTACTCTGGAAAATTTCCACTCTGTCTCACCTACCCGAGAGATCCAGTTCCTGGGAGTAAAGTGGCAAGATTCCCACTGAGGTCATCAACAAGATCACAGCAATGTCTCCACCATCCAGCAAGAAAGAAACACAAGCTTTCCTAGGCCCCATAGGTTTTTGGAGGATGCATATTCCCGAATACAGTCAGATCGTGAGCCCTCTCTACCTGGTCACCCATAAGAAGAACACTTTCCACTGGGGCCCTGAGCAGCAACAAGCCTTTGCACAGATCAAGCAGGAGATTGTTCATGCAGTAGCCTTGGCCCAGTCAGGACAGGACCAGAGGTGAAGAATGTGCTCTACTCTGCAGCTGGGAACCATGGCTTGTCCTGGAGCCTTTGGCAGAAGGTGCCTGGGGAGACTTGAGGCCGACCACTGGCATTCTGGAGCCGAAGTTATAGAGGGTCTGAAGCCAGCTACACTCCCACAGAGAAGGAAATCTTGGCCACCTATGAAGGAGTTCAAACTGTCTCGGAGGTGATTGGCACAGAAGGACAACTCCTCCTGACACTCCGACTACTGATGCTGGGTTGGATGTTTAAAGGAAAGTTTCCCACTATTCACCACACCACTGACGCCACATGGAGCAAATGGATTGCCCTCATCACACAGCACACTCGTATTGGAAACCTGAGTCACCCTGGGATTCTGGAAATAATTACAAACTGGCTGGAAGGTGAAAACTTTGGTCTCATCAATGAAGAGGAACAAGAGCAAGTGACGTGCTGAAGAAGCTCCACCATACAACCAGCAGAGGAAAAACACTACACTCTTTTCACTGACAGTTCCTGTCACATCGTAGGGATGAATCAGAAGTGGAAAGCAACCATATGGAGCCCCACACAACAGGTTGCACAAGCTACAGAAGGAGAAGGTGGATCAAGTCAACTTGCTGAACTCAAGGCTGTTCAACTGGCCCTGGACATTGTTGAAAGAGAGAAGTGGCCAAAGTTATACCTCTACACCAGTTCATGGATGGTAGCCAATGCTCTGTGGGGCTGACTGGAAAGGTGGAGAAAGACTGACTAGCAGCATAGAGGAAAACCAGTCTGGGCTGATGAAGAGTGGAAAGACATTGCCTCTTGGGTAGAGAAGCTACCTGTGAAAGTCTGTCAAGTAGATGGCCATGTCCCCAAGAGTCGAGCTAATGAGGAACACCAAAACAATGAGCAGGTAGACTGAGCTGCAAAGATAAACATGTCGAAGATAGACTTAGACTGGCAACATAAGGGAGAGTTGAGAGAGAGCAGGCAAGGTGTTCTATTGTCAAATGTCTTCTGTCTCCACAGCACCTGTTTTAAAAGCCCATCAGTGTCCTTTTGGTCTTTGAAATACACACTCCTGAGGTAATCAATACCAAGAATACACAGGGTCTCTGGACCAGTCACAACAGGGTGGTTTTTCCACTCCTTCCCAGTCATGCTCACCTCAGCATCCAACAGTCAACTGCTGAGACCCCCCCTGTCACCCTAGCAATATAAACAGGTTCTGTCCCCATGTCCTGATGGTATCAGAGTACATTGTGTGCCAGTGTCAACCAAAGCCTTGTACTTTCATGGTTCTGATATACCAGGCCATTAGGTCTAAATAGTCCAATAAACCAAATTTTCCCTGGCCTCTACCTGGCTAGAGGCGAGGCCCCTCTAATTCTGGCTATTGTTCCCTCCCTGGGTATGCATTCTGGAGATGCCTTTGATGCCAAAGTGATTTTTGCTTTTATATATTCTTCACATATATTTGTAGCTCTGTAGCCTATTATTGTATAACTATATAGATTTGTAGATAGCATTTTACCTACCCTATAAGAAAGAAAGATAAAACACATTCCTAAGGCCCTATCCTCTCTTCTGCAAATCATATCTAGACACTTCCTCATAAACAAAGTTTAGCTAGTAGCAAAAGGGGGACTTCAGAAGAGAGTCGAACTAAAGGGGGGAATTACCTTATCATCTGTGTTTCTACTTGGGGATTCTTGTCAATTATGCTAATTTGCTAAACTTATAAAACTGCACTTGCTCTATGGAATGTGTGCACCTTTGGCGTATTTTCAGTGTGTATTTCAGCATGTGGTGCACCTGAGGAGACCCTTCATAAAAGGTAACCGCATTTTTATAACCTAACCATGTCTAGCTCCTGATTTTAGGGGCCAAAAAAGGCAACAGCTTCAAGGGCATCAGACATCATCCTCCTTTCTGTTATGCCTAGCAGCTCGGTCATGGGAAACTGGAGCTACATTCATTCTTGTAAAATGCCTTCTGTTAGTAGTTTCCTCCTTTAGTTTATGCACCTGTGCTGCCAGGGCAGAAGTAGGTTTTCCATCTCATCTTCTCATATCTTCCCCATGCTCACACAGGAAGAACCACAGATCACCTCATGGGGTGTAGTCTCTCTCCCTTGCTGGGGGACACCTGCTTCTGAGAACAGGGGATCTGGTCTGTAGTGACAAAATTTGGAAAAGACCCTCCTTATGGTCCTTTCTGACTTTCTGATATCTCTCTTCAATCCTCTCTTCCAATTTCCACATATGCTCGGTCAAGTCTGTTTCTACTGCCAAGACTTGGGCTTGTGTCAGGGTGTGGACAGGGTCTTCATGTGTCTGGAGCCTTCTTGTCATAGTGCCCACTGTCTTGTTTCCCTCATTTCACTGCAGTGTCACTAGGAATTGGGTGTAGACTTGGGTCCTGAGCAATGCGAGTTTGAGCCACATCAGTTTTGTACATTTTACAAGGTCTGGACTCTTAGTGCTGTAGATGACATTTAAGAAAACAATCTCTATCACAGACAGTTCTTGCAAGCATTAGGTTCCTTGCTCCATGGTCTTCCAAGGGCCTTGCTGCAGCTGGAGATCTTCTTGCCAAAGGTATCTCTCCTTCACACTTGCTAAGAGTTGTGTCTGGAGACTGAGAGCTTCTGGCCTCCTCACAATCCCCTGGTCAATAACTACATCACTCAACAAAGACCCCAAGTGCCTCACTTCAGTACCACCCAGAATTTTACCATTACCTGCATTGTCCCAGACTTGAATCAACCAGCTCAATATAGACTTGTGGGTTTGTGGGGTGAGGTCTTTGCTCAGATTGTGGAGGCTTTCTAAGGATAAAGATTCAGTGATTATTTCTGATTTTGATTCCTCTGCTGGCTGTGAGGGTCCTGCCTCCCCATTGTCATCCATTGGGTGAATGGATTTGATCTTGTATTTTCTCCTCTGGACAGGGGCAACTGCTATTAGTTTAGGCTGCCCTTCTGACTTTATGCTAGCCTGTGACCATGGTGTCTGTAGATTTGTTGTCCTTCCCCTCTGGCTGTAGCTACTGCTGTACAGTAATGAGCAGCATGCTATAAGCATTACCCAGGGCCCAGAACAGTGCAATGAGCTCCCCCTCTTTGGAGTTGCCACTGCAATTTTCTTTCAGATATTCTGCTACCTCATCTGGGTTATGAATTTGTTCCAAGGGTAACTTCCAAATTATTGGGGCAGAGTGTTTCTTCAGACCCTGGCCTATATCCTCCCACATCCCATGCCACTCAGGATTTTCCACCAGTGGGGCAGATCTCTGGGCAACATCCCTGGAAATCTCAGCCCTGATTCTAAATGTGTTGTAGGCCATATGGAGGAGACATAGCAGAATAAGCAACAAACATATTGCTTCTTTAACATTCAGAGGGAAATGAACATTCTCAAAAGGTGATGTGTCAGACCTGAAGGGGGAGAAGGAGATGAAAGCCTGGGAAAAATCATTCCCTACTGTTCCCCCAACAGGTTGGGTGTGATTATTGATAAACATCCAGAAGTAGCAGCTGAGACCAGGACAGACACAGCAATGGATACACATCCCAGATAATCCTCATTGCCTTTGATGTTATCTCTACATAAGCTGATATTGCAGTGTTTCAACAAAGCAATCTTGGTTTGTGTCCTTGATCCAAAAAAGAGCCAAATCACAGGCAAATTGTACCATATATATGGAGAAGTATATAAGCTTAGGTGCCACACCCCTATAATTAGACCGAGTAGCACAGTGCCAGTGAGTTCTGTACCCAATAGACAAATGTGTCACTGTCATATTTTCTGAAAAATCTCTTTGCCCAGGATTCTTCTCCTGGGAAGCTGAGAAGCCTCAGAGAAAAAGGAAAACAATATTATCTCATTTGCTTCTCCTGTGTTTTGCTACTTTGGAATGTGGTTGGAGATTGTTTATCCAACATGTGAATTGTTTTTACTTATTGGCCAATGACGGAAAGAGTCCGAGTTTCCAATGATGGAAAGAGTCATGAGATTTTAATTAGTATCTTTTAGCCTTCTGTCTGTATCCTTTCTCTATTCTTTAGTATAGTTTTAGTATAGTATTCTTTAATATAATATAGATAATAAAATAATAAATTAGCCTTCTAAGAACATGGAGTCAGATTCATTCCTTCCAACGATGGGGGTCTCTGAAAATACCACAACAACTGTTTCAGGCGAAATTGTTATTTTTTTACTTTCTCTCTCATGCCCCTTTTAGTTGGGTGCCAAATTTGTCATGGTTTAAGACAATATAATGGGGACACTAAGATGAGTTACCTCTCCTTACTTTTAACCAATCCCGTTCCACCAATAAGGAAAAACAAGTGTGAGCAGATATAAGTGAAAAAATAAGTTTACCAAAAAAAACCTCCTCAAAGCAGCCATAGGTAAAAAATATCAGTAGTAGTCACTAGTTACAAAGTTGCTGAAATTTTGCAGACTCCCCCGGAACAAAGAGACACTTAAAATGGCAGAGTGACACCCCCCCCCCCCCCGCCCAGGTAGGCAGCCTCTGCAGTCGCCTGCATGGCTCAAGAAATAAAGGGAAAAAAATAGCCACAGGCCTCCCCTCACCCCTCTTATATCTCTGGTGGTGACAAGTCATTCAGCAAATGCAGCTGGCTCACTGGCAGCTGGTACTTGGTCAAGGGCTAGAACTCATGGAGGGTCTTGGCCTTCCTCTTGTCAGGAGACAGCAAGGGAAAGCAAGGAAACTGGGCTGGGGCGACTGCCTTCTCGCTTCATCCAGGCACTGCTGATGGGCTGAGGACTGCACAGAGTGAGGCTGCTCCACTCCTTCCAGTGCAATGCTGTGGCTACAGTTAGGTACTCATGAAATTCATCTTGAGGCAGCCCAAGATGCAAGAGAAAAACAAAAGAAAAAAAAATAAGCAAAGCCTTTGCCTTGAGCAAAAACCACGAGGCAAAAGAGGTCTGCTTGGGCAAATCTGACTTTTTAAAGGAACCCCAGCAAATCCCCATTGCTTGTCGTTCTGTTTCTGGTTGTGGTTCCAGGTCTTAAAGAGACAGTAAAAAATGTGGGCACATAGATACAGAATACAATAACATTTTGGATTACCCAGGATACTCTAACATGTGGAAGATTGAGAAAAACAGTCCTCAGAAAATTTCTGCCCTGGTTGATGAATGAAATAGATGATGGACTATAATATTTTCCATTTTCATGATTTTGACACAGTTTCGCTTCTGTAGGAATGTTTTAATCAAAGAATCATAATAAATGTGAGTACAGAATATAAATCCCAGACAAAATTACAGCTTTCATTGCAGTATAGGGTTAAATGTAAACAACTGGGATATTACAGATATCTTTAATTAAATGCATAAATCAGAGAAACATCTTGAATGTTTACAACAACTACACCATGAAGTGAGAATGAGGAAGAGATGTACTTTGTCAGCTGATGGCTGCCTCCACTACATTACCATACTTATTTTGTCACAACCTTTGTTACAAGTTGCAAAGCTTCTCTCCAGTTGATTTACAGGCTTTTTGTTCCTGCTTAGGATCATTAGTGATGTAGCTGGCTTTTTCCTGGCTGAGCAGGGGATTTCTCATGTAAATCAGTGTTGCTGCTGAGAACTCTGCTGTAAGGATTTAGAGGGCAGCTGGTTTAGGTCACCATATCTTTCCTGTAGCTGGGGTTGTGGTTGTGCAGAATCAGATGAATGAGTTCAATCCTGAATCTTGAATCCATGGGGATTTAGTCTAGGTTTATGATTCCTAAGGTTGTAACTTTTAAGCCACAATCTTTTGAGCTTGCAAACAAAGACTGATTTTTCTTGACTGTGTTCTCATGTTGAATCCTTACTCTATCAAGCCCTACTACACTCTCTTCTACACAGTTTTTCTCCTTGCAACTGGAGTTGAATCTGGCCAGACATGAGGGACAATAAAAGGAGTTTTTTCATATATATTAATGGAAATAGGCAGTGTAAAAATAACATCATCCCGTTCCAGGATGAGGATGGTCACCTCACAAACAGGGACATGGATAAGGCATAGGTATCAAATGCTTTATTTACCTCCATCTTCAACATTGATGATGGATCAAGGGGATCTCAGAACCCTGAGCTGGAGGACCATGACTGCAAGAATGATCAACTCCCACTCAATCCTGAAACTGTGCAGGATCTGCTGCTCCAGCTGGATCCCTACAAATCTATGGGGCCTGATGGGATTCATCCAAGAATCCTCAAAGAGATGGCATTGTGAAACCCCTCTCAATGATTTTTCAATGATCTTGGGAATCTGGAGAGGTCCCAGCTGACTGGAAAATGGTGGACATTGTCCTGATTTTCAAGAAAGGCAAGAAGAAGGACCCCAGAAATTACAGGCCTGTAAGTCTCACTTCAGTGCCTGATAAAGTCATGGAGAAGATTATACTAGGAGGTATTGAAAAACACCTGAAAGACAATGCAGTCATCAGTCACAGCCAGCACCGTTTCATGAGAGAGAAGCCCCGCTAAAAACCTGATTTTCTTCTATGACAAGGTTACCCACCTAGTTGATTGAGAGAAGTCAGTTGATGTAATCTTTTTGGATTTCAGTAATGCTTTTGATACTGCCTCTTACAGTATCCTTCTCGACAAAATGTCCAGCACATATCTGGATAAACAGATCATGCGCTGGGTGAGCAACTGGCTCACGGGTTGGACACAAAGAGATATATTGAATGGGGTGACATCAGACTGGCAACCTGTCACTGGTGGGATTCCACAGGACTCCATCTTAGGCCCTGTGCTCTTCAACATCTTCATAAATGACTTGGACTGGAAGGGATACTGAGCAAGTTTGCAGACAGTACAAAACTGGGAGGAGCTGTTGACTCCCTTGAAGTCAGGGAGGCCCTGCACAGAGACCTTGACAAGTTAGAGGACTGGGCAATCACCAAGTATATGAAGTTCAACAAGGGCAAGTGCTGTATTCTGCACCTGGGATGGGGCAACCCTGGATATATGTACAGACTGGAGAATGAAATACTTGAAAACAGTGCCACGGAAAGGGACCTGAGGGTCCTGGTTGATGTGATGCCAAAATGGTTTTTGCTTTTATATTTTCTTCATATATATTTGTAGCTCTGTAGACTATTTGTCTTGGTTTGAAAAGACAGGTGTCTGCTAAGGAAGGCAGGAGCCTCCCCTGAAATGGAAAATGTAAACCCTTTCCCTTCAAATTGTTATAATTTTTGAAATTAAGAGGCTCTCAGGCAAAGATATGGGAGCAACAATAACAGTTCTTTATCAGGGAAGAAAATAAAAAACCAAAATAAACAATGCAGTAATACAAAACAACACTGACATAGTCAGAATATGACCTGACACCCTGTTGGTCAGGGTGTTGGTAGCAGTCCAATTCAAATGGTGGCTGCAGTCCTCCTGGAGTGACAGATGTGGTTCTGTTGGAGCAGTGATCCTGTAGAAGGGTGTAGTCTTCCTCTGAAGATTCAGTGGTGGTGTAGATGGCCTGGTCTTCCTCTGGGGATCCAGTGGAAAAGGCTTGCTGTGGCCTTCCAGATCTCTGATTATATCCAGTTAGGAATGCTTGGCTCCTCCCTCTGGGTAGAGCTTCTCACAATGGGATGATGTAGTTTTATCAGTCATGCAGTGAGACTCAATGGCCCATTAACAGAAGATATCTCTCTGGAGGGAGTATTGGTTGTGGAAGAGATAAAAAAAACTGCCCAATTAACAGAAGATAACTGCCCCACTTCTAACAGATAGGAATAGAATACACATCCCCATTTCCAACCTAACATTCTATTTTTGTATAGTTATATAGTTCCTAGCAAACTCCAGTATTTTCCTACCCTATTAGACCAAAAGACAAAACACATTCCAAAGACCCAGTCCTAATCTTGCTTCTTCTGGGAACCAAGGACGAACTACCCTCCCAAGACACTTTCTCATAAACAATGTAAAGCTAATAGCAAGAAGGGGGGTCTACACAAGAGGTTGAACTAAGAGGGGGAATTACTTCTTTAACTGTGCTTCTAATTGGGGATTTTTGTAAATTATACTAATTTGATAAACTAATAAAAATGTACTTGGTCTATGTCACTGGGGCATTTTTCCATACTTGCACCTGGAGGCCTCCAATTAAAGACCATCTTTTCTATTACTTCCGATATTAATATTGTCTCACATGTGGGATGTTTTGTTTCTAGATTTTTAAGGCATCAGATGGCAAGTTGAATATGAGTCAGCAGTACTCTGGCAGCCAGGAGGGTCAACTGTGTCTTGGGGTGCATCAGGCAAAGCATTGCCAGCTGGTTGAGGGAGGGGACTGTTCCACTCTACTTTGCACTGTGTGGCCTCACTATGAATATTGTGTGCAGTTTTGGTTACCACAATATAATAAAGATATGAAGCTATAATAGAGCATCCAAGGGAGGACAACAAAGATGGTGAAGGACCTTGAAGGGAATCCGTATGAGGAGCCGCTGAAGTCACTTGCCCTGTTCACCCCCCATCTACCACCAGAACTGCTTTGTAAGTTCCCACCTTCCTGGGTTTTTGTTCCAAGGGGAAGGTTGAACCAAAAGGGGCTTCTCTGCCATCGTGTCTTTGTCCTCTGGGCCATGCAAGCTGCTACACTGGCTGTCATCTTGGGAGGAGTGGGTTTCTCCAACATCTTGTTCTCTTTGTTTCCAGGGGAGCCACGTGACTCAGCACCTTTGTATCTTGTAGTTATTTCTATTATCTTGGTTATTGCTGGGGTTTTTTTTATTTTTAGTAAACTGGTACTTTTTTCCCTTATGCCTTCTCATATTTGTCTCTCCTGATAGGTGAAAGGGGAGAGATTAAAACTAAGGGAGAGGTAACTCATTTTGGAGTCTCCATCCTGTATAATTGTCTTAATCTACGGCAAGTCCCTTCCTAGCTGTACCGGTTTAGGGCAAATTTGGGAGAAAACCTCCAAAGGAGGCCCCTCTAGAACGCAAACCCACACGGCCCCTCCCCCCAACCAGTTCAGGAAGGATTCCTCAGAGACAACTGGAAATAACCTGTTTATTTAACAGGCAAAGCACCCCCCAGCACACAAAATTAACAATACCAGATGACAAAACTCTTTCACCGCTCTGAAAAAGATGACAAATTCAGAAAGTCTCTCCTGGGAGTTGTTGCTCTGTTATCGGTCCCTCCGGTGGTGGGGATGGCTCTTGCAGGCCACAAGGTGCAAACTCTCGATGTTTCCCAGGTCCCAGTCCAGAGCAGGTTTGAGTGGTTCCAAGAAAAGGGAAAGAAAAACAGCCCAGGGAAAATTCGGACTTCCTGGCTAAACTAACAAGCAGAAGCAAAAGCAAAAGTAAAGCAGGAGCAAGAGCAAAGTGAAAGCAAGCACAAAAAAAAAAGCAAAAGCAGCCCTATGTACTGCTCCTCTCTGTCCCATCGACTGTGTGGGAGTGAGCAGGCTGATAACAAAACAAAATAAAACTTCGCACTTCAGAGACAGTCTTGAAGGTACAGAACATAATATCCAGCATAAACAGAACAGATGACTGGGGATACAAGTATCATAACGTCACCCTAGGACACTAGCTTAGATCCTGAAGAGCAGGGAGGTCAGTGCTAGACTTCATAGGTGGTGACCAACTCTACCAACAAGCATAGGGTGGGACTGAGTCAATAAAGACAGATGGTGATATTTCCAGCTCATTTCCCAGGGTGAGGGAAGAAAAATCTAACCCTGGGCATGACAATTCCTATGAAAAAAAAAATTATAAAAGAGTAATATATAAATATTACTGGGTCAGAATTTTGACATTGCCTAGACAGGGTTCCCGAGGTGAGGCCCTCCTGCAGCAAGGCAGAGTGCTTGCTCTGGTGCCTTAATGAAACACAAGAACGTGTTTCATGGTCTTTAGGTATTTCCTTCATTGCCACACTTTCATCCAACACCCTGTGCTTGTTTTGCATTGCTGATTGCATGGCACACATCATGGGAAGAGTTTTATTTGATCAATGGCTGAGGTTTTGATGGGAGTAGAGGGGGTGAGGCAACAGTGAGAGTTTTATCGGGGGTTTGTTTCAGAACAATTGCATGGTGTATTAGCCTAGGTGAAGCAATTTTCTGTGATGTTATCTGGAGCACTAAACATTTCCACAGTAAACAACATTCCTCCTATTTTAGGTTAGTCTGCTATTAAAAGCTCTGACTTAAACAATAACACTTACTGCTCAAAATATATAATATATAGTTGTCTCTAAGATTTGTCTAGAGTAGATTCACCATGTCTTTGAGTAGCTATACATATTAGTATACCTTCATTATTTAGCAGGATTATTTTTGTAGGTGTAGAAGAAGGGATTACAGGTGACCTCACCCCTGATAAATCACAATTGTACTAATTACCAAAGTAGAAGAACAGCCTTGCCCTTAATGGGTCACAGCTTGACTAATAAAGATAAGTGTGATAAAAGGGGTCAGTTGGTGCGGCAGGGAGTGCCTTGAGGAAGAAGATCTTGAGGTACAGGAGCTCTGAGAAAGAAGGAACAATCCAGAGAGACACAAAGAAGAATGAAACAAGGAAAAGAGTTGCTGCTGCAAAAGACCTGCTATGAGGTCAGTATGAGTCTGATAGAGCCTGCTGTTGGAGCCTGCAGTCATAGTCGAGCTAGTTAAAAGCATGCGGTCAGAGGCAGCAAGGAAATACTTGCATCATATGCCATCAGGAAATAGCCAGTAGTCAGAATCTGTCAGAGAAGCCAACAGTAGGAGCTTGCTGTAGTCGGAGTCAGGATGGCTAAGCTGTAAAATAGAATAAACTGGGATCCTTTTCATGTTGTTAAATGAGAGTCTGTGTCTTGGCTCATTTCTACCCCTAACGAGAGGTCTGCTGCAACAATTTTCTCCAAACCTTTCATGTGCTTCTGTCCTGTTTCCAGACAGGACGATGTTACATTTTTGCAGTAGCCAGTAGGGAACATGGCTATGACCCAGAGGTTATTCTATACCACCTCCCACCTCACCTCATTGCTGGGGGGGAGGAGAAGGGAGTCTCTGCTGAGGAGGAGGGATTCCTTCTGGTTGAGCAAGCATGGTAGAAAGAGTGGTAGGGTAACATTGGTCCCAAGCCAGAGGGAGGAGTTCAGTTGACATGAGACTGCAGTTGGATATTTTCTGGGGGGGGAGGGGAGGGTTCCAAAGTGGAAGTGAGCAATAATGTTTCTTTTTCTTGTACCCTCTGTCATTAGTATTGTTGATGTTTCCAGTAAATTGTTCTTATCTCAACTTGTGATCTTCACCTTTTGTGCCTCTGATTCTCCTCTCCAGCCTACTGAAGGGGGAGGGAGTGAGCAGCAGTGTGGTTTGGAGTTTCAGTGGGAACACTAAATTAGGGAGTAGCATTCCTAAAGCACAACAGCTTCATATGCCTTTTTAAGAATTTTCTGGTTAGGTTTTCTTCATTGTTAAAGTTTAATATATCAATTAGATTAAAAGTGTGCAATAATTAGCAGATAATTGTCTCTGATGTGACAACTGGAATATTGGTTGGTATTTATAGTATTGTCTTTGTTTTTAAAAAAGATTAATGAAGGGAATACAGATCTGTAACTGTTATCTAGAAGTTGGAACAGAATTTGTTGCCCAGATACACAAGTTATTTCTCTGCTGTCTTCACCTATCAGGCTTCTCTTGTACAACACTTTGCCTTTTTCATGCCTGCTTCGCTCTGCTTTAGACTCCTTCACTTTGTTGCAAATAATCAAACTGTATGGGAGAAATTACTTTGATCTTTGCCAAGTCCAAACCATCACAAGCCATTTTTGTTTTGTGTGAAACGTGTATTTTATGATTGGCTTTTCACAAATAATAAAATGAATTTTATATGTGTTATGTTAGAAAGTTATGCTGTATTAATTTTCTTAAGTAGTGTGTTAAATATAGTTTTAGGTTATAACAAAATGTTAAAATAGAAACTATGCTGTGTAAGATACTTTTTTTAAAGAAAGAACTCGCAGCGAGACAGCAACCACAGGACACCTAAATCTTTCAGAGAAAAAGAATTTATTGCTCTCTTATCAGAAGAAACGGACTTCTTCCTGCCTCGCTCAGACATGAAGACGCTTTTAGGTTTAAGAGGAAGAAGCTGACAATGGCCAGACAGTATCCTGTGCTTGAATGGAATTTATGCATCATGTATGAGATGTATGAATGTGCAACAAGTTATTGTTTTTAAGGGTTAATCCTCTGTTAACATATGTCCTTTTCCGGGCTTATGCTGCCCAGAAAAAGGTACCCTGGCGTCTGTAACTCTTTTTTTCTGTTGTCTCATATTGTCCTAATCCAAATTGTCCAAATTTTTATTACTCTAATTATATTACTATTTTTATAACCATTTTATTACTAATAAACTTTTAACATTTTAAAAACAAGTGATTGGTGTTTTTCACATTTTGTATAAGGGTTTCTCCATTGACCAGATAATGCTGGGGCTCTGAAGGCACCATGAGCTTCCTCTGGAGGGACTGAGCATCTCAACATTTTGCAGATCATAGAATCATTTAGGTCAGAAAAGACCTCGAAAATCATCAAGTCAAATGCTTACCCCAGCACTGCCAAGCCCACAACTAAACCATGCCTCTAATTGCCATATCATGTCTTTTAAAAACCTCCAGGGATGGTTATCTGCTTCAGATCTGCTGGTTGACTGCATAACTGATCTTCTCCTGCCTTTGCTTGCTTGCTAAACTTAATATATATTTTTTCTGCCTGTGGCAGAGTGATCCAAACAGTGACCATATAGATTTAGGACAAGTTAAGCTTTTGCCCAGTTTGAGACCTTCAAATAGTTGATTTCCCACCCCCCCCCCCGATTTACACAATACTTAAAAGTGAGATGTTCCCAACTGATTTATTAATGCCAATTTCTTTATGTTATAGATGAGTAATGAGATGGTTGGCTCTCACAGTTAAGGGTTGGACATTATATGTATGTTAAGAGAAGTTTTGTAAATGTACAGTTATGTTACTGTAATATGTCCTCCTCCCTGCATTGTTATCACAGGATGGCCTTGGTAGCCAGGGCATTTGGGAGGGTTGGCTTGTTACTATAGTAACACCTGACCTCCAATCAAGGTGTAAGAAAGTGATCTCCACCACTAGACAGTAAGGAAGGAGTCGACTGACAGGACTCTAGAAGGGGCTGGAGATATAAAAGGGAGAGCATCCATTTTGAAGACGAGCACATGGCTGGTAGCCATGGGGGCTCTCAGTGCTGTAATTTTTCCTTATTTAGTCCTTTTAATTGTAGTTTTTGTTAAAGTTTAATAAAATTTTAAAAAGTGAGTAGTCGTTTCTCACACTGGGAGCTCATCCCAGACAAAAACATAGTCTCCGTGGCTGTAGGAGATTTCGAAGGAGAAGCATGCCCTGCCACGAATTCGGCAGGTCTGTCGAGTTCTCCTGCAACCATCGGTGATTGCAGGTCAGCATCGGGGACAATAGAGGACTAAATGAAGAAAAAGCAGACGAAAATTGTGAGTATTTGCATGTGTGTGAGAATGCGAGAGTGTGATTGGAGTGGCTAAACCCAGCACTATAATCTCCAGCTCTGCAAATTCGGCTGGGAGTGGGGTGGCAGCTTGGAAGCACAGGCACGGTTGCACGCGGCGCAGCTGGTGATGGGTGCCTCATGGCAAATCCCTGGCGCTGGGCTGGCCACAGTGTCTCAGGGGTGCCAGGAGCGGTGGCGCCCGGCGGACTGACCGACCCGGGATTGCCGGACTGCGGAGACTTCTCTGCAGTAATCTGCCAGCATAAAAGACGCGGGGCAGTGGGAGCCCATGGGGGGGGGGGGGGGAGCTTTCAGCAGTTACCCTAGCACGCCAAAAGGCATTGGGGTATGAGACCCAAGTGGTGAAAGAGTAGAAGGGCCAACCCAATCACACGGAAGTTCCTAGACTGCAGGCGGGATTTTTTATTTGTTCCAGCCTTCCAGGGTAAAAGTAAGGAGTTTTTCTTCCTTCTTTCTCTATACCTTTCTCTGTTTTTCTACTTTCTCTTTCTTTCTAACCTATTGGAGAGGCAGGCTCTGTTGGCAGAGCCTGTAGTTGGCCGATTGGAGAGGCAGGCTCTGTCGGGAGGGCCTGTGGTTGGAAAGGCGGGGTCTGTCAGGGGAGGACCTGTGATCAGCTGATCAGGATGGGACTATGGGCAAGTAGGGAATACCCAAAGGGATAAGTAGAAATTGAGGAGGTACCGATAGGTATCTCCCCAGATAGCCCACTAGGAAGGAAACTAGCCCAGTGGAAATATGACCCCAATACTAGAGATAAAGATGAACACAAAATGATTCAGTACTGCATAGTAGAATGAACCAGAAGGAAAATTAGGAGCAACCATGTATACTGGCCGAGGTATGGGTCAGATGAAGGGTGGGTATGTCGGGCTTTAAACATTTATGTAAAGACTAAGAAGCCATTTAATCAAGAAGAGAGTGACTATGCTGCCTGTTGGGAAGCAGAAAGTCCACCTTCAGAGGTGGGTGAGTTTAAAATAACAGAGTAAAGAATGGGACCAGTTAGACTATTAGCCTCCTCCTTCACTGGCTCTGACCGCACCTCCCTTGCTCTCTGGTGGGCCTAGTCAAAATACTAAAACCAGAATGACACAGGGGGAGGAGAACAAATTCAGGAATAGGAACTGTTTTGCGGAGAAAAGAAGAAAACCCCACAACTTTGTAAAAGTTGTAAAGCTTGGTATGTTTATTACAGCGCTGGATGCATGCGGAGATGGCTCTCCTCAAAAAAGGCATGTGTACCTCTGAGAACTTTAGATCTCCTTTTATCTCCCCTTCCAAATACATATGCATACAGTTTCACAAAAGGTTCATACATATTAATTCTGCGTGACATTTATCGCCAGTTCCTCTTTATCAAAAAGAATTCCTAGGCCAGGGGAGACTGGCCTTGTAACCGTTTCTGGTTTGTTTTTTTTTCTGTCTCCTCACTATCTCTGTCCTGCAGTGTTCCCTTCAGCTTTGGCCTTACAGACTTTTCACCTCTCCTAGACGCTTCACCTAATTCAAAATGGATCTTTATTTGGGGGGGAATTTCACTCTGTCTCAGAAGTAAGCAATAGGCTTGTACCCTCTGACAGAAGTACCACTGGATGGAGTGCATGGGGGAAATGGGTTTGTAACTGTAACACTCAATTCCTCTGATGTGAGGATGTTCAAAAAAGAATTAAAAGGATTACTAGAAGAACCCATCAGGTTAGCAGAACAGTTAGACCAATTTTTAGGCCCAAATATTTATACATGGGAAGAAATGCAATCAGCAATGGCCATATTATTTACACCACAGGAAAGACAGATGATCTGGGCAGCTGGGATGCAGATATGGGAATGGGAACACATGCAAGGACCTCCTGGGGATCTGAAAATGCCCACAGTATGCCCTAATTGGGACCACAACAACCCCCGGGGAAGGCAAAACATGGAGTAGAGAACATTAATTATAAGGGGTAATTAAGAAGTGGCCCCACTAAGCCAAAATGCTCATAGAGCATTTGATGAACAGCAAAAGAGGGAAGAAACCCCAACAGAGGGGCTAGAAAGGCTGAGGAAAAATATGAAGCAATATTCATATATCAACCCTGAAACAGCAGCTGGACAGATCTTACTAAAAATGTATTTTGTCACCCATGCGTGTCTAGATATGTGGAGGAAACCAGAGAAATTAGATAGTTGACAAGAAAGGGGATTGGAGGATCTCTTAAGAGAAGGTCAGAATGTATACATCAGGAGGGATGAAGAGAAGGCAAAGGCCAGAGTAATGCTAACTGCCATTAGAGAAGGACAAATTTGTTTTTATTGTAAGGAAAACGGACACTTCAAGAGAAATTGCCTTCAAAGGGAAAGGGATCTGAAGGTTTCTAAGAACGAGCAAAGAGGGGAGGTAGAAGACTAGAGATGTCAAGGACTCTGTCTCCTGGAAACAGAATATCATCAGGAGCCCTTAATAAAATAAGTCCCCAAGAAGAAGAATTTAAATATGTGGTGAGCATGGGAATTAAAAACAAAGAACTTGCGTTTATACAATTGAAAAGGGATATGAGAAGAGTCAAAATACCTTGCAAGTAGTGGGTACAAAAGGAGAAGGGTTTAAAGCATTAATTCATAATGGTAACCCTAGAGATTAAGTACTGATCAAATAATAGAAAGACGAGCTTCCGACCCCTCAGTGGGGAGGTCCCTTCCAGGTACTGCTAACCACTGAATCAGCTATGCCACTCTCAAGCAGAGACAGAGAGATAACCAAAGAAGCCCCAAGAAGAAAAAAAAACCAGAGTCAAGCTCCCACCAGCCAGCTTGAAGACTCTCTTAAGTAATACTTTGGACAGGGAGTTTGAACCATATCTGTTACTGATGTAATTGTCCTGCTTTAATAGATGGAGATTCCAAGCATCTGTTGAGGGGAGATAGACAGAGAACCTTAAGAAGTGGTGGTTTGCTTAGGAAGACAAGAAATAGAGGGCAAGACCGGGTTGGCCCGTGTTTGCCACCGAGAAGATTCCATAGCCCTGCAGCAGGCAGCAATCCCATGGGCATGGTAAGGTGGGGGCAAAAAGTTAATACCAGACCTCTATCATTCCTCGTCTGTCTTTTCCCTTCAACACCCAATACAGGTGTAATTAATAACAGGAATGTCCTGGGTTGACAATACGATGCTTTGATCCTCAATCGTCTCATTCTGTTTATGTTGAATAATAAGTTTTGTACCTTTAAGAGTGTTCCAGAGAGTGAAGGGGGGGAGAGAAGAAGTGCGCAGTTTGTTTTCAGACACTGCACTCCTCCTCCACATTCCTGCTCCTGGACTGTGTTGTCTGCGGACAGACAAGCGGGACAGAGCTCTTCTTTTGCTTTTTAGTTAGTGTTAGCTAGCTGAGGCAGAGAAGTTCCCTGGACTGTTTTTTTTCCCTTTTCTTTGGACCTCTTGAAACTGCTCTGGTCTGAACACCCAGGAGAGCACCGGCAGCTGCAGCTGTGGCCCACCGGGCCAGGCCTGGCCTGCGACATTTCCAGCACCGGAGGGACTGATCAGAGACTGAGTGAGCTGAGCTTCAACCCGGGGTTTTCTCAGTTTGTCATCTCTTTTAGAGTGTCAAGGGGTCTAATTGTTTGATATTGTTTTGGTTTTAACTCTTTAATAAACAGGTTTTTTCCACCTTTCTCCAAGGAGGTATTTTTTCCTCCCGGACCAGTTGGGGGGAGGGGCCGATTGGATCTGCTTTTCCCACCGGAGCTCCTTTGGGGGATTCTTCCCCAAATTTGCTCTAAACCTGGACAAATACATGAATTGGCGCCCAACACGTGGCTGGAAAAGGTGGAAAAAAGCTCTGTTAATTTTGTGTTTGTTGTTGTTAAAGCAGTTAGTAGCCATGCTGCTTGAATCCCTGATGTCTCTGGGTGTGAAAGCCTTCGTGTGGCTCTGGGTTCTAGACCTTTTTGAGGTTTCAATACCTTTCTGGTCGCTAGGATTATTGTCCATAACAAGTAATTTTTACAGTAGAGTGGTACGGATTGGAATAGCTGTTGTGGTGGCCTTGGTGATAATGATTTATAAAGCATTTGCAAAGATACTGGCGTCT
This sequence comes from Melospiza georgiana, assembly GCF_028018845.1. Taxonomy (NCBI): domain Eukaryota; kingdom Metazoa; phylum Chordata; class Aves; order Passeriformes; family Passerellidae; genus Melospiza; species Melospiza georgiana. The sequence goes on along the minus strand of NC_080464.1, from coordinate 4,696,935 downwards.
GTTTATGATATGTATGGTTTATGGTTTCTTCATCCTACCCTGCATCCCAATTCCAGTAGTACGTTTTGGGAATTTATTAGTAATTACACTCAGTCTGTTAGAGGAGGAGCCAAGAATAAGACTTTCCAGCCTTCCCTTTCCTTCTTCCCCTTTGGATCGGTTATGTCACTTTTTGAGAATGTTCAGTTTCCCCTGAATGTTAAAGAGACCATCTTTCTGGTATTTAATCTGGTAGGCTTCCTCTATATGGTCTGCAGCTTCTCTAGAATGAGGGCTGAGATATCCAGAGGAGCTGGTGAGACCCCTGACCCAGAAGCAGATGCAGGCGTGAAAAATCCTGAGTGGTGTGGACAGTGGGAAAATATAGGCCAAACCCTGAAGGAATTTTCTGATCCTGTAGACTGGGATTTTCCACGGGAGCAAATTCAGAACCCAGTTGAAGTGGGGAAATACCTAAAAGAGAAGTGCCATGACGATTCTAAGGAGAAAAGGCTAATTGCAATAAGCTGGGCCCTGGCCTATGTTTATCGCACTTTGTTAGATAGTGTAGGGCAGCAGACAGAGACAGGGGGGCAGGGAGATAAATCAACTATCCCAGTCACTCAAGCTGTAGCCAACAGCCCAGGCACGAAGCCAGCAGCCAGACCAGACAGTGAGCCTAAGCCAGCATCTAAACCCATGGGTGTTGCTACCAGTACTAGAAGTGGGAAATGCATGGAAAAAACTAATCGACCAGTGGATGATGATGGTGATACAGGAGAAGGAACCTCGATGCCTCCTGACATAAAATCAGGAGTCCAAGCAGCAGGTGCAAGATCAGACGCAAATATTGAGTCCTTTTCCCTGAAGGACCTTCATGGCTTATGGAAGGATTACACCCGAAGACCTGATGAATCCATAATTAGTTGGTTAGTTCGGCTCTGGGATGCTGCAGGCGAGGCTACAATTCTGGATGGCCCTGAAGCACGGCATTTGGGATCCCTGTCACAGGATCCTGTCATCAACCAAGGAATGATGAGTGGGGCTAATCCACGCAGCCACTGGTCACCGGTCTTGGACAGTGTTGCACAAAGATACCTGTGTGCAGATGATCTTTATATGCAACAAACTCAGTGGAAGACCATAGAGCAAGGGATCCAACGCCTGAGAGAAATGGCAGTGGCAGCAATTATCTTCTCAGAGGATGTGACAACTAAGAACCCAGACTTAGTACCATGCACGCCTGTGATGTGGCGAAAACTTGTGCGACTTGGACCGCATGAATATGCTTCTGCCTTAGCCATAATGAAGAGGGATGAGAGGGATGAGACTGTGCTTGACATGGCAAGGAAGCTCTGAGCATATGCAGATGCTGTGCATGGCCCAACACATGCCAGAATTGCAGCAGTAGAAACACGTCTGCATAAATTAGAGGATAAGATAGAGGAGAATCACAAGAAGCTCAGAGAGGAGATTAAAGAAGACCTTCTCCAAATCTTGGCAGTACGGATCAGAGGTTCTGGTATCCAAGGCAGACGTCTCCCAGATGGTGAGAGACGGTACACCCCACAAAATCAGCTGTGGTTCTACCTGCGTGATTGTGGAGAAAACATGGGAAGGTGGGATGGAAAACCTACTGCTGTTCTGGCACGACGGGTGCGTGAATTGAAGGAACTCACCAGAAGGAAAGCAGCTCCAGTTGCCCTTAGCCGAACTGCCAGGTATGATGATGATGATATGTCTAATCCCCTTGAAGGAACATCCAAGACATATGCTCAGGGAAAGAAGGATAACCAGGCTTAGAGGGGCCCTGCCTCTAGCCAGGTAGAGGCCAGGGAAAATTGTGTTTTCTGGTCTGTGTGGATTCGTTGGCCTGGCTCATCAGAACCACAAGAGTAAAAAGCTTTGGTTGATACTGGTACGCAATGTACATTAATTCAGTCGAGACATGTGGGGACAGTCTGTCTCCATTGCCAGTGTGACAAGGGGATCCCAGGATTTCACTTTGGTGGAAGCTGATGTGAGCCTGACTGGGTATGAATGGAAGAAACATCCTATCGTGACTGGCCCAGAGGCCCCATGTATTTTGGGCATAGACTACCTTCGAAGTCAGTATTTCAGAGACCCAAAGGGACTCAGATGGGCATTTGGAATAGCTGCTGTAGAGAAAGAGGGTATTAAGCAGTTGAACAGCTTGCCTGGACTGTCAGAAAACCCATCTGCAGTAGGACTCCTAAAGGTAGAAGAGCAACGAGTGCCAATTGCCACCTCAACAGTGCACCGCTGACAGTACCGAACGAATCGAGATGCTGTGATCCCCATCCACAAAATGATCCGTGAGCTGGAGAGCCAAGGGGTGGTCAGCGAGACCCACTCACCCTTCAACAGTCCCATTTGGCCTGTGCGTAAATCGGAAGCAGAATGGAGATTGACAGTGGACTACTGTGCATTGAATGAAGTGACTCAATCTCTGAGCACTGCTGTGCCGGACATGCTGGAACTCCAGTACGAGCTTGAGTCCAAGGCAGCAAGGTGGTACGCCACTATAGACATTGCCAATGCATTTTTGTCCATTCCTCTGGCAGCAGAATGTGGGCCTCAGTTTGCTTTCACCTGGAGAGGCGTGCAGTACACCTGGAACCGACTGCCTCAGGGGTGGAAGCACAGCCCCACCATCTGCCATGGACTGATTCAGGCTGCACTGGAAAAGGGTGAGGCTCCAGAACATCTGCAATATATTGATGACATCATTGTGTGGGGGAAGACAGCAGCAGAGGTGTTCGAGAAAGAGGAGAAAAGCATCCAGATTCTCCTAAAAGCTGGCTTCGCCATCAAGAAGAGCAAAGTCAAGGGACCTGCTCAAGAGATCCAGTTTCTGGGAGTGAAGTGGCAAGATGGACGGCGTCAGATTCCCACCGATGTCATCAACAAGATCACAGCAATGTCTCCACCATCCAGCAAGAAAGAAACACAAGCTTTCCTAGGCCCCATAGGTTTTTGGAGGATGCATATTCCCGAATACAGTCAGATCGTGAGCCCTCTCTACCTGGTCACCCGTAAGAAGAACACTTTCCACTGGGGCCCTGAGCAGCAACAAGCCTTTGCACAGATCAAGCAGGAGATTGTTCATGCAGTAGCCTTGGCCCAGTCAGGACAGGACCAGAGGTGCAGAATGTGCTCTACTCTGCAGCTGGGAACCATGGCTTGTCCTGGAGCCTTTGGCAGAAGGTGCCTGGGGAGACTTGAGGCTGACCACTAGGATTTTGGAGTCAAAGCTACAGAGGGTCTGAAGCCAACTATACTCCAACAGAGAAGGAAATCTTGGCCACCTATGAAGGAGTCCAGGCTGCCTCGGAGGTAATAGGCACTGAAGCACAACTCCTCCTGGCACCCTGACTACCAGTATTGGGGTGGATGTTCAAAGCAAAAGTTCCCTCTACGCACCATGCCACCAGTGCTACATGGAGCAAATGGATTGCTGTTATCACACAGCGCGCCTGTATTGGAAAACTGAATCGCCCTGGGATTCTAGAAATAATTACAAACTGGCTGGAAGGTGAAAACTTTGGTCTCGCTGATGAAGGGGAACAAGAAGTGACACGGGCTGAAGAAGTTCCACCATATAACCAACTGCCAGCAGAAGATACACAATACGCTCTCTTTACTGATGGTTCTTTCTGCATTGTGGGAATGAACCGCAAGTGGAAAGCAGCCATATGGAGCCCCACACAACAGGTGGCAGAGGCCACTGAAGGAGAAGGTGGATCAAGCCAACTTGCTGAACTCAAAGCTGTTCAACTGGCCCTGGATATTGCTGAGAGAGAGAAGTGGCCAAAGCTCTACCTCTACACTGATTCATGGATGGCAGCCAATGCTCTGTGGGGATGGCTGAAGAGGTGGAAAGAGGCTAACTGGCAGTGTAGAGGAAAACCAGTCTGGGCTGATGAAGAGTGGAAAGACATTGCTACCAGGGTAGGGAAACTGCCTGTGAATGTCCGCCATGTGGATGCTCATGTTCCCAAGAGTAGAGCTAACGAGGAGCACCAAAACAATGAGCAAGTAGACCAAGCTGCAAAGATAGAGGTGTCAAAGATAGACCTAGATTGGGAACATAAGGGAGAGTTATTCCTAGCTCGATGGGCCCATGATGCCTCAGGCCATCAGGGCAGGTATGCCACCTATAAGTGGGCACGAGACCGAGGGGTGGATTTAACCATGGACAGTATTTCTCAGGTTATCCATAACTGTGAGACATGTGCTGCCATCAAGCAGGCCAAGCGAGTGAAGCCCCTCTGGTATGGTGGGCAGTGGTCCAAGTACAAGTATGGGGAGGCCTGGCACATTGACTACATCACACTGCCTCAGACACGCCAGGGCAAGCACTGCGTGCTGACCATGGTGGAAGCCACCACTGGATGGTTGGAAACCCACCCTGTGTCTCATGCTATGGCCTGGAACACCATCCTGGGCCTTGAAAAGCAAGTCCTGTGGAGACATGGTACCTCTGAGAGGATCGAGTCAGACAATGGGACTCATTTCAAAACAGCCTTATCAACACCTGGGCTAGGGAACATGGCATTGAGTGGGTGTACCATATCTCCTACCATGCACCAGTTGCAGGCAAAGTGGAGAGGTACAATGGACTGTTAAAAACCACATTGAAAGCATTAGGTGGGGGATCTTTCAAAAACTGGGAGCAGCATCTGGCAAAAGCCACCTGGTTAGTTAACACCCGAGGCTCTACTAACCGAGTGGACCCTGCCCAAACTGAGCCTTTGCAGAGAGTAGATGGAGACAAAGTCCCAGTGGTACGTGTCAGAGGTTTATTAGGGAAGACAGTTTGGATTAATCCTGCCTCGAATACAGACAAACCCATTTGTGGGGATTTTGCTCAGGGACCAGGTTGCACATGGTGGATAATGCAAAAAGATGGAAGAACATGATGTGTACCTCAGAGAGATCTCATTGTTGGATAAAACCTGTGTAAATATCACTGTTTGCTGAATGTTATTACCATTGTCTGTGTATAGCTGTATAATGGATGTATCGTGTATGTACTTGTAGAGTTAGAATTTATATTAGTTTTGGTAGTAAGCAGACGATATGGGGATAAGGGTTGGAATGTCCTGGGTTGACAATATGATGCTTTGATCCTCAATCGTCTCATTCTGTTTATGTTGAATAATAAGTTTTGTACCTTTAAGAGTGTTCCAGAGAGTGAAGGGGGGGAGAGAAGAAGCGCGCAGTTTGTTTTCAGACACTGCACTCCTCCTCCACATTCCTGCTCCTGGACTGTGTTGTCTGCGGACAGACAAGCGGGACAGAGCTCTTCTTTTGCTTTTTAGTTAGTGTTAGCTAGCTGAGGCAGAGAAGTTCCCTGGACTGTTTTTTTTCCCTTTTCTTTGGACCTCTTGAAACTGCTCTGGTCTGAACACCCAGGAGAGCACCGGCAGCTGCAGCTGTGGCCCACCGGGCCAGGCCTGGCCTGCGACATTTCCAGCACCGGAGGGACTGATCAGAGACTGAGTGAGCTGAGCTTCAACCCGGGGTTTTCTCAGTTTGTCATCTCTTTTAGAGTGTCAAGGGGTCTAATTGTTTGATATTGTTTTGGTTTTAACTCTTTAATAAACAGTTTTTTTCCACCTTTCTCCAAGGAGGTATTTTTTCCTCCCAGACCAGTTGGGGGGAGGGGCCGATTGGATCTGCTTTTCCCACCGGAGCTCCTTTAGGGGATTCTTCCCCAAATTTGCTCTAAACCTGGACAAGGGACTAGAGGTCAAGACTGAGTTGGCCTCTCTATTTGCCCTTAAGATACACCTGCTATGTGTAGCAACTCCATAGGCATGGTAGATGAGGGTAAAAAGCTGTACCGGACCTCTATGATTCTTTTTTGTCTGTCCAACCAATTCATCAATAAGTGGACCTAAGGAGAACCTGAGATTTTTTTTCCTGTTCCCTCTGTCCTCATCGATATCAACAGATGCTAGCATGACTCATTCAAAAATTTTGCTTTTGAGAACTAAGAGTAAATAATCAAATAAGAGTTAATTGTTCAAGCCAAATGACTTGATGTTGGAATGTTGGGGGAAACAAGACAGGTGATGGACTTTGGACCTGGTTAACATAAGAGATTTGATAACAGGATGCCTTGGCAAAAACAAACGGAACTTTGAAAATTAGATTGCAAGAAGAATAAATCAAGTGGGTTTACCGGAAAAAAAAAATCCCATTAAACTCTGCAAGCAAGAGGTGTTGTTATATGCATAAGTTTGTGCATGTGATTTTAACCTAATTATTGTAGTACACATTACTAGTCTCCCTGAAATAGTATATTGTCACAGACATTTTTTCATAGAAATCCTTTCTTTGGGATTTGTTCATCTTCTGGGAAGCTGAGGCCCCAGAAAGAGAATGTAAACAATAATTATCTGCTGATGTGGAATGTAACAGGTGCACCTGTGATTGGGCTTCTGTGAGTGTTTGGATTTGCTGACCACTCACGGGAGAGTTTGTCCTTGCTTTCTGCTGGACACAGAACTTTGTTATTCATTCTTTCCTATGCTATTCTTAGCTTATCAGCTTCTGCAACTTCTCTCTCTATTCCTTTTAGTATAGTCATAATGTATTATATATCATATATTAATAAATCCAGCCTTCTGATCATGAAGCAAGATTCTCATCCATCTCTCTCACCCTGAGGAACCCTCATCAAGTCACTGTAATAGTATATAAGCATTTGTATCCTACAGTAAAATCGGATTCTGATCACTGAGTCAGTCTCCTCGTCTCTCTCCATCGCTGACAATTGGTACCTCCATGTGAGGAAATTAACCGGCCTGACTGGTGGCAGCTGACAAGCCCCTGGAACTGATTGTGACGGTGAGAGAACTGCATCTGGGCCCACAACCACCTGTCTGCTGCGACTGACAGGTGAGCCAGGGGAACTACTAAAGGAACTAAAAATAGGAAAGGAAATGTCCAAAGAGAGAAACATTTATGAAACCATGCTTGCCCTTCTGGACAAGCATGACTCCCCCATCCTAAAGGAGGACATTAAGACATTGAAAAAGTGAGAATGGCTGGATGCTGCTGGCCCCCTACCCCGCTCTGTCTCTCCTCGCTCTGACTCTCCTTGCCCACTTGAAACTGGCACCTCTGATACTGAAGAGTGGCTGCAGCCATCAGCCTCGCCCCTGCCCAGACAAAGGAGGGGGAAGCATCCTTTCTCACGATCATTAGGAGTTTATATCGCTGACCGCAGATCTAGCAGTGAGGAGGGGGAGCCCTTCGATCCAGGGCCGATAGACTCAGATCATGAGACTGATCCATTCCCTCCTGACCCTCATGATAACTGGATTCAACTAAAGAAAAAGGCCCCTATGGAGGGGGACCCCCAAACCTGTGGTAAATCTTGGCATTTGAAAAGAACTGTTTTGATAAGGGGGAGACCAGATCCAAAACTCCCACTATTTGCTCTCGGTGTTGTAATCAATGCCAAGTATGATTTTGAAGGGCATCCCGATATCAGGAAACCGGAGCCAAAGTGCAAAGTGTGGCACCACGCAAAGACACAGATGCCCCAGCCAATGCCTCAGAGGGACCACCACAAGTCTCAGCCCAGCCACCGCCCCAGGCAGCCTTCACCGGACCACAGGCAGCCTGTTCGTTCATTTACCTGTTCGTTTGGTTTCCACTTGAGTTTTTCAGACCACCTGGACAGCGTCTGCATACTTTGCTTGTTCTCCCAGGAGCTATTGACTCTGACTCATGGCATGGACCTCCCAGCTGACCTGTGTAGTCCCAGCCAGGAGCCATATAGCTCAACTCATATTTTCCCTGGCACCACCCTGTTAGGAAAATTAATCTACAAACACCAGAGGTTTATGTCCAAAAAGGAGACAGAGGAATCCTTTCTGGCTTTGTTCAAATAAAGGGAGAGGCCATGGGGCATTCCCCTGGGATCTCTCGAATTTTTGGAGGATGCAGCCTCCCTTTTTATCTCAGTTTCCTGGCTGCATTTCTCTTCTCTCTTTCCTCATTGGCTGGGGTACTTGAGAGGTACAGACTCCCCGATACGCCTGATAGCAAAGATTTCCCGAAGATTTCCCTCTAATGTATAACCCTCCCTTTTAATTTTTAATTCTTACAGAATTTAGGGGTTTTTCTTCCCCATTGTTTCTTTCATCTTTTAATGTCTAATTTCATTTATCAGCAAACCTAAAGTTTATTTGTAAAAGCAAATATCTTTTCCCATTCATCAATCAGTGGAATCCTTCTCATTGTTTCTTTTATCTCCCAGTGCTAGTTTTATCTACCAGCAGACCCACAGCTTGTTTGTAAAGACAAATCCACTATTCCTCTCAATCTCTTTTATTTTTTTAATATTTGTCTTTACAAACTTTAGGTATCATTGACCTAATTTTCTGTTCTTGGGTCTTTTTTTTTTTTTTGGTTTTGCAATTATTTGCAGAGACATCAATTTCTGTCTTTTTGTAACTCTGGATCAGTAGGCATGGCTATTACTTGCATTTCTTTGATCAAATGTTGAATAAGTTGTACTAAGCAAGGGATCATGCATAGTAAAAAGATTAGAGTTGCTACAGCACATATGATGAAAAAAACCCCAAAAGACTAGTTAACTCAGTCTACCAGGTAGCCACAAAAACATGTCTCTTTCTTATTCTCATCTTTTCTATGTTTGGACTGGTGCATGAGCTAACTTGCTTATTCTTTTTGTTATTTTTTCTTCACCAAAAAAAATGTATCTCTCTTCATTGCTTTACAGCTTTCAAAATATTTTTGGAAATTATTGAAGGAACACTTTACTTAGCTACCATTAGTGAGCTTAACATGTGTTTGATTCTATCTGCTTTGATATCTGGAACAATCATAAGGAGAGCAGTTGGGGGTCTAACAATCTAAACTTAAAGTCGAGTCACAAATGCTTTTTCTCACATATATGTTTCTTGTTCTATTTAGACAATCAATGCTTCTTTCAGAAGAATGAAGCTGCTATGGACTTCTTTCTTCATCTCAAAATCTTGTTTTATTGTGGACTTCACTCAGGGTACTAACTCACTATTTAGGCTTGACTGAATTGGCCAATCATGGCCAGCTTTTAGATCTCTTTGGCTGTCTGCAGACTTAACTATTGCTAAGGTTAAAGGTTTTTGCTACTTCTTAAGGTTAAAATTTACTTTCTCACTTTTGGCTCTAACTTAACTGACAATATAAGGGTAAGATTATTGAGAGAAACATTCTAATGGTGTAATCTAATCTCTTAATTTAATTTTCACTTTCACGTATTCTTTTACACCACCTGTGGTGAGAGAAGGCACAGAAACAGCTTAACATAAAGAAAAAAATGACAACAAAGATTGGCCTCTAATGACTGGACATCTGAGAGGAGGGATGCCTACACAGATTATTTCAGCAGGCAGTCAGTGGGTAGGCACACAGGGCTTCCCCCGATGTCGATGCACTGGCTATTGCTCTGTCTCTGCGGAGTGTCAGTTGCGGCTTCTCATCTTTCTCCTCTAGCTGAGATGTCTAAACTTTAAGGGCCTCAGAGACCTTGACTTGAGTGTGATGGGTCTACCTGTGTTTAGCTGTTTTGACAGCTCTTTCTGTGGTCTGCAACACTTGGAAAGGTCTATACCACTTCGCTACTAGGGGTGCTTCTTTCTACTCTAACTAGGACTCAGTCTTTTGTCTGGATGTTGTGAACAGCAAAGTCTTAAGGTAGGGTCTGTTCTAGTTGAGCTTCTTGTGAAAAAGATTTCACAAGAGACAGTATCTTGGCTACATATTGTTTCAAATATACATCACTTATTTCTACCCCCTCACTAGGCTGTGAATTACAAGGGTAAGGAAGTCTAAACATTAATTCAAAGGGAGATAATTGAACATTTCTCTTGGGTCTGTGTCGCAGACATCTTTTCATTAAAATCCTTCTTCAGGATTTTTTTCTTCTGAGAAGCTGAGAGGCCTCAGAAACAAAATGTAAACAATGGTTATCTGCTGCTGTGGAATGCAGCAGGTGGATCCGTGATTGGTCTCGTGTGCATGTTTGGAATTAATGACCAGTCACGGCAAAGCTGGCTCTCTCTCTCTGTCTGAGCCACAGACCTTTGTTTTCATTCTTTTCCATTCTATTCTTAGCTTAACTAGACTTCTGAGATGAAACTTTTCCTTCTATTCTTTTTAGTATAGTTATAATGTTATACATATATATCATAAAATAATAAATCAAGCCTTCTGAACATGGAGTCAACATTCTCGTCTTTTTCCTCACCTAAAAACCCCTGTGAACACCGTCACAGGTCTGGACTTCATTCTTGCCAAAGCTAGTGGCAAGAGCCACACTCACAGCATCACCAGTTTCAATCACCAGTTTCAGGAGGTGTTTCTTTATCTCTTCATTTGTCTTCTCAACCTGGCCCAAACTCTGGGGGTGCTAGGGGGTTTGGAGATTCTAATTGTATCTCTAAGGCATTCATAACTCTTTGAAGAATTTTTCTCATAAAATGAGTACTCTTATCTGAGTCTATTTCTTCTACAATCTTATATCTTGCAATTATTTGTTCTAAAAATACTTTAATAACTTATCTTGTAGTTGCTGAAACAGCTGGAAATGCTTCTGGCTACCTTGTTAACTGACATATTATTACTAGAAGGTATTTGAATCTTGCCACTTGGGGCATTTCAGTAAAATTCACTTGGCATCTCTGGAAGGGACTTGCAGCTTAAGGTCTCCCTCTTCTGGCAAGTTTTTTTGTAACCTTGTTATTGGTTTTAGCACAAATCAACCCTCAATAGCTTGCTTAGCTAGAATAAAAATACTCACAGCAGCATACATTTTGAGGAAGGCTTCTGCCAGTCTTTGGGAGTCTCAATGACTCTCTTCATGAAGTTGTTTTAACAATTGTAAGGCCGGAGCTTTTGGTATCCACTGCTTACCATCCCTTGTAAACCAATTATCTTTTCTTTCCTCTGCTTCACTCTTTCAAATTATCTCAAGTTCTTCTGGTGGAAAAGACAGTTTCTCTGGCAGCGGTGCAGTTACTGGGAGCAAAGGGAGCATCTTAGAGATTTTTGGCAATAATGCAGCTTTCTGAGCTTCTTCATTCGCCAGTTGGTTTCTTATTACTTCTTCTGAGCACCCTGCCTGGTGCTCCTTGATGTGTGTTATTGATAACTTTTTTGGTGAGTTCACTACTTCTAATAGCCGAGAGATTAAGCTCTCATGAGCTAACGTTTTTCCTTTGCAGGTGAATAAACTTCTTTCTTTTCATAGTTTCTTAAATGCATGTGTCACTCTATATGTATATTTAGAATCAGTAAAAACATTCTCTGTTTTGTCCTGGTATAATTCAGAGACTCTCACAAGCGCTCACAGTTCAGTTGTCTGAGCTGATCAGGTGAGTGGAGTGGTAACTTCTTTCCTTCTTTTAATTGCTTTCTATTTACAATAGAGTAGCCTGTAAATAGTTTCTTTTCTATCACCTTTGAAGACCTATCAGTACACACATTTTTTTCCCTTCAGTCCAGGGAGCATCTTGCAAATCTTCTCCAGCTAAGGTCTGGAGGCTTACCACTCGAACACAGCCATGGGTCTCTTCTGGGCCCCCTTTCCCAGGGCCATCTAAAGGAGGCTGGGTTAAACTTTTCTTTACTTCTAAATTCTAAATCTTCCTGTTCTATCAAACAAGATTCACACTGTAACAACTGAGTGCTGGTCATCTACTCAGAAGTTCTCTCAGCTAACAAAGCTTTAATCTGATGTGAAACTTTAACAATCAGATACCCTCTCCTTGACAGCTTTCGGGCCTCAGCCACCATCAGGGCTGTGGCTGCACAGTTCTGCAGACAGTGAGGCCAGCCTCTGGCTACTGGATCGAACAATTTTGAAAAATAAGCAACAGGCCGCTTTGTTCTCTCATGCTCTTGCACCAAAATTCTTTTAGCATGACCTTGTTAAACATCTACATATAGTTCAAATTTCTTTTCAGAGTCTGGAAGAGATAAGACTGGAGCTTTAACTAATTTAAGTTTTTAAAGCTTTGCTCTCCTGGTGTCTATACCACAACATTAGGAGTATCTTGCATCAAAAAGTCATATAAAGGTCTGGCCACAACAGAAAAATCTTCAATTCATGCTTGGCAGTATCTTACTAACTAAAAACTGCTGTAACTCTTTTTCTGGGATAATGGTACTTGTAAAATCTTTTGTATTTTGTCTGGATTAATACACTGTAACTTTCTAGTTAGAATGTGTCTTAAATATTTGACTTTTTTCTCTACTAACTGTGTTTTCTTTTCGGATAATCTAAGCAAGAAAATTAAGCAGCTTTACAGTAGTCTCTTCAGCTACTTTTTCTTGTTCTTCCGATAAAAGCAAGTCATCTACATACTGCAACAACCTGAGGGTGGAGTAAACTTTCTTTAATATTTTCTGCAAAGCTAGCTCGAACAAAACCAGCGACTCAGTGTATCTTTGCGGAAGAACTGCTTATGTCAATTGTTGCTTTACCATTTTTCTTCTTTCTTCTTGTTCTTACTCAAAGGCAAAATACTGTTTAGTGTCCTCTGTAATCTGACATCTCTAGAAAGCATCTTTTAAGTTCAGTACTGAATAATACTGATGTGAAAAAGGGATTTGACTCAAGATTGTATGGGGATCTGGAACTGTGGGTGCCTTGGTTTAACAATTTCATTTATTATTCTTAAGTCTTGCACTATTCTGTAGGTTCTGTCTGGTTTCTTAACTGGCAGGATAGGGATGTTATAGGGAGACATACAAGGCTCCAAGAGACCTGCCTTTAGCAGGGACTCAATGACAGGCTGTAGCCCCTTCTTTCCCTCCCTTGAAAGAGGGTATTGCCTTTTAGACACTACTTGTCTTGGTTGTTTCAAAGCAATTTGGAGAGGCTTTATGTCTAGTTTTTCCATATTTCTCTGGGACTGCATACACTTCCGGATTTATTTCAGCATAAGCTTTCTCAGACCTTTTGCATAAAGATATTACAGTGTTGGACTCTGTGTAATTTTTTACAATACTAATTTGCATTCTCACTTTAGCTATTAAATCTTTTCTCAGTAAATTACAATCACAATTAGGAACAAACAGGAATTCATGCATTTCAAACTTGTCTCATATCTATTAATAGGGGTTGAATAAAATGCATAATCTTCTCACAGCTGCCGAGCTTTTTGCAGAATCATTCATTTCTCCGATGACTCAAACAAAATCTCTAAAAGAAAGTTTTAATCTTTCTATGTATAATCTGCATTTCTCAAATATTCCTCTATCTTTTTCTCCTACCCTTATGGGATCATCTAAATATGGGAGTAATTCTTTTTTCAGTCTTCTTATATCTTGGGTAGTAAGTGGTACAATTACAAACTTAAATCCTCTCCCTTGACTCTCTAAAGAAACTTGGCGGAGTGGCATCTGGTGTACCCCTGTCTCTTGGGTCTGGGGGGCTTCTGATGTCTTGAGTTCTTTTTCTAGTTCTAGGGGGAGATACAATATGCTGCTCCTTTCCCCCCACACCATCATTATTCTCAGATGAAGGCATAGGAACAACATTTCCCTGCTCCCCTTGCACTGGCAGTTGAGGATACAGGGGAGCTGCAGCTGTCTTTGGGTCAGCTGGCAACACTGCAGGATGAGATGGGGGAAGGTGCTGAAAAACATCTCAATCTTTACTGTTTTCTTCTTCTTTTTTTTTATTTTTCTCCTATTTCCTTTAATACATAGATTTCTCTTGTTTATTGTCTATTCTATATCAACCCACATTCCCTTTCAATCCTTTGCAATTTTTTTCTAAATACTTCTACAAAATTCAACACAAATGAATTATATCTGTTCTGTAAGGTGGACATATATGCCCCCTTGGCAACTCATACTCTGGCTACACAAAATAGCAATATTTTACCATGATCTCTATAGTTACCTCTGGGTGAATATATAATCTGTTCTAAGACTTCAGCATTGTCCCCAAGGGACTCTCTGGAGGTATTATGGGATCGTCATCTCCTTTGCCGGAGCCCCTTTCTGGCTTTACTCTTGCAACCCTCCATGGATGCCCTCCCAGGTTTACCTATGCTATTCTCCATGGGTGCTTGTTTCACCAGTGCTATGCTCCATGGGTGCCCTCCCAGGTGTACATGTGCTACCTTCCATGGGTGCCTGTTTCACTTGTGCTGCCTTCCATGGGTGCCTGTTTCACCTGTGCTACCCTCCGTGGGTGCTCTCCCAGGTTTACCTGTGCTACCTTCCATGGGTACTTGTTTCACCTGTGCCACTTTCTATGGGTGCTTTCTCAGGTTTACTCCCCAAAGATCCCATTTCACTCACTGGTGAGATTTTCAGTGGTCCTTCCCTGTAGACTCTTCATGGACCCCCCTGGTCTGCCACTCATCTGTCTCCTGGACAGTCTCGAGAACCCAATCAATCGCTCAGAGCCACCAAGGGGAGCTGATCACCCAAACTGGGTGAGGCACGCCTCCAGCTCTGCTCACTGCCCACCGCCCCGGATGGTGGAAAGATCCCAGATGAGCCTACAGTTGTTAGAAAAATTAATCTACAAACACCAGAGGTTTATGTCCAAAAAGGAGACAGAGGAGTCCTTTCTGGCTTTATTCGAATAAAGGGAGAGGCCATGGGGCATTCCCCTGGGATCTCTCGAATTTTTGGAGGATGCAGCCTCCCTTTTTATCCCAATTTCCTGGCCGCATTTCCCTTCTCTCTTTCCTCATTGGCTGGGGTACTTGAGAGGTACAGACTCCCCGATAGCGAAGATTTCCTGAAGATTTTCCTCTAATGTATAACCCTCCCTTTTAATTTTTAATTCTTACAGAATCAGTGGAATCCTTCTCATTGTTTCTTTTATCTCCCAGTGCTAGTTTTATCTACCAGCAGACCCACAGCTTGTTTGTAAAGACAAATCCACTATTCCTTTCAACCCCTATCTGCACCCCCCATAACTGAGAAGAGGGAGGGGGGATTTTTGATACCACAGGGGTCCCACAGATTTTATGGACACAACATAGTCCATATGAGCATCCAACATGCCAATGCTAAGTGATTCTGAAAGGCAGAGACACTCCTAACAGGACTCTGCTACAGGAGCCAATGTGACTGTTATCTCAAAAAGCCAGTGGCCCAGTGAGTGGCCACTAATGACTGTGCCCCAGGTACTCCCAGGCATGGGTGGGAATCGTGAAAGCCTGCAAAGCCAACACTTGGTGCAAATAACAGAGCCTGGTGGGCAGATAGCCACAGTTAAACTTTTTGTGCTGTCTGTCCCCCTGGTTTTGTGGGGGAGGGATGTGTTAACATGGTGGGGAATTTTTATGCATTCAAATTTTGTATAGGAGTCATTGGGACACTGACACCTCCACAAATTCAAAGGTGTTGGTATAGAGGTGGTGTCTTTTTACATATTAGTAACAGCAAAACTACATAGTTCACTAAGAGGAATTAGATAAGTCATATATTCAAGATTCTTTAGCTCAAATTCAAGACAAACCTTGAACTTTATCTGTACTGATTTTTTGAGACTCAACTCCATTGTCAGCTTTGTTAAGTGCTTGCTTTTTACTCCATAGTTCTAACAAGGTAATTTTATTGTAAAGATTTCAGTACAGTTGTTTACTTGCATGTTGATAACTTTGATGTTTAACTGTTATATGACAAATTTTCAGTAACCTTTTTGTAATAATATACTTTAAATAAGTTAATTCTTGTTAAGATTGATTTTTGTTTAGTCTCAAGTGATGCTAACTTTAAGTTCTTTTAGAGATACTTTATTAAGATTAAGTTTTAGTGAACTTGATTTTAAGTTTTGCTGAAGTATACCTATTTGAGTTATAAGATATAATTCCTTTGCTATACAAGTGAATGACAAAGTCTGAGGGAATTTTTGTCAAAATTTGCTCATTTAAATTGCAAGATAACACTATTTTTGTTATAGAAATTAAAACAATTTTTTGCTATTTTATTTTTTATAAGTGAAATATATGTTATAAAATAATTCATGTTAAAGGAAATTAAAAACCACAGCATTTTGCGTACTAAAGCCAGTGTCGGGCAACAAGCAGTAATAGGCTAAGTGATAAGGATGGAGATTCAAACGCCAGGAGGACGACTGTCTCCAGAGATGTATATTTCAAGGGATTTTTTTCATCTGACAAGACCCCAGCAGGAGGCATTTCATAGGCATCATCATTAGGATAAGAGTAGATGCCAGAAGTTTATCCCAGAAGATTTTCACCTGACAGGATTTCAGCAATTATTCACCAGTTCCGGGAAATGCGGCAGCAAGAAAGAAAGAAAGAAACTATGATAATACGTTAAATAAGAGCGCCTTCCAGAGCCCAAAAGACTGCATAAAACAAACCCCTTAGAAATGACATATGGACACCCACGGGGACTTTGGTGTGATAGAAGCCAAATACTGGGTTTCCCCACCTCTGATCGCCTGGCTCAGAGTCGAATTGCTTGTGGCTTTTTCCAAATTTATACTTTGATTATTTCATAAATTTCCTTAATTATTAAATTAGAATATTCATTCATAACATAAGTAATACTGAAGAATGAGAAGCAATTCCATATTGTTACAAATAGGTTAGATACTGAAATAAACAGGGCAAGGAGACTTCATCTCCTTTTAATGCCTTTATTATAAGTGATCAGCTCAGGATTGGGCAGCTCGGAAGGGTCTGCAGCTTCCCGTCGTCTCTCCCAGGGCGACGAGGAGGAGAAGGATATGCGCCTCTTTGTCCACTAGGGGCAGAGCTGGGGGTCAGGTCCTCGTGGGAGCCTTTAGGGCGTGGTGACCCCTTCCGATGTTGAATTGGTCCCAGTCTCGCTCCCTCCGAGACTCGGCCCGGGGGCTCTCGAATGCAGGGTGAGGAACAACAAAGGTTTTCAGCGTCTCTGCAGGCCCAGAACTCCGCTCCTCACGTCCAGACATCACTCCAATCTCTCAACTCTTAGGTGGCTCGTTGTTTTTGGGGTTTTCTCAGTACGTTTGGAGCAGTATTCCCCCACAGCGTGATGGTCCTTGGAGTTATTTTGCATATCCCTCCCCTCAAGTCTCTTCTCCTCACTGTTTGGGGAGGTCCCCACCCTTCACAGTCCCAGAGAAGAGCCATTAACTCGCCCCAGCTAGGGCTTTTACTGATACAAAAACAACTATTAACAACAACCACCCGTAATTACCATAACACAAGCAGCACCCCAGCAGCAACAGTGGTAACCTTTTTCTCACAGAAAAAAATTGGCAGGATTTTTGTTCATAACAGAAACTGTTGTAAAATAGTTGATAATTGTTAAGTATGTACTGTTAAAAAGTTTGGTTATTATGTTGTAAAAGGGGTTAAAAGGTAGTTATAAGAAATACGGTACTCAATATATCATCTTATACTTCAGTAAAGTGCACCACCCCCCAAGCAAACCGAGCCAGCCTGAACAGAACTGTAATGGGCCAATCAAGTGCCTTAAACATTCATGCAAATAAAGGATCCAAAAAGAAACCAATCCAAAGGGACAAAAAACAGGATAAAAAGGGGCATCTGACCCACTGAATCTGTGCCGCTCCACCTGGAACACTGGACACATCACTGCTGAAGAAGACCAAGCGCTGGCGCTGCAGCATCCTCGACAGGAATGCTCCTGCTTGGCCCGCAAGCCCCCATGCTTTAGGCCTTTCTTTTTTATTATAATAAATGCTGAAATCACTTTTAGTACCAGGAGTCTGGTCTTGTTTTTAACATTATGACCATTATTGATTATGAGTTATTTAATGGCTTCTTTCTTACTTTTTTGCTTTAATGTCTTATATGCATAAATGTCTAGGAAAATATAACCTCAATTTCTTATGACAGTTTCTACTGATATATTAGTAACCCTGATTATGTTGTTGATGTTATTATGTGAATTCACTGACTTTTTATAACAAGCATTACTTTATTCTTTTGCTATTTGTCTATGGTACCATTGACTAACTAAGGATAAATGAGAAAGCTAGCTACTTTACAAACCTTCACTTGTTGTATAACTATTTATAAGACATATTACTTTTCTAACAATTATTACTAAGAGTTTTCTAAAATATATTAAAAAGACTCTTCCAGGTAAAAGCCTGCACCCCAGCCAAGTCCTGGCCTCAACTGGTAGAGAAAATTTTCTGCACCAAAATTATATTCAAGTAATTTTGACTTACCAAATTTGGACCTATAATAGCTAAACCTCCTTTTAAGGTGAACTTGGAAATCTTACCTGGGAATGATTTTCCAAGCCCTCACTTTAAAAAATAAAGCTTGCCAATTACTACAAACTCTAAGTAATAGTACAATATTTAAGATAATTAATAATGTATTGTTTTAAATCACCATTTTATTTTTCATGTGCTACTATTTGTTATCTATTATCTGATTTATTTTTATTTACTAGAAGTTTATTTTTTTTGTTAACATAGTGTTATGCTTTTATGTTACCTTCATGTTCATAATGAGAAATGCACATGTTATTAAAAAAAAAACAAACTTATGGGGGAATATAGCCCCTTCAAATTTTTACACTAATATTTACACTAAAAAATTTTGAAAGCAAACCAAATCATATCAAATTGGATCCCTTACACTCCTGAAACACCCTTGGTGGAACCCCAAGAATTAAAGTTCCTGGGTTCAGTGAAATTGGATTTTTGTGTAAATTTTATAGAAATGGTAAGGAATCAGTCTAAAAATGTTTCTCCCTATCACCCTGTGTATAAGAATCAAAACTTTTGGTACAATTACACTTTTGGCACCCTTTCTAAATCCAGTAATGCGACTGCCATCAGGAATGTTTTTCGTTTATAAAGATCAAGCCTGAGCCTTTTAGTGGCGGGAACTTTTAACAAAAAGATTCTCTTTAGGATAGGTATGTATGTGGTAATTTTGATAATAATTTTATTAATCATGATACCTTTCAATGTGTGCAGAGATTAATTAAGGCCATTAAAAGAGTATTTTTGGTCCAAAGGAAGGGGGGAGATGTTGGAATGTTGGAGGACACAAGACAGATGATGGACTTTGGACCTGGTTAACATAAGACATTTGATAACAGGATGGCTGGGCAAAAACAAACGGAACTTTGAAAATTAGACTTAGATTGCAAGAAGATTAAATCAAACACGTTTACCAGAAAAAGAAAATCCCATTAAACTGCAAGCAAGAGGTGTTGTTATATGCATAAGTTTGTGTATGTGATTTTAACCTAATTATTGTAGTACACATTACTAGTCTCCCTGAAATAGTATATAAGTGTTTGTATACTGCAATAAAATCAAATTCTGATTGTTATGAACAAAAATTCAGTTGATTTTTTTCTGTGAGAAAAAAAGTTACCACTACTGCTGGGCTGCTGCCTGTGTTATGGTAATTACGGGTCGTTGTCGTTAATGATTGTTTTTGTATTAGTAAAAGCCCTGGCTAGGGCGAGGTAATGGCCCTTCTCTGAGACAGTGAAGGGTGGGGACCCTCCCAAACAGTGAGGAGAAGAGACCTAGAGGGGAGGGGTTATGCAAAGTGACTCCAAGACCAGCAGTCTTTGTGGGACCCCCGACTCCAAACCCACGGAGAAAACCCCAAAAACAATGAGCCAAATAAGAGTTGAGAGACTGGAGTGATGTCTGGACGTGAGGAGCCGAGTGCTGATCCTGCAGAAATGCGGAACACCTTTGGAGCCTCTCGCCCTGACCATGGGAGTAGTCCCCGGAGATGAGGGCCTGCTAAGACAGCTGGCAAAAGTAGGAAGGCCTGTTGGGGACCACCATGCCCCAAAGGCTCCCACGAGGACGGGATCCCCCAGCTCTGCCCCTAGTGGACAGAGCTGTGCATGTCCTCCTCCTCCTCTGAGTCGCCCAGGGAGACACGGTGGGAGACTGCAGCCCCGCTGAGCTGCCCAATCCTGAGCTGATCACTATTAATAAAGGCATTAAAAAGGAGAAGAAGTCTCCTGGCCCTGTTTATTTCACTGATCACTGAATCAGTCTTCCCTTCTCTCTCCATCGCCGCCAACTTATAAAAAGAGGGGGGTTTGTTATAGATGAGTAATGACACAGTTGGCTCTCACAGTTAAGGGTTGAACGTTATATATATATTAAGAGAAGTTTTGTAGATGTATAGTTATGTTACTGTAATATGTCCTTCCCCCCCCCCCCCCCCCGCATTGTTGTCACAGCATGGCCTTGGTAGTCAGGGAATTTGGGAGGGTTGGCTTGTTACTATAGTAACACCTGACCTCCAATCAAGGTGTAAGAAAGTGATCTCCACCACTAGACAGTAAGGAAGGAGTCGACTGACAGGACTCTAGAAGGGGCTAGAGATATAAAAGGGGGAGCATCCATTTTGAAGAGGAGCACGTGGCTGGTAGCCATGGGGGCTCTCAGTGCTGTAATTTTTCCTTATTTAGTCCTTTTTTGTAGTTTTTGTTTAAGTTTAATAAATTTTAAAAAGTGATTAGTCATTTCTCACACCTTTTTTAAAGTTTACATTGCGCATACTTAAATTGACAGATCATACACTGTCATAGAATCCTGGAATGGTTTGGGTTGGAAGGGGTCTTCAAGATCACATAGTTCAAATCCCCCTGCCATGGGCAGGGACACCTTCCACTAGATGAAATTTTATTACATTAGGTCATTGGTTGGAGACAGATATACAACTTGACTCACCAAGGGTCAGCAACAAACAGTTCAGTTTATTGTTTGGCGTCCCCTTTTATAGGGGGGTTCAAAACTTCTGTGCTTGGACAGTTAATTGGTTAGGGTCTCTGTACCGCCCAGCTCCCTGGCCAGTGATTGTTGGAGAGACATTCTGTGCTGTTCTTGTGAGCCAGCAAAGGCCTCCTGAAGATAAAGGAAAACTCCATATCTCTCCTGAGGAAGACACCAAGGTTGTCACCATGGAGATGTGATGAAGGAGAGAAAGTTAAGATCAGACTCTAGCTGGCTCACAGAATGACGTGACTCCTTGATCACCTACTGAGAATTTTGTTTCTTTCCTATAACCAATGGGCAGTGAATGTATATGTTAAGTGAATGTAAATATCTTGAAAAAGTATAAAAGCAACATGTTGCTGTAATAAATCTCTCTTGCACTCTTCTGATGGAGTCGTGGTACTTTGTACTGTGTCATGCTCTATAACGACAAATGATATGTCTGCATTCTGGTTTGAATGAGATTGGCTGGGGTCCCTGTCTGAGTTCAAATCCATCCCACCATTGCTCACCCAGGGACTTGTTTATTTCTTTTCTATAATTAACTAGGCTTAGCCGAATTGGATTTCTGTTTATGGCCAGATATATCTGTCCAGCTACAGACCAGCTGTGCTGGGACAAGATTGCTCAAAGCCCCATACAACATGGCCTTGAACACTTCCAAGTGTAGCAGGCCCGGGACCTGCAAGGGCTCCCTGGTGTTCAGCAGCCTAAGATAGGAAATGCTGAGTCATGATGACTGGACCTTAGAAGCCCCTCTCTTCTGCCTTCGGACCCTTGCTTATCTCTCTGTAAGACTATAGGTCACTTTCCTTTGACCCTATTGGACAATTTCCAAAACCCCTGTAACCGATATAGAGAGCTACTTTTGCCCAGCTCAGCAGAAGAGCTGTCCCTGGGAACCTTTGCAGAAGATTCAATAAAGTCAATACTGTGGAACCTCACACAGCCTTCTCCTCTCTCTCCCTGCATCTGCCTGCCTGTGGCACCGAGCAAGCTAAGAGCTGAAATCACAATTAGCTGATAATCGCTAAAAGAGCTGATATCACTTAAGCTTGCTAAGGTTGCCTGCAGCTAAGAACTGCTTGGGAACTCAGACAGGCGGACAGGCCTGTGCTGAACAGGACTTCGCTATCTGGACCCTGCTGCAGCCCGCTGGGGACACCCTGAAGCCCAGCGGAGGCCTCATTATCTGAGGATGGTGCATCTCTGGGCAACCTGTGCCAGTGCCTCACCACCCTCTCAGGAAAGAATTTCTTGCTGATGTTTAATCTAACCCTGACCTCTGTCACTTTAAAGACATTGCCCCTTGTCCTATCACTATCTTCCTGTATAAAATGTCATTCTCCATATTTTCTATATGCCCTTTTAGATACTGAAAGGCCACAATAAAGTCTCCCCAGAGCCTTCTCTTCAGATGGCACCTTTCCAGACAGATTTGCTGAAGAAGCTGCTGACCAGTGGTACAATTTATTTAATGTCCTGTGTAGAAGCAGCCCAGAGTCAGATGTTTCTGAGGTGGTGTAGTGGTTTTGGTTTGCTAATTAAAGATTTTACAAATTTTTACATTTCTTGGCTAACGCACTTAGTGTGGTGGGTTTAGTGTTGGTTAATTACTAGTGTACTGTTGCAGCCTGAATTACTGCTAGTAAAGTCCAGGGTAAGGAAGCAAAAAGGGCCTTTGCATAATATCCACAGATGTTTTATTCAGCCATGCGGTGAGATGATCAGGTCTCCCAGCACCACACAAGGAGGGTCTGAGCTTATCAATCTCTAAGGGGCCTGGAGGTGACCCTGGTCTCGGGGCAGTACAAAGATGAGGGCCAATCAGGGAATAGGGAGGGAATAGCTCAGGGACATAGGAACAGGGGAACGAGCCAATGGGGTCTTAACAGCTTTTTGAGGTAAGTTTCTTGTGTCTCCCTAAACCAGGGAATGACCCCCAGGGTCTCCACAATTCCTCCTTTCGATATTATTAAGAAAGCTTCTCTGAAGGATTAACTGAATCAACACAAAATGACAAAAACAATCAGAAGTGCCCATAAGACAATTTTCAAAATGCAAACAATTCTGAGTCCCCAATGTCCAAACAGATTTTCTTAGAGCTGGCAGGATGGATGTGGGGTTTTCTTAGTACAGTTTATGAGGAAACTGAGTCAGGAGAAGGTTCCTTCAGAGAGGACTGGTTCTCTGCCACCTGATGCAGTGTTGTTGGCTGTACAAGGTAGTGTAGGTGGTGGTGTGTCTGCTGGAAACTCCAAATAGAAATCATTAACTTTTAAGAAAAAGATGGTTACTTTAAGGAAACTTTCCTTTCTTTCCTTCCCAATCACCCTCCCTCTGGTATTGTGAAGGAACTCTGGGGGAAGGGGTTAGTGGAGGGAGGCCATGGAAAGGGGGAAAAGGTGGTAGGAATTTGTGGGAACATAAAAAAGGGGTAATAGGACAATGGAAAGGAAAAGGGGAAAGTGGGAGGGGGGGCAGGGAGGTCACAGAAATTGGGGAAGGGTATTAGAATTATGGAGGTGGACTCTTGGATTGAGGGCGGCTCATTGGTGTTCTGTGCTCTTTCAGCTGTTAGGCTGTTGCTGGGGCTTGGTTGTTGGTTTTGGGTTTTATTTCCTTGGTAGGAGTGCGGAGGCCTTCTATGATGTGAGTAATATTTCTCAAGTTTGCTGTTGGGTGCATGTTTACTACCTTGCACTGGAACTCCACCGGGTCCTGTTACATCGGCTACTTGTGGGCCTTTTCTTCCTTGTATTATAATAAATTCCACAACTTCTCCATTTCCTAGACTGCAGAGGTATTTCCTGGGGTTATATTTTTTTATAGCAGTCTGATGAACAAACACATCTTTGTTATCATGCCGGGTGATGAAATCGTATCTGTTTTTTACATAGAACCATTTTACTGTCCCCAAAACATTCATGGCAAGGACTTTTTTACCTTGGCCAGTGGGTTTGTGTTGGTGTTGCTGGTGCTGGATCTGTTGTTGATGTTGGTGTTGAGATTGGTGCACTGCCGCGCAGGGTTCATCCTGCTCCCAGTGCTGGTGACCACGCTGAGACCTGGATTTTTTTGGGGATCTCTCTGAGCTGATGCCAGGCGCAGGACTTCCAGAGCAGTGGCGGTGGCGCAGGCCCCACAGGTGGGCGGGAGGCGTCAGTTTCACTGCCAGGACTGTGGTTCTGAGCCATCCCCTGGCAGGGCTGCCTGCCCGCCGGTCTCGCCCACCCGCCCTCGGCCCCAGTTCTGTGGGCTGCCGCGACCCAGGCTTGGTTGCATCGGTCAGCTCGCTCTGGCCATGCAGAGCGGCGACAGGCGGCCACAAGTTTTCTGCGGGGGCAGCAGTTCGGGGCAAGGAGTGGGTCTCAGCACCTTTGACCTGTCTTGTGGTGCTATAGCAACCGAGGTAAACACATCTGTTCTTTTGTTTACTGTCCTTTCCAGCACTGCAAGTGCACGTGGGGTTTCCCCTTCATTGTAAGAGACTTGTGCAGCTGTAATTTTCCAATCAGGGGCAGCTCCTCTGATCCCCCCTCCCTCACTCATGGGACTGTGAAAGCTGTGGGAGGAGACGTGAGGACCAGAGGGCGAATGGGGGGACCCCGTGACTCCTGCCATGTGGTCTCCGCCATCTTCAGCATGTGAATGCGACCATGTGGCCGCAGCCATGTCGTGAGAGCCAACCTAGGCAGCAGGAGTAAAAACAGGAGAACCTGGAGGAGGGGTTTTCAGCTGGGGTTCACTATTTTTTAACTGTTCCTCAAGATTACGAACACATGTCATCATCATAATAAATAAAGGATAGAATTCTTTATGGAGTTCTTCCTCAGGTCTTAATCTTTCCCAAACTACTTCCAAAAGGTTATCAGTTAAGACTACATTCCGTGAAATATAAGGAAAATGCTTAAATAACCAGTGTACAAAACACTTGAACTCCCCCTCTGAAAAACCAAAATCTTCTTGAAGAAAAGACTTTTTAAGGTGGAGGTAAACTTCTTGTTCTGTGTGGATCAATGTTGCTTCCATCTTAACCCAGTCTCTTCCCAACACCCAAGAGTAAAAGGAGGAAGGAATCAAAATTTCAAACTCACCACATTGGGGTAAGACAATGAAATTCTCTGGGTGATCGAGTGCAGATGTTTTCTAAGAGAAAAGGTCTCTGTTCAGTGCACCATTTGTATTTACTAATTTTTGTATTTCTGGGCTAATGCACTTAGTGTGGTGGGTTTAATGTTGGTTAATTACTAGTGTACTTATTTATTGTTGCGAGATAGGATTAGGAGAAAAGTAAAGCAGGTTCAAAATTTTAAAAGAGTATAAAAAAAATTTTATTAACAGTAACCAAAAGAAACAGTAGTAAGAATCAGAACAAAACTTTTAAAACGCTTTTTTTCCTTTCACAACTTTTTCTTTCTCACTGGCAATGTAAAGAAACAAAACTTAAAATTTCTAGTTAGTTTACTATTTCTAAAATAATCTTTCTTAAGTTCACTTAGGGAGAGAAGTCCCTCTTGTTAATGTTATGGAGACTTCTCTACAAGAAAAAAGCTAGTTCTCTCGGGGTTCTTATATTTTATGGCTAGCAGCCACCTGGGGAAATCTGTAATTGTGAAGTCTTTCTCATTTTTTACAAGTTTTTTTTTTTTTTTTACAGCTGTGTTTATAGGTTGTGTTAAGTTATGGGGTTCTGTTCTAAAAATGAGCTGTTCAAAGGCAAAAGGTCTCATTATTGTTATAAATGATCAGTCAGAAAGCCAAATTAATAAATGCAAAAAGATTTTATTTTCGTGACCAAAATACGGTCCTCAAAAACCACAGTCAGAGACAGTGTCAAGCCCGGGATCGGCACTGGGTGAACCAAGATCTGAGCTCTATCTCTCCAGATCTCCCTCTGTTCACCAATGCCAGTTTCCAGCAAGGCTGTTTTGTACAGTTTTTATGCCTGAGGCAGAGATGCCCCAATTTCTTTTGTAACCCTGCATATGTATGGAGGTTTCTTTCATTGTGCAGGGCTGGACAATTGCTGATTCCCGGGTAGTGGCGGGCTCTGATCATGTCAGGGGAAGTAGTGTATTCAGATGTATGTTCCTTGGCGACTTCGGTTATCTTGATAGATGATATCTACCAAGCAATGATCACCCTTGGGTGTTCCCTGATGGCTCCTGAGGAAGCCCATCTCCGCCCTGGCCACGTTCTTTTACTACTAAAGGAGACATTGTTCTCCTGCTACCAGCAGGAGTTTCGTAATTCCAATGTAGTAATCTGTCTCCAGGTTGCTCATGGTCAGAGGCTTGCTGGATGTTAGATTCTTTTTACAATTTTTATTTTATACATTGTTGCCTTAAGCATGAATTACTTTATAACATATATTACATTATCTATTTCTAAAATCATGTTTTATCGCAGACATCTTTTATGAAAAATCCTTTCCTTAGGATTTTTCCTCCTGAGAAGCTAAGAGGCCTCAGGAACAAAATGTAAACATTGATTATCTGCTGCTGTGGAATGCAGCAGGTGGACCTTTGATTGGCCTATCTTGGATGTTTGTAATGAATGGCCAATCACAGCCCAGCTGGCTCAGACAGAGAGCCGAGCCACAAACCTTTGTTATCATTCTTTCTGATTCTATTTTTAGCTAGCCTTCTGATGAAACCTTTACTTCTATTCTTTTAGTATAGTTTTAATGTAATATATATCATAAAATAATAAATTAAGCCTTCTGAAAAATTGAGTCAGATCCTTGTCTCTTCCCTCATCCAAGAACCCCTGTGAACACCGTCACAATGTTTATTCCTGGGAACAGAGGTCTTCTTCTCTCCCTGGGGGCACTGGGTCTCATCACTCCTCTCTTTATTCAAATTTCTCATGGGGTTACAGCTACTTTAACATCTGCTTACTTTAACATGGAGGCCTTTGCTCAATATCAATTTGAACTTGTTATCTCCCCATAGTTCCATGCATTATAGGGAAAAAAAGATTCTTTTTCTCTATAGCGTATAAGAGGATTTCAGTTCTAAAATTAAGGCGTATGTTCATCCCTACCATCTGGGAGTTAACTTCTCTTTCACTGACCATGATGCCTTCATGTTGTTCCTTTACATGCTTGCATCTTGTTCCTTTCTCTCACTCAAGGGGGGATTGAAGAACTTAAAGGGTTGCCATCTCGCCTGGGGCGCGCCAGGAACTGCGGCTGGGGCTGTGTCAGGATTGGCTCCATGGCTGGGCTTTGGTTTTCTCTGCATTCAATTCTAGCCACAAGGCCATTCTGCACGGGTTGCAGGGCAGCCTCTGATGCCAGCCACATGATCTCATGCGGTGGCCGCGCTGGGGGAGGGGACCTGATGGCAAGATCTTAACAACTGCGGCCCTGCTTCGGCCAGTGAGTCCCCTGGACCCCTGGAGAGGCATCCAGCCGGGTGGCAGAGCCTGCCCAGCCCGGCCAGGATGGGGCCCAGTGGGCTGCCTGGAAAGGGTCCGGTCCCGTGGCACTCTCTCTTTAGCCTGGCAGCCAATGGGGGGGCTGGAGGGCACCCAGGGAAAGAAGCCTGTCCCCGTGACAGGGCCTGCCCGCCCTGGCCCAGACAAATGTGGCCATGTTACCTGTTTGCTAGCTGGAAGGGAAAGACAGCTTTCCCGGAATTTTTGTCTTTAGCACGTGTTTTTCACAGAGGCGTGTTTAGCTTCCCAGTGGTTCCACAGACTGTCAGTTACACAAAAAGCTTTTGCATCCCTTCCCTAAATTCCACCCATGCCAAACCATGACAGGTGGACACAGGGCAGCCTGAAGTGAGTACCTGGCCTCTTCATATGCTCAAATTTATGTTTTTATACAGTGCTTTTAGAATTTGTACAGATTAATGACTTGGTATGAAGACAAAAATAATTTCTATGGCATGTTTTGGAATTACTGACATTTATTAGCAATATTTCTTAGTTGGAAAGAAAAGAAACAAGTGTATATGTGATTTGCGGAAAGAAAAATCTCCACAACTTTGTAAAAGTTATAAAGCTGGTATGTTTATTACAGCCCTGGATGCATGTGGGGATCATTCCCCCTAAAGGACATGCGCATTCCCTTACTTGTACATATGCATAGAGTTTCACCATAGGTTCATGCATATTCATTTTACTGATTTAGCGTTACAACTTGCAACTAGTCTTTGTATAGAGAAAACTCTCTGGTCATCTTATCTGTCTCTTGCCTTCATTTCAAAGTTCAAGGGACTTCTTATCTCTTCAGCTTGGAAATTCGCATTTTGCTGAGGCAGTTTTTGTGAGCGCAGCAAAGCTAACAGACTAAACAAATTAAAACAGCATATCACAGCCATGCTAGCAAGCTACAGACTTAATAATTCAAAGTGGCACATTTCACTTAAATCCAAAATGGATTTCTACCCTGGTAAACTTCTACTCTGTTTCATATGCATGTGCATCCCTGAATTTCTAGGACTTTAAAGCTATCAGTGTTTGTGAGGCTATCTCAGGAAGAAATGTAATTTTCTTTTTCTGGTACTCCGCAAAGCTTTATGCCCTAGCAGGCTTACTGCAAATATTTCACTTCTTATAATCATTGTGTTTTTACCTACAAACATCTAGGTACAGTTATTTGGTTGATTTTTCCCAAACTGACCTGGCTTCTCAGTATTGTCTAAAAAAATTATAATTGCTGAACTCTCATCAGAGGCACATCTGCTTCTCTAGTGGTAGTTCACATCTTATACTGCAAATTCACTGTTAAACATTTATTTTCCTGCAGCTGTGGTTGTACAAACCTTTATTTGGAGGGATCTGAAAACAGAAATCACGTCTCAATGATCCTAACTTGATAAACCAGTTGTCACTCTATAGATAAATTTCTCTGCCCTATTGGACCAGGAAGATTGTATCTCATTACATGAGTAAGGGTTACATGGCTTACAGAATTTTACTCCCTTGGAAAAATGTTGTTTTCTTCTACAGTTCATGTGATTGTTTAAACTTTTCTATTTCTATTATGAAAGAGACAGTCTGAAGTTTCCCTCAGTTGCCTCACGACTGTCGCAAGAACAGAGACCGGGACCACTGAAGACCCTAATGGGACTAGCCTGGTTGAGGTGGATGCTCACCAAGATCCTGACGACCCTGAGCAGAGTTCTGGCCTGCCAAGTGATTGTTTGCAGGTGCGTTTGCTGCCATGGTACACTGCTTCAAGGAGCAGCTTGCCCTATATTTGCACCTGCTTCATGACAATGGCACATGAATTTCCCCACCTCTCGGCCAAATGCTGGGGTAACTTTGGTGGTGCCCCTCAGAAAATCCTTCATCTGCTTCACTATCACAATGATAGGCAGAGATTGAAGGCCCCCTTCCAAGGACTGAAACTGAGACCCCTATAATTTTGATCCTAGGATGCTGGCCTGACTGAAGCGGAATGTCTGCCAAGTGTTGCCCGCAGTCGTGTTCACTGGACCTAGACTGGTTTCCCATGGAAACCAGTCCTGAAACAATGGGTCCTGCTGATATTGACTTATTCTGATTTGGAACTTAGACTGTCTGTGCCTGTGAAGCAAAGTGAAAATTTTCCAGGATAGAAATCCATTGCTGTAAGGGCAAGTCAGCCTGACCTCGGAATTCTTTCTGATAAAAAGGAACTAGTGGTAAAAGTCACACGAAACCCATAAAAATGAATATGTATGAACCTATTGTGAAACTGTATGCATATGCATTTGGAAGGGGGATAAAAGGAGATCTGAAGTTCTCAGAGGTACGCATGCCTTTTAAGGAGAGCATTCTCCACATGTGTCCAGTGCCGTAAATAAACATACCGAGTTTTACAACTTTTATAAAGTTGTGAGGTTTCTTCTTTTCTCCGCAAAACATTATGGCGAGCCAAGCCGGGAGTTCCCTGTCCCCACAGGGGCAGGGGGGATAGACGGACCTCCAAGGCGCACCCTAGGATTTTTTTCCTGGTGGGGCTCCGCTCGTCTCAGCTTGCCTCCTGCGAGGACAGACAACGACCTGCTGCCCTGCGGAGGAGGATACGGTATGTACTGAGGGGCCCCCGGGGGAGGAAAAAGAGAGCAAGGGAGTAAACCACCCAGAGACATCTGGGTACAGCTGATGGAGCAGCTACAGTAGAGACGGGGTTCATGGTTCTGATAGGGCAGACCGCTAGTGACCCTGGGGCTGGGTCGGGTGAACCCGTGTATGTGTGTATTGGGGGTTTATTACAGCGTCCTGAGTGGGTCGCTGCTGGTGAGAGAGAGAGACGGTGAATCTTGTTTCTTGATCAGAAGGCTGGATTTATTGATCTATGATATATAATAGATTATGACTATACTAAATAGGAATAAAGAGAGAGGTTTGCAGAGCTGCTAGGCTAAGAATAGAAAGGAAGAATCTAGAACAAAGTTGTGTCCAAGGACTCTGTCCCTAGCTTGCACTTTGTAATTGGCCCTTAATTATAAACATAGGAACATGAGCCAATCAAGATGCCCCTGTTGCACTCCACAGCAGCTGATAATAATTGTTTACCTTCTCTTCCGAGGCCTCTGCCTTTCAGAAGACACAGAAATCTGAAAGAAAGGATTTCTGTGAAAAAATGTCTGCAACAGGGGTTCACTGTTCTGATAGAGCAGAACTGCTGAACCCGTGTGTGTTTTTGTTTGTGTGTGTTGTGTGTGTGGTGTCCGGACACTGTGTCGCTGTATGGTTAATGCATTGTGTGGTCAGTGCACTGTTTGTAATCGTGCAAGTGTATAAGTGCACGGTGTATAAAAGAGAGTAGATCTACAGTGCTCTACAGTGCGGGGGGGTGAGTACTACCCGTGTTTGAAGCCGGCTGCAGCAGGCTGTGGGGGCAGGGAGAGAAGTGCCCTGCGGAGACGCGAGTGGAGGAACGTCAGTGATGGTATTTATTGTGTTTAAATGTAGTGATTTGTGTAGATTTGGTACATTTTAACCATGAGTATGAGCTCAGAGAGTTCTTTTGCCCTGGATGTTTGGACTTGATCACTAGACTGTGTGCTGTTATTTTGATTGTGTCCAGGAAAAACTGATGTGAGTAAATGCTGAATTATGGTATGCTGTGTTGTGTTGAGAAAAGTAGGCACTCTGAGAGATATGCCCTTTCCCAGTGATTTTGTGTGGTGATTTTCTTCCGCTGCATTGTGGTAATTTGATTCTCAGATTGTATAGTGGTGTTTGTGGAGATTTTAAGATTTTGTTGCAACAACAGTAGCATTTTACACAGAAGAACTATGGTATGGTGATTTATGCTTAACTACGATAAACCGAATTAAAGGAATTCCAAGAATTCTCCCCCTCACAGCAATTCAAGCCTTGGCTCTAGTGAATTTGAGATAAAGGGGGGGGGTGCATGCGTGTCTGTGTCTGTGTGCATATCAGAGTTTTTGCTGTGACAAGCACAGCCTTTTTGCAAGGCAGTAAAACAAGTGTAAGAAGACACAGTGCTTAATTAGATTGTGCAAGAAGAGAACTAGAAAAGACTGATATTTTGGAAAACAGAGTTTAGATAGAAGAGATGAATGAGATGAATTAGTTAATGAGACTTCAGCTGGTACCATAGCAAGTCTGGACTGGGAACAGTCTGCTGTAGGGATTTAGAGTTCTCTGTAATAAACAGAATAGCCTGCCTTTGCAGGCAATTCCTCAGAGCCTTTGGTGCATCAAGAGGCTGGCACACTGCGTGAGGTGACAGTGGCTGTCCCCTGAGCACAGGGACAGCTCTGGCTGCCCTGTCTCCCCAGGGAACACGGGAATGACCTGTGGGCAAAAGCTGGATTTGCAGGTATTATTGCAGTGCGAGAAACGCTGGTATTGCTGTTCTAATAAGCATCAGGGCACATGCCCCGAATGTAAATTAAAGGTTTCTGATCAAGCTGATTCAGAATGTAAGATCTTAAGGCTCGTGTGTGGAAATCACATCTGATACCTGCCACCTGGAGCTGTGTGTGTGTAGGAGGAAGACTGAGAAACTGGAAGTGAGATAGGGCAAGTAGAAATAGATAATGAGAACTGACCAGAGCAAAGAGGTTCCTAAATTAACCCCTTTTTGGGAGGAGGGGCTCACTGGGAGAAGGCTGCTAGTAAGAGCAGCTCAGAAAATAAAAAGATTTATAATACTTCATTGCAGTTAGTACTTTTTTAAAATAAAAAGATAAATGGGATGGGTTTTTGTATGCTGAAATGTCTTTTTGTTTTAAGAAATCACCCAGAATGGCAGACTGTGAGATCAGACCGCCCTCTGGTCTTGGCCCTTGAAAAGGAAAACAAGGCAAAGAGAAAGCAAATCAAACGTGTTGTTCAGCATGCAGCATAAGATAGCAATGTATGAAGTCAAACAAAGATTATCATGCTGAAATGCAAAGTGATCACAGTTCGCAAAATGAGTACATATGATTTGTTAAAGGCTC
Organism: Melospiza georgiana; assembly: GCF_028018845.1. Taxonomy (NCBI): domain Eukaryota; kingdom Metazoa; phylum Chordata; class Aves; order Passeriformes; family Passerellidae; genus Melospiza; species Melospiza georgiana. The sequence goes on along the minus strand of NC_080464.1, from coordinate 4,664,763 downwards.
CTCCCAAGGTAAGGGAGGAAGGATAAAGATGACCTCCCCAAAAGGGAAGAATTTTAGTCGACACAAGGGCCATATATTCAGTTTTAAATAAAGCCTTAGTACCTGTGGAGAATGTTTATGTTGTAGTGTGGGGAACAACTGAACAACTGGCCAGTCTGAGAAGGCATACTTTTGCAAACCTTTAAAGTAACATGTGTACTATGTGTACTTAGAAGCTTTTGTACAATTCGCTCAATTTGCTTAACATTCTCAAATGAGAAAGGTTACTCTGGAGGCAAATGAAGATGTTAGGCTTAACATTAACAGACACTGAAATTAAGAAAGACATTAGTAAGGGGATATTAGAATAAGTAAATAAGTGTTTTCAAGGGTATGGGCCTCTGCTGTACCAGGGAGAGTGAAAAATGCCCCCCATGGCAATCAAGCTTAAGGAAAGAACATAACCAGTGAGAGTTGAGTAGTACCCTCAAAAGGAAGATAGGGAAGGAATAAGCCCAATAATTGATAGTACTGGATTAAGGGCTGTCAATAAGATAACACAGAATTTATACCATGTGGTAGCAAATCTATATACTTTACTAACTTGTCTAACACCTGAGCTAACCTGGTTCACTGTTTTAGGCCTAAGAGATGCCTTCTTTTGCCTCCCTATCCACGAAGCCAGCCAGAAAATTTTTGCATTCAAACACAAGCTCACATAGTCCATGTGCCTGAAGGCTTCAAAATTCCCCACTCTGATTGGAGAACAGCTTGCAAAGACCCAGAGTCCCGGGAAGCTCCACAAGAGGAAAGAAGGCTGTTGCAGTAAGTGGATGATCTTCTAGTAGCCACTCGGACGAGGGACGCGAGAGAAGCCTGGACGGTAAGCCTTCTGAATTTCCTAGGACTCCAAGGATACAGAGTCTCAAAGAAAAAGGCACAGGTAGTGAAACAGAAAGTAATCTAAGAAGGTAATCTACCTGGGGTAAGAAGTGAGTGCTGAGCAGCAGACTTTAAGGCAGGGAAGCCATATGCCAAACCCCGAAACCCCAGACAACGAAGGAACTCCGAACCTTCTTAGGCATGGTAGGGTAGTGCCAGCTGTGGGTTTATAATTATGGACTGCTCGGCAGACCCCTCTATGCTCTTATTGCCAATGGAATCAGAGATCTCCAGTGGACAAAAGACACCACACGGGCCTTTCACCAGCTAGAGAGTGCCCTCATGTCGGCTCCAGCTTTGAGACTTCCAGATGTAAGTAAACCATTCTTTCTATTTTTCCACGCAAGGAATTGCCCTGGGAATATTGGCTCAGGACTTGGGTCCATACTGAAAGACAGTTGCTTACTTCTCTAAGCAACTAGATGCAACAGCCAAAGGATGGCCAGGTTGCCTCAGAGGTGTAGCAGCAGTTGTGCTGAATATTCAAGAAGCACTCAGGTCTACCCTAGGACAAAAATGACCACGCTAGTGTCCCACACAGTGTCCGCAGTACTGGAAGTAAAGGGTGGCCACTGGCTTTCACCACAGAGGTTTCTGAAATACCAGGCCATCATGGTAGAGCAAGATGATGTAGAGATAGTGGTGACTAATATTGTCAACCCAGCTTCTTTTCTCAGTGGAAATCAAGAAGAAGCAGTACACCACGATTGCCTAGAGACCATTGAAACTACCTACTCCAGCCGCCCAGACTTAAAGGACACTCCTCCGGACGATGCAGAGACCTGGTTCACTGACAGGAGCAGCTACATTGCCAGTGGAAAGCGACATGCTAAGTACACAGTGACTACCTGCAGAGAGGTAATAGAGCCTGGACCCTTACCAACAAGTACCTCTGCACAGAAGGCTGAGATAAATGCATTGACCCATGCCTTAGAAACAGCAAAAGGCATTCAGAGTTGTGCATGCTCATGGAGCCATCTGGAAGGAGAGGGGACTTCTGACCTCACAGGGAAAGAAGAGACAATCCGGCTGCTGGAACCAGTTCAGCTACCTGAAAAAGCATATTAAGGCACACCAGAGAGTGAGCTTAAAATTGGAGGAAAAAAATGAGCTGGCGGATGGAGAGGCAAAGAAAGCAGCAAAGGGTGAGGTACAGATTTTCCTCGAAGGTAAGCCATAATACAATAATACTAATCAAAAGAGACATACAAATACCAGGGGTGGGCTACCACTGAAAGAGAGCTAGTAATCCCTTCCCATTTTCGTGGTTACTAGTGAAAGAAGAGCACTAGAAAACACACTAGGGCCTAACTACTTAAAAGCTTTTTATAGAGTGTGGCTCCTTTATCAAAATGACCAAGGCTGCCAGTGATACAGAGTGCATTGAAATGAAGTGTTGACTTTGAAGTAGTAATTTCCACAGGCTTTCTAGAACATACATCTGATTGAAAGAATTGTTGTCAGGAATTTACATGCCACTATCACTCAGGTAAGCCGACAATGTGATCCTTGCCTCCAGACTAACCCCAAAATACCCCTGGGCCAAAACTCGGTCAGACTGGGAGAGGCCATGGGCCTGTACAGCAGTGGCAAATTAACTTTCCAGAACTCCCAAGGAAAGGGAGGTATCAGTATTTACTGGTATTGATAGATACATTTTCAGGGTGGCCAGAAACATTCCCCACCAGAACTGTCAAAGCTCAAGAGGTGACCAGATTATTTTTACAAGAAATAATATCACGCTTCAGAGTTCCAGCCACGATATCCTCAGATAAAGAATCATATTTCATTTCCAAAGCAGTGCAACAGATTAGTGGCCACCTGGGCGTAGATTAAGAACTTCACACTCCATACTGCCCCAATCAAGTAGCCAGGTAGAGAAAATGAATCATTTGATTAAGCAACAGATTGTAACACTGGGGCAAGAAGTTAATCTACCCTGGCTCCAAGCTCTTCCACTAGCACTATTGCAAATTCGAACTAAACCTTCAGCTAAAGGAATGCTGAATCCTTTTGAAATGCCTTGTAGAAGACCATATAGAATACAAAGGGAATGTCCAGAATGTCCACCTACATGGTGGCTTTAAGCAAACAGCTCAGAGAAATTGAGAAACATGTGGCTGGAACTCGGAGCAGGGAGTTAGATAGCCTGGGGATGATGTATATGTTAAGTGTCTTACAGAAAAGACTTCGGAACCACAGTGGGAGAGACCGTTCCAAGTGGTTCTCACCACCTTCACTGCAATCAAAATCAAGGAGCAGAATGCCTGGATCCATCACTCTGGAGTGAAGAAAGCCCTAGAAGTCCCTTGGAGAGTGATACCAGAAGAGAATGAACTGAGACTAAAACTTACTCAGGCAAAATGAGTATATTGCGGTCGGGAGTAGTTAATACTTTAGTTTACAGAATTGTTTTGTATGTAATTGTAACTGAAGTTTTAGAACTAAAGAGTACCTCTATCCACAGCAATGCTGGATGGCCTTGGTTCCAGGCGTTTAATCAGTATACTAGATCCATGGGAGAACCTTCTGAGATAAAAGATTTAAACGTATCTACTGTAGTAATCCACGAGAATCAGGTATATGAGGAGCAAGAATGGCAGGAACAGGAACTGTGGACACTTCAAGGGATCAGAGGAGAAGAAATCAAAGTAGAGTGCCAGGTCATCAATAGGACGGCTTATGAGAGACCAGATGTAATTAGTGTCTCAACCTCCCCTGGTGTATATGAACACCAGGAAGTCTGTGATAGCCTAAGTGAATCAGACTGTTGGTGTAATTTCACCTTGATACAGCCTGTAGAAGTTACCTGCCTTTGAGCTCGAGTTGCTATCAGACTTTCATTTAAATTCAAAGCAGACACTGCACTTTTTACAACAGCAGAGCCTTATACAACCCATACTAGTTCAGACTCTACCCGAACTTGAACCAAAGTGTATGAAATAGGTCCCTACGTAGTAAAGAATGTGAGTGAACAACAGCTATTATTCAATCCAGAATGGTCTCTCAAACGTGTGGAGTTGATAATGCAAATTAACATCTCAAAAATCCAAACAGCCTGCTCCTCCTTCCTAAAAACATCCTTCAAGGGCTGGAAAACGTGGTTACAAAGAAAGGCATATCTCAGGAGCAGAATAAGAAAAGATCTAACTGGCATATTTGAGACAGGATTAGGAGTTTTAAATAGAATTGATTCCGAAATACTGATGAATAAACTGGCTACTGCAGCAGGTAGCCTAACAAAATTGAAGCAGCCTTTACAGTCATGTCTATTGGCATTAGGAACTAGCCAGTGACATATTTCAAAAGTACTGCCAAAGTAAGGAAGTATGAAAAGGCCGGGAACCAAGACCACAAGTTGATAGTAGAAGCACTTAGTACAGTTCAAGATAATGTGTCTTTAGCTTTCAGTTGTCTACAAGCACAGTTATAGATGCAAACAACAGCAGCTCTGATCATACGGGAAGGGGGTGAAGGTAATTCCAGATGAAATTCGGAGAATTGTTTGGGATAATGCAATTGATTTTGAAAGGAAGTTTCAATCATGGTGGACTATGGTGAATTTCACCTACGATCCTGCTTGTAATGTGGCCACTGCCTTTGTGCTTACCATACGTAATGCCACTGTTTATGTTATCCATCCCATCATTGCCCTAAGATTGAACCATGAAAAAACAATACTCTATCCTTCAGAACATGGAGTGTGGGTACGAAAGATGAATGGAAAGTGGCAGACAGTAAACTTGGAGTCCTGCATTACTAGAGAACAAATGGGATTCATTTGTGAAAGCAATACTATTAATGCTCAGGATGTGTGTTTGGACACTGAACAGAGTATTTGCCACTTTGAAATTCATCCAGTCACTGACCAGAAAACTGTGCTTGTATATACTGGAAAAGGGTGTTTATGCCTGAGAACTGCCTGTGCTGCTGTAAAAATTGATAGCAATGATGTTATTTTGTCTAGTAGAAATCATTCTAATTTCTGTATTTGTAATTTTGTTAAGATTATCGGGTGTGATTTTTTGTACTCAGCCCCAGTGACATCCCACCAGCTGGTTAAAACAAATTACACAATCTAACTCAGATTATCACCTACCCCTATTGGGATGGACCTTACATTATTAAAACAATTAATTAAGCACCAAGACCTACTGGAAATCTTGAAAGAAATCCAAGAAAGTGGAAAGAAAACCTTAATTACTGTCCAACATGATACAAAAGAAATAACTAGAATTCTGCAAAGAATAGAACAAAATGCAGATCATCACTGGTGGGATGTGGTCTTTAGGTGGTCACTAACCACAAATAGAATTCTTAATAAGTTGTGTCATCCTACTGTAGTTTTGTTAATATTAGTTAGAATAGGTTCAGGATTATCCATTATCAAACGTTCATGGTAAAGCACTTAAGTACACTTGTTGTCATAGGAATTTGTACGAAGTAAAAGAATTTACTTCCTCCTTTTAGGAAAGGGGGGAATGAAGCAAAGTGAATATTTTCCAGGATAGAAATCCATTTTAATTTAAGTGAAATGTACATTTTTGAGTCTGTGGTTAGAAATCATGTTATTTAGTCAGGCTGCAAGGCCTAAGCTCAGTGAAGTTACTTCAGCGAAAGACAGAGATAAAGGGGAGGAGACAGAAGATGATAGAGACAGGGACTGCTGTAAGGGCAAGTCAGCCTGACCTCGGAATTCTTTCTGATAAAAAGGAACTAGTGGTAAAAGTCACACGAAACCCATAAAAATGAATATGTATGAACCTATTGTGAAACTGTATGCATATGTATTCGGAAGGGGGATAAAAGGAGATCTGAAGTTCTCAGAGGTACGCATGCCTTTTAAGGAGAGCATTCTCCGCATGTGTCTGTAAATAAACATACCAAGCTTTACAACTTTTATAAAGTTGTGAGGTTTCTTCTTTTCTCCGCAAAACACCTGTTTCCAATGGACTTATTCTTCATTGTCTTTTACCTGCTCCCCCCTTGATGAAGGACTATAATAGACCCCTGAATTAACCAGGACTTTGAGATTCTCCCCAATGTGACTAGGCGAATTTCCCATTGACTGGACCACAAGGATTTTGTCTCTATGTTTGGTAGCTATACCACCTTTCTCTCTCTCTCTCTCTTTATCGTTTATCTCTTTTCTAATCCCTCTATCGCATTTGCTGTGGTCATTCAATAAAAGGCGTATTTGTTTTGATCAATACTGTAATCCCCTCTGTGTTGTTTTTGCACTCTGAGATCATGTAATGAACCATCATGACCCCTGCTAGCACTAGCTGATTGTGACATATTATTATACATAATATTGTCTTTATTATATTATATTTACTGTATTTAGCCCATGCATACATTGTTTTGAACCTCTTCTTACCACCTTGAGATTTTTGTTTATTTTTCAAAACCCCCTGGCGTGCTCTAAGCCACTGTTTTCCTCTCTGTCTTTGAATTTGCACCTATTCCTTACACAGGTCTTTGAACGAGATGTGGGGCTTCATGCTAACTCTAGATTTCCTGTTTGCTTCCTTCATTTCCCCACCATCATCTGCTGAGCTGTCAGTGCTTCAAGCCTGAGGAGGAGAAAAAAATTATATCAGGCAGATGTGGTGTAGCCCATACAGATATGTCACCAAAGCCACATAGACTTTCTGTCTTAAGTCAAACAGAAGCATTGTAGACACAAACAGAACTGGAGAAAGATGAAATGGTGCTATCTCCATGGAACAATTAAGTAATGGCAAAAAATTCAATCTATCAGTATCTTAGAACAATCACTGAGAAATTTTCTTCCATATGTTCTGTTCTGTCAAAGCACTTAAAAGTTTATATTCATAGAAAAATTAACTATGTCAATGTTTGCATGTGTACCTGTATATCTGTACCATTAACGGGGTTCCAGATGTTATAAGTAGAAAAAGCTGCCAATATTTTTTAAAAGGTTGCAGAGTGAACAGGTTGGACCAGTTGCTGCCAGGGTGGAGTTCTAACTGTTTGGTATTTTAATCACCAGTCGTTTTCGTTAACTACTTCTTTTGTCAGTACCACCCTGCCTGCTGCCAGGTGGATGATACCAAAAGACCCCAAAAACAATGAGCCAACACAGAATTAAGATATCAAAGTGATGTCTGGACGTGAGGAACAAAGTCCAGAGCCTGCAGAGATGCTGAGACCCTTTTTTGCCCCTTGCCCTAGCCAAGGAAGGACCTCGGCTAGAGGCAGGACCCTGGGAGTCAAACCGAAAAAGCGAACAAGGGATTTTCCCGATGCTCTCGTGAGAACGGAATCCACAGCTCTGCCCACAGACCAGTGGACAAAGCTGCACTCTTCCTCCTCCTCCAAGTCACCCTGGGAGCAGCGGCGGCGTGAGTGCGGACCCGTCGGTTTCCCCCCCCCCCCCCCCCCGAGCTGATCACTTTTAATAAAGGCATTAAAAAGGAGAAAAGTCTCCTGCCCATTTCACCAGACATGACTGTTTAGTATTTTTCAAGATCATTGGCCATTAATTTGACTCTAGATTGAGATTTAGGAGACCAGAGTTCCAAGTGGCATTGTGAACAGACAAATATGAATGTCCTTCCTCTGCCCAAACTCTTTATAGGTTATGTTTACTGCAAGGCAGGTTTTAGGACTTATCCTTGCTGCAGTAAATATTCATTATGACCTTTATAATAAAGACTTGGTATGATGCTGAATCTGTCCCCTCTTTTTTCTTTGCCAATTGATGTATTTTGCTAATACCATCCAATCCTACAGATGTCCCACAGGCAATATTATTATATTTAGCTGAAGCAATATGCGGCATGTAATGGGTTAAAACTTTAAGTTTGTTCATCAAATCTGACAGAGTTATTTCAGTAAGACTGTTGCACCACTTCCATTTGTTTGCCGAAGAAATTTCCAGACTTAAAAGGATAAGGAAGGTGAAACCAAAGACAATAGGTTTCACATCATTTGTTTATCTGGGTGGTGGGCTTGCTATGATTGATAGCACAGTATTAGCTTATCCGCTCAGTAAACTTAAGATTCCAGGAACTCAGCTTAAAATTCCAGGAATCAGATAAACTTATCAAATAAGGAAAATACCGGCCTTCATCTTCAGACCTCCGGGAGGTGGACTACGACCACCTAGAAACAAGAGAAGAATACGCAGAGTACTACCACGTCAACCTGGAAGCAGGACTGTATAAAAACTCCACGAAATATCAGAAGAGTGCGGCAGTGGCGGAGCGGAGACTCCCCTGTCACCCAGCGCTGATTTGCTTATTTCCTTGCCTGCTGTAATCAATAAATTCTCAATTGATTTTACTTGGCAAATTGTCGGCTCAATCTATAACAAATTTGATGCTGTGACTCGGATGGGATAACTGCGGAGGGCAGATTAACCGAGGAGGCGCCCCACCTCTGGTGGCCTCGGGTCCGACTTTCGCTTCTACCCCACTGACGAACCCAAATTTAGGGCATTAAGCAAAGGGAACCAGTCGACCCTGTAAACTTTGTGCACAAAGGTCCGGACGAAGACGCAGGACGCAGGACGTGTGAGTATCGTGCAGTAACCGTTCGGTCTGGGTTGGGTAACCTGGAGTGTTGCGAGTGAGAGGGGAACCGGCAGCTCAGATTCCCCAAGCGATTGCAGACCCTCAGTAGTGCATTTCCTATTGTTCGCGAGAACGTGGGCCACGAACCAGGGGAAGTGAAAGCAGATTTGTTGTGTGAGTGTACTCCATGAGACGGGGCGGGTGTACTCCAGAAGATGGGACAGGCGAGAAGTAAGCCGTCTGTATCTGATAAACTTGGTAAACTTCCCCCAGTGCCTAGAGACAGTCCGCTGGGATTCATGTTAAATAATTGGGAACATTACCCTAGCACGAAGGGTAAAGATAAGACCAGGATGATTCACTATTGTGTAGAAATCTGGGGTGGGAAGAAAATATCCCAGCGGGTATATTGGCCCATATTCAGATCGAAGAGGACTGGGTCCGACAGGATTTAAATATATGGGTGAATTCAAAGCCCCATCTTAATAAGAAAGAGACTGATTATGCAGGGGTTTGGGTTGAAAGACCAAGTAATTTAATACAAATGTACCCTCTAAGGGAGAGGGGTGGTGGCGTAAATTATAAAAAGAAAAATAAGAAAAAGGAGGAGGTTCTCTTAATACCGCCATCATATACCCCTCCACCAAATGCACCCCCTGTTCAAACAGAAAGACAGGATGAAGATCTCCTCCCCTTCTCAGACAGTTATCCTGACGGCCCAGAGACTCCCGAGCAAAGGGAGCCACCTAGTGAGCAAAGGGGACCACTGACTCGAAGTAAAACCAAAAGGCTCAACCTCTATCCCCTAAGGGAAATGCCAATGGGGGGTGCTCAAGCTAGAATTAGGTTTATATCAGTTCCCCTTAATTCAGGGGATGTCAGAGAATTTAAGAAGGAAATGGGCAAGTTATTGGAAGACCCATTGGGAGTAGCCAAAAGACTGGATCAAATTTTAGGCCCTAATACCTACACTTGGGAAGTAATACAATCAATTCTGAGTATTCTTTTTACTACTGAGGAGAAAAACATGATTCGGAGGGCAGGAATGCACATTTGGGACGCACAACATGTCCAGGGTCCGCTTGCAGATACTAAATGGCCCCTGCAGAACCCTAATTGGAACCATCAGGACCCGGTGCATAGAACTCATATGCAGGACTTGAGAACCATAATTATCCAAGGAGTAAGGGAGGCAGTCCCGAGGGGACAAAATATCGACAAAGCAATCAACGAGAGGCAGAAGAAAGACGAAACCCCTACAGATTGGTTAGAAAGACTTAGGCGAAATATGCAGATGTATTCAGGACTGGACCAAGATAGTCCAGCAGGACAATCTTTTCTAAAGATGCACTTTGTAGCTAAATCATGGGAGGATATTAGGAAGAAACTTGAAAAACTGGATCACTGGGAGGACAGGGGTTTGGATGAACTCCTAAGGGAAGCTCAGAAGGTGTATGTAAGAAGGGATGATGAAGGACATAAAAGACAGATTAGGATTGTTGCGGTGTGTTGTAATGTCCTGTTTTAGACTTCCAGGTCACCTCCCAGGTGTGCCTATACCTCTCTCCCTTCCTCCTCGCCCCCTTGCTGAGTGAGTCAATCAGGCTTAACATTCCAGGAAGGTCGTTGTGTGGTTGGTCAAGTTCAAAAGATGCCCCTATGCCCAGAGGTCATTGGCCTGTCTAGGTGTCATCTTCCCCTGAGACCCTGCCCCTTCCACCAGGTTGGTAGCTCACCTGCCCCTTCCCTCCCCCTCCCCCGGGAGCTTAAAAGGTGAATCAAGCCATACGGTTGTGATTCTGTTGGAGCTGTTGCCAAGATTCAGACCTCTGTGACCATGGAATAAAGCTCTGGATATAACCCTCCGGCAGAATCCGTCTCCTTCTTCCTCACCATTAGCCTGAAGCCTTCTCTCCTGAGGTAAACGGAGTTCCTACCAAGCCTGGACTTGTTCAGCTGCCCAGCTGCAACCACCAGCAAGCTAAAGGTGTCTCTGGGGTGATACACCACAGTTGCCGCCTTTGGCCTAGCAGCAAGGGTCAGACTGGCCCAGGCACAATCTACCTGGTAATATTGGGATTCTTATTCCAATATTTGGCGTCCCTGGGTGGGCAAAGTGACTCTGCAGCCCCAGATGGACTCTTAGTACCTCGGGCAGGCTTTCGGCTGCCTTGCACCCAGCTGAAGGAGCCTTGGTTGCATCGGTCACAGCTAGAGACTTTAGGAATATTCCCAGAAGAAGTTTTGTGGATGGTTCAGCGCCTCTGGAAAGCCCAGCTCCATTTTGGTGAGCAGATTTTCCAGAGGAAGGACAGGGTAGCCTCTCCTGCCCATAGAGAGGTCCTGTTCCGGTGAGGAGACCTGCCTGCCTGGACCCTAGCCAGCTACAGCTTCCATTTCGGGTGAGTATCTCTGCTCTCGGTGGAGCAGAAGCTCAAAAACAAACTTTGCCGTGAGTTCTGTTCCTTTTTTGCCTTTGCATTTCGGTTGCGCAGCCCCACAAAGGAATCCATTGTGTTCTAGGCTTTAGCTTTCTGCCGCGTGTGTTGCCGTCTTTTGGAATTCGCGTCGGTGGGGGAGGGGGACTCTGCCCTCTCTTTGTGCGGGGGGGAGCCCTCTCTGTGCGGGGGACTCTCTCTCTGTGCGGGGTGGGGGGTGTTCTCTACACGCGGTGCGGGGCAGCCCCGGTATCGGCTCGCCACGTGGCGTGGGGGGAGGCTGCTCTCTCTCAGCTCTGCGGGGGAGGTTTTGTCTGCCGCGGCTCGGCAGGGCGTGTCCCAGCTCCCTGCAGCTGCTGCCCGGGAATTTTTAAAGCAGTATATACAGCTGCATTGTAAGGCTTTTGTCTCTTCGATATTGCTTTCCTATCTGTGTTTTTTTTTTTAGAAATTGGTAGCTGATTTTGGCTTTGTTTTTGGTCAGGCGGGATTTAGTACTTTACCTTTTACATCTAACATAGGTTTGAATCTCAGCATTGTACAAAAAGGAGTGTATTATCATATTGTTAGCATTTTAGTCAGTGGTAATGTGAAGTTCTCAAAAGGAAAATTGAAACAGTTTATAAGATGGCTTTTTCTACACTTCCCAAAAATCTCCCCTGAAGAAATCCACAATATTCAATTCTGGGATAACGTTGGGAATGAATTGATAACCTTAGGACAATCTGTGAATACACCCTCAGCTAAATTTGTGTTCTGGAGTTTACAAATTCGAACAGCCTTGCTCAAACAAAAGGAATTGGAGAAAAAGCCAAATGCCAAGCCATGTACCTCTGCTCTCCCGGTTTCTCCCTCTCCTAGCTCTAAAACCCCTAAACTTCTTACCCCAAAACTTGGTATTTTAAAGAGAGCACACTCATTGGGAAGTCGACTCCCAGAGTTTGTTAAAATGCCTGAGAAGCCCTGTCCACAAGACCCTGGCCAGGCTGTGTGGAACCTTTCCCAATCCCCTGTTTCCCCTCCTCTGAAACCCAGAGCACGTGTCAGCTTTCCAGAGAGCAGTGATGCCCAAAATGGCCCTCAGTCCCTAGGGGGTCCACAAGATGGTGGATGCCACGTGGCATCTTCCCAAACCTGGTCTTCTTCTTCCCAAAATCCTCTTAAGCATTCCAAAATTCCAGCCCCATCCCCCTCTCCTCCTGTTCCTCGTGACACCTTTCCCCCTCCCCCACCCTTTCCTGCAGTACCCTCAGCTCCGCCCCTCTACTCCTCCCAAGGGGTGTCTGCTGATGTGATGTCACCAGGCATCCCCGCCCCCTGCCAGCCCCTTGACCCCGCCCCCTGTTCCCATGGTGTCCCCACCCCCTGCCAGCCCCTTGACCCCGCCCCCTGTTCCCACAGTATCCCCACCCCTTGCCAGCCCCCTGTCCCCGCCCCCTGTGCCCATTGCGTCCCCGCCCCCTCCCCGAGTTCCCACTGTGAGGACACACCCACTGCCTGTCCCCAGACCTGTATCTGTGATCCCAATGCTTCTGATTCAAGGGATACAGAGCAGGGAACAGCAGACCCAATGCATAGTCCCATGTTGTCACTGGCTCCTGTTATGTTTCAGCCTGCAGCACAGGGAGGGGCAGCTCCAACTGCTAATTGGAGTTCTTTTGGACGACAATTGATTAAAGAGATCTGTAAATCTCATAAAGAATATGGTCCACACAGTCCATATTTCCATGGCCTTTTAAATTCTGAACTGAGTAGGACTGTGGTGATCCCACATGATTTAAAACAGCTTTTTTCCTGTCTCATGACTTCCACGGAATTCAAATTATGGGAATTAGCATGGAAACAACTGCTAAAAGACGCTCTCCCAGGCTTGCTTGCTGATCCAAACACAGAGAAGGACAACAGTGGTACCCCTATCACCACTGAGCACCTCTGTGGTGAGGGCCAATGGTCTTTACCCTCAATCCAAGCTACTGCAATTCCTGTAGAAACACTCGAGAAAGTAAAAGAAGCAGCTGAAAAAGCATTCTTTTCCCTCCAACCTGAGGGGCCTTTTGAGCCCTATAGTAAAATTAAACAGCTACCATCAGAGCCTTTTTTGAAATTTGTAGAAAGGTTAACTAGAGCCATTGAAATACAAGTTAAAAAAGAGAATGCTAGGGAAGCGGTTTTAGAGGAAATGGCATTTACAAATGCAAATGAACAGTGTCGATTGGCAATCCTGAGCCTTCCTATAGAACCTCCCCCTACCCTAAAAGATATGCTTCTAGTCTGTAACAGGAAAGTGCCTCTGATGAGTGTGGCTGAAGACACCAGACCAAGGCTGCTGCCAAGACCACCTCAGCGTGTCGCCGTTGCCAGCCCTGCGCCTTTTCCCTCAGCACAGCAGTACCCTGGGCAGCAGCGGAGACCAGCAATGGTTGAGCCCACAAAACCATGCCTGCTTTGTAATAACCTGGGGCACTGGAGTAACCAGTGCCCCCTGAAAAGGCAATTTGATGAATTTAGAAATGGCAGGGGAGGAGAACTACAAGCCCTCCCCGGGGGTCAACAACAACAAAAAACTGAAAAGGGAGCGCCCGCCTGCCAGGCGTGCAGACACAAAAAGAGCAGGCAAGGGAATAAGGGTAGCAAAACAAATCAAGTGCGCGATAATATTAATATTTGTGTAAGTGAAGCAGGTGCTTCAAAGACCAGGTCTGCTGGTCCACTGTTGAAAGTGAAACAAAGTAACCTTTGTTATGATTTAGGTGATCCTGTGTTAACCATGTCTTCTGTCAATGAGCCTTACAGGTTGCAGCTGACAGAGTCACTCCACCTGGAGGACACTGACTGGCATTTTGTCTCTGTCAATCCTGAACAGAAGGGTACTTGGAACCGAATTTGTTGTAAGCACATCGTCATTGGGGACACCAAACACACACCACAAGAGATCGAAATTGCTCCAGGAATGAAAACATCAGATCCTGAGCAATTCGTTTTTGGGCTACACTGTTTCCACCCACCCCTGTTTCTTCCCAAGGGACAAATAGTTGCACAAGCTATCCCTGTGCCGTCTTTACCTGAAAGTACTGAAAAACAAGGGCCCACAGTCACCCGGGTCCAAGTTATTGGGAAAGACAAACCCAAATTATGGTGTAATGTCAGTGGGAGTGGGGAGTCAAAACGCATTGAGATGCTTGTAGACACAGGTGCAGACTGCACAGTGATTCCAATACAAGAGTGGCCAGCACATTGGCCTTTGCAAAATGTTGCTGGTCACCTTCAAGGTGTAGGAGGTCTGCAATTGGCAAGACAATCCAAAAGCATCATTCAAATCGAGGGACCAAACGGACAATTGGCAAATATCCGTCAATTTGTGTTAGATTATTCGGAACCTTTGTTAGGGAGAGATTTAATGGCCCAGTGGGGTGTCACAATTGATATTCCAGACTCTCCACAGCATATTTGTGCAGCAGTCATTGAACAACAGCGCCCCACCCAAAAACTGAACTGGAAAACAGACAAACCAGTTGATGTGAAACAGTGGCCGCTCAGTAAACAAAAAATAAAGGCGCTTGAGGAACTAGTGGAAGAGCAACTAAAAAAGGGCCACATTGTGGAGACCATGTCCCCATGGAACTCTCCAGTGTTTGTCATCCAAAAAGCTGACAAAAAGAGATGGCGACTTCTTCACGACCTCCGACAAATTAATAATGTAATTGAAGATATGGGTTCTCCCCAACCTGGTATGCCATCCCCAACAATGCTTCCCCAAGATTTGAAATTAGCTGTTATTGATATTAAAGATTGTTTTTTCCAAATCCCCTTGCACCTTGACGATGCACCGCGTTTTGCATTCTCCGTCCATTCCATTAATTTAGAAGCCCCTATGAAAAGGTACCATTGGACCGTTCTTCCTCAGGGATTGAAGGTATCTCCAGCTATCTGCCAGTGGTATGTCTCTTCCCTGCTTTCCCCAGTGCGTGCAGCCACAGAGAAGGCCATCATCTATCATTATATGGATGATATCCTTGTGTGTGCCCCCAATGATGATTTACTCACACATGCGCTTGACCTAACGATCGATGCATTGATTGTTGCAGGGTTTGAGCTCCAAGAAAAGAAAATTCAAAAGATGTCACCTTGGAAATATTTGGGCTTAGAAATTGGAAATAGGACCATTGTTCCTCAAAAACTAGAAATCAATCCAAGGATCAAGACCCTTGCGGATGTCCACAAGTTGTGTGGGTCTTTGAATTGGGTAAGACCATGGCTCGGTCTGACTAATGAAGACCTTGCCCCTCTTTTCAATTTATTGAAAGGGGGAGAGGGCCCAGATGCTCCTAGGTCTATTACCCCAGAGGCACGGAAAGCTCTAGAAAAAGTTCAGATTGCAATGTCCACAAGACAGGCCAACCGATGCCGGCCTGACCTGCCATTCAAATTTATCATCCTAGGTAAGTTGCCACACCTCCATGGAATTATTTTCCAGTGGGAGGTAAAACAAACACCTAAGGCAAAGGATACACCAAAAAAGGACCAGGACCAGAGGGACTCTCTCTTGATCATAGAATGGGTTTTCCTCAGTCACAAAAGGTCCAAGAGATTGACAAAGCCTCAGGAGCTGGTAGCAGAACTGATCCGGAAAGCAAGGACCCGGATCAGGGAGTTAGCAGGATGTGATTTTAAGTGCATTCACATTCCAGGTGAGTTAAAATCGGGTCAAAATACTATGAAAATACTGGAACAACTGTTTCAAGAAAATGAAGTGTTGCAGTTTGCTCTAGATTCCTACTCAGGACAAATTTCGGTAGCGCGGCCCGCTCACAAATTGTTCAAACAAGATGTTCAATTTACTTTAAAATTGAGAAGTGCTCTAAGTAGGAGACCTTTAAAAAAGGCTCTGACTGTCTTTACAGATGCGTCCGGGAGGTCCCACAGGTCCGTTATGACTTGAAAGGATCCTCAAACCCTGCAGTGGGAGACGGACATTGCTGAGGTGGAAGGTTCACCTCAGGTTGCTGAATTGGCTGCGGTTGTTAGGGCTTTTGAAAGGTTCTCAGAACCATTTAATCTGATTACAGACTCTGCATATGTGGCAGGAGTAGTATCCAGGGCAGATCAAGCAATACTGCAAGAAGTGTCTAACATCACACTTTTCGAATTGCTCTCAAAACTGGTAAAGTTAGTCACTCACCGAGAGCAACCATTTTATGTGATGCATGTCAGGTCACACGCTGACTTGCCAGGGTTTATCGCTGAAGGCAACAGAAGGGCAGATGCTCTTGCTGCACATGCAGTGATGGCCACTCTCCCAAATGTTTTTGAACAGGCAAAAATCAGCCACCAGCTTTTCCACCAAAATGCACCTGGCCTGATTCGTCAGTTTGACATCACTCGAGAACAGGCCAAAGCGATTGTGGCCACATGCCCAAATTGCCAACAACATGCACTCCCTACAGTGAGTACGGGAGCAAACCCAAGGGGACTGAACAGTTGTGAACTGTGGCAAACAGATGTAACACACATACAGTCTTTTGGACGGCAGAAATATGTTCACGTTAGTGTAGATACCTTTTCTGAAGCGATCTATGCTTCTGCCCACACAGGAGAATCATCTATTGATGCTATTAAGCACCTCTTACAGGCTTTTTCTTTCATGGGCATCCCCAAGGAGCTGAAAACTGATAATGGGCCTGTTTATAAATCCAAGTAATTCGGGAGCTTCCTGCAGCAATGGGGAGTAGAGCACAAAACTGGCATCCCCTACTCCCCTACCGGTCAAGCCATTGTAGAAAGAACTCACCGTGATATTAAAAGAGTCCTAGACCGGCAACAACAGGTTCTGAAGGTGGAACCTCCCCACATCCGGTTATCCAGGGCGCTATTCACAATCAATTTTCTGAATTGTTCTTTTGACAGCCTGAACCCACCCATCCTACGCCACTTTGGGGGGAGCAGTCATAGGTTGATGAAAGAAAAACCTCCAGTTTTAGTAAAGGACCCTGAGACTTGGAAAATCATCGGACCTTACAAATTGGTTACTTGGGGACGTGGATATGCCTGTGTGTCCACCCCCTCTGGTTTAAGGTGGGTTCCTTCCAAATGGGTAAAGCCCTATGTTCCCAAAGTCTCAGAGAAATCTACAGAAGCACCCCAGGTTGCTCATGCTGCCTGGAGAAGGAAACGTCACATGTGTTCTCTGGAGGAAATTCCTTTTAAGCCTCCTATCTGGAATAGTTTGTAATATATGTTTGTCTCAAGTTCCTTGTACCAGTTTAGATCCCACTGTTCGTGTGTAGCCTCGAGACGCCATGAGACCGAGCCTGCTTCTCGTCCTACTCGTGATCATCCCACCTGCGATCTTCTACATAGTGCCGCAGCCCAAACCACATATGGACTACCTTGACAAAGGTTCTCGGACATCAAGAGAGAAACTGACAACGGGCTGAATAGACTGTTCAAAGGCTAAGGACTCTCGGGCTGGTTGGGATCTATTCTGAAAACTGTGTTTTTAGTGCTGTTTATTTTAGTTATTGTAGTTGTTAGCATTGTTTTTGGACTAATCAAACGCATGGTCCTCAAGTTAATTTCAAGCTCATGTCTCCCTCCTGAGGTCTACCATTTGGAAGCCCTCAGTGCTCCAATGGATGACCTGGAAGCCTCAGTGGAAAACACTGACCCTCCTGTAGAGGAAGAACCGATTTACCAACCATGGTTTGGCAAGCATTCTGCACCACAAACCCAGTCCTCTTCTTTTTAAACAAAACTAGGGGGAGATGTTGCAGTGTGTTGTAATGTCCTGTTTTAGACTTCCAGGTCACCTCCCAGGTGTGCCTATACCTCTCTCCCTTCCCCCTCGCCCCCTTGCTGAGTGAGTCCTGTCAATCAGGCTTAACATTCCAGGAAGGTAGTTGTGTGGTTGGTCAAGTTCAAAAGATGCCCCTATGCCCAGAGGTCATTGGCCTGTCTAGGTGTCATCTTCCCCTGAGACCCTGCCCCTTCCACCTGGTTGGTAGCTCACCTGCCCCTTCCCTCCCCCTCCCCTGGAGCTTAAAAGGTGAATCAGACCATGTGCTCGCGATTCTGTTGGAGCTGTTGCCAAGATTCAGACCTCTGTGACCATGGAATAAAGCTCTGGATATAACCCTCCGGCAGAATCCATCTCCTTCTTCCTCACCATTAGCCTGAAGCCTTCTCTCCTGAGGTAAATGGAGTTCCTACCAAGCCTGGACTTGTTCAGCTGCCCAGCTGCAACCACCAGCAAGCTAAAGGTGTCTCTGGGGTGATACACCACAGTTGCCGCCTTTGGCCTAGCAGCAAGGGTCAGACTGGCCCAGGCACAATCTACCTGGTAATCTTGGGATTCTTATTAGGATGATGGCTGTGGCTGTCAGGGAAGGAAGAGAGCTGAATTATAAGGGACGAATGTTCCAAGGAGACAAAAGGGAAGGAGCTGGAGCTCCAAGGATTGAATGAAGGAAGAGTGTTTGTTTTTACTGTAGGAATAAC